>NC_143585.1:80117261-80485434 GCF_048544385.1 Mastigoproctus giganteus | reverse complement strand
CAAATCGACCAGAAAACGCAATTTACGGACACAATACACATGGGTATATGAATTAACTTTCTGGGTGACTCTAATGTAATAGTTTAGTTAAATGTTTAAAATAAATGTAAAACAGCGGTATAATCCGTGATATCAGTACAGAATTCACTTTCAAAATGGGGAACGTAAACAAATACAGTAATCAAGTGACTTGCAGTTTTCTTTTTCCAATACTGCAAGATATCTGCACTGTATGTATACTTCCGATCTCAATGTGCCGTTATTTCGACAGTCTACTGTATATTGAGAAGCCAGTTGAGATGGCAACCTAGAATGCGCAGTATATTAACAGATTGCTTACTTAAAAGTTCCTATTCTTGCCAAATCATAATTTGGCTTTACACTGCCCTGTAGAACCAAAATGCAAAACGTGACGTCTAAAAGGTGACAAAACATTAATTTCTCGAATTAATAACTCAGCTATTGTTAACACCGATTGTAAATATGTACTGCTGTTTATCCTGTTCTTGTACTACTAAAGAGTTTAAGAAGCTAGCATTACAAATCAAATCCAGATTGTGAGAGAGGTGCAACTGTGACGAATATCTCGGTATAATTTTCTAGAATTAACTGCTACTATAAATCTAACCAAACATTACACTAATAAAATTAATTGCCTGCTACTTAATTCTACTTCTCCATCGATTAATACTGTACAAATGACAAAAACTTGTTTTCAGTAAATAATTTCTTTAACCCTGTCCTATCAAAATGAAACTCGATTAACTGGTTTTTTAAACAATATTAAAAACATAAGCTTTTTAGCGAACAGTACAGTTCAGAAACAATACAATTATATGACCTCTGCATTATTCCTATCGGTCGCAGTAAAACACACAGGTTTGGACCATTACATAGTTCGATAAAATATTTAAGGTAGTTTTATTGGTATGACATCATCAGGGGTGTATTCGGAGACTCAAATGGTTCACAGCGACTGTAAAGTGGTACCTTTAGCTACATCGTTGGCTGGCACGATAGCAAACAAAAAACTAGTCATGCAAGCCAGTTGAGATGGCAGTCGGCCCAATAAAACATTCGATGCATAATTATCTGTAATTCATCCCCTCTTTCTAGCGTTTCATTTCAACCAAACGTGACAAATGATACGTCACGTGATTGCAAAACGCGCAGGTGCTCTGAATTACAGCAACATTTGGACACGTGGAAATAACTTCGATCAACGAGTTTAATACTGCGCAACACAAAGAAATTGCGCTGCGCAGTATTAAACTCAATTTAGTGATGGGCGTTAACAATTACTAATTCGCCTCTAACGCATGCGCATAAAGCACATTTAAAACTGTAACAATTAAAAATTGCAGTTTACATTTTATTATTTTTGTTGCTTTATTATATTATCCCATTATTTTACTTTTTATTCAAAAAATTCTGTATTTTAGAGATTGCGTCTATCATAATCACTATCTTCGGAATCACAGCACTTATGTTTCATCACTAACATAAACTGTAAACAAGACTACGTGCTACTGCTCACATCATCCCCCTAATAACGGACAGCTATTGAGAGGGAGGCGAGTGGAAGGAGACTCGTATAACGATATGATTTATGTTTGTACAACATAAAGGAGGAAACTTTAACATTGCAAGCAAGGTTAACGTAAAAGACTGGTATCATATGAAATTAAATACGATATCAGTTTAAAAGGTCGCACTGTGTATATTAAAGTTTGATATGAACCAACCGATAATGATAAAAACAACGGCTTCTTGTGTTTTCCTGTATATAGAAAGAGCGACAGAAATATGTACACATAACCATATAAACAATGTTCTGATTTAAATACACCCACCAGAAAATTAATTTACCAAGTGCGTTGTTTGTATATACACAAGTATCTTGTACGAAAGTTGTGAGGAAAAAAAAAATAATAATAATAATACAATAAAAAAAAACGGAGCTGGGCTCCGGTACACACTGTGCCTCTGAGCAAGGGTTGCATGTAGTAGTAGTAGTGGCATGTGATGCAAGAAAGCAAGTGTATGAGCTTATGCAGCATCAGCCAAAAAAAAAAAAAAAAAAAATCACACCATTCCCTCCAAATGCCTGTCCAGTTCCTCCTTAAATTTATTCAACCTATCAACTTCCACAACGACAGATGGAAGTTTGTTCCAGCAATTAACCACCCGCTGGCTAAAGGCAAATTTCTGCACATCTATTCTACATCTGTCCTTTCTTGATTTGAATTTATGCCCCCTTAGGTTCGTAATCTGAACAAGTGGAAGAATCCCATAAGAATTCAGCGTGCTCAACCCATTCAAGGCCTTATATACCTCAATCAGATCACCGCGCAGGTGCCTAGTCTCCAGCCACTGCAATTTGCAGAACTTAAGCCTCTCTTGGTAAGAGGATCCCTTCATTCCCCTCACCAATCTTGTTGCCCTTCTCTGTACACGCTCAAGTAAATCTACATCCTTCCTAAAATGAGGCCTCCAGACCTGTACGCAGTACTCAAGGCGTGGCCTGACCATTGCCTTATACAGAGGGACAATCACCTCCTTCTCCCTGCTAGCAAAATTCCTATATATCATTGACAAAACCCCATGACCTGCCCTGGCAGCCTGTCTGCATTTCTCAGAAAACTTCATATCTGACTGCACAATTACTCCCAGGTCTTTTTCATTTTCTACCACCTTAAGTGTAGTACCACACAGTTGGTACGTTTCTCTGAGGTTACTTCTATCCATTTGCAGTACTTTGCATTTGTCAAGGTTAAACTTCAGTTGCCACTTCTTAGCCCATCTGCCCAAATTATCTAGATCTTGTTGCAGTAGCACACTGCCATTACTGTCATTAACAACCCTGCCAACCTTTGTATCGTCTGCAAACTTCGACATTAAGCCTGATATATCTTCATCAATATCACTGATAAATATACAAAACAACAGTGGACCTAACACCGAACCCTGTGGGACACCACTAATAACATTAGTCCACGAAGAGCAGCACCCATTGATTACCACCCTCTGTCTTCTCCCACTCAACCATCCTTTTATCCATTGTAGCAACTTACCCTTAATACCATTCTGCTCCAATTTGTATAATAGTCTTCCATGCGCAACAGTGTCAAAAGCTTTCCTGAAATCCAAATATATGATATCAAAATTATTTTTTGCATCCAGTTCCTTTGTAACCATATCATAATATCCTATCAAATTTGTCAGACAAGACTTTCCCTTAACAAACCCATGCTGTGTCTGAATTATTGCTGCAGTCTTGTCTAGATGATCCTGCAATGCATCTTTAACCAGTGACTCCATTATTTTACCCAGAACAGAAGTTAAACTAACTGGTCTGTAATTACTCGTGTCACTCTTCGATTTCCCCTTTGTTAGAGAACACGAGGTCCTGCAAGAGGACCTCGCTTAACCCTAATTATCGGGGGGAGGGGGAAGAGTTAATACTTGCTCAATTACTTATGGCGCTCTATGCATCATGCTATGATGGAAAACTGATGGAGATTAGCAATTTTGCTTTAAAAAATCTCCCACTCTTACAAATCATTTTCCACTACACTAATCTGTTTCTCAGATATCAAAAGAAAACTTTAATTTATCGGTCTAGTTATCATCAAGAGGGGTGGGAATTATCCCATTTATCTCTCCGCTGTAAATCGTTCGGTATAAGACTAACAACTTTCTTAACCGGTTATTTCAAATTATCATCGTTATCAATATTTACTTCTGTAACGAGCACCGTTTGGTATTTACTCTAAGATACACTGGAACAATCTGCACTTCCCTCCTCCAATCGTATCGCGCATAATTACAAACTCTTCTCTTATCTTTTCACTTAAAGTAAAGTTTTCAAAGTTTTCAGAGATCTAAAAAACCTTGAGAACAGTTAAAACTAATTTTAAAAAATAGTTTAATATCATAAGATCTTTAAGTACATCTCCATGTGTACTTGATCGTAGTGACAGTTAGAGTACAAAGACCTTTTTTATCTTAAGGAAATTCATCGCACGATTTGACGTCATAGTCTAAAACTATCATATTAGCAGAATGTTTTTGATAGCCAGCTGGTATGCATGAATATCCTTGAATGATAACGTTGTTGTAGAGCGCGCGCGTGCACACACACACCAAGTATCAAGAATATGCTTATTCAAGATGTAGTTAGTCTAAATGATGCACAAACAAGTTGCTCCAGCGCAAGGACGCTGTTTAGAACAGCGCTATACACTAATAAACGAATAAAATTACATTTAAGACGACCCAGCAACCTCTAGGAGTTAAAAAGTGAGAAAAAACTCCTGAATTGCCTCAGATATAGGTTTACATTGCGCACCACGTATCTTGTTGAAGCTCACACCAGAAACTTGATAAGGAACTTGAATACTGCAGTATTAAATCTACAGTATTAACATTTATATTCTTCGAATCCCTTTCCATGATAATATTTCTAAAAATAAAAGAACAAAACGTAAAAAAAAAAAAAAAAAAAGCTTTTTAAAAAATTCAAGAAAGATCGCATAGCCACAGTTCTTGCAACCATCCGCATGCGCATGGCTATTACAAATAAACCCAGGGTCCACCTGAGGAGAGGTGACTCTTCTTCATGATGACGCCAAGTGGCACACGAACAACAACTGACCCTCGAGAAAAGAGAATTGTCGATCAAAGCTTCAGAGGTTAACCTAAAGGTAAAAAAAAAACATAAATTATTATTTTTACAACACCACATCTTATCGCTCATATTCGATTGGTGTATTTGTTCATAGCAGCGTGTGTTCACGATTTGCATATTGTGCAATCTGAAAAACTCAATAAAAATCATGAGAAAAGCCCTACACTCTCCGTCTGAGATCTGCTAACTACAGCCTCGATTAAAAAGGACTTTAGAAATTCCTCCAGTCCAGTGGGAATCGGATCCAAACCTCTCTAAACGTTTAACAGAGATGTCGATGTCTAGTGCCAACTAAGATGTTACAGAGGACCACCCTGAAGGACTTAGCATTCCACGGACTTAATATTTTTAAGTCAGCGGAACGCTAAATTTTACAAAGTCACTTTAGAAGAAGGGCTGCATCCAGATGCCAGTTCTCGGACATAACAAAATGAAGCAAACCTTCCAAATTTGAGGTAGGGGAAATTTTCTTGTTTGTATCTAAACGTTTAAGTTTTGATGTGACCAGCCTTAAAATTATTAAGGCGAGCCGTATTCTACTATAAAAGATTTTGACCAAAGTCCGTAAAAGAAGCACTGAAGAAAGTGGAGATATTTAAAAAGCATATCAGAGGACTGAATAAGGCCTATGTTTACTATGTTTGTTCATAGTAAATTTTGTGATAGCCTTCAACTCTAATCATAAATCAGCATTACAGTTTCATAAACTTAATTAAAATAATAGCATTAAATATGGTAATAGCTAATTAATTTTGGCAATGCGTATTGCATCCTACGTATTGTCCACAAATCCAGTGTATTCTACAGGTGAATATTTCATCCTGTAACATCATAAAGGAATAGACGACGTTGAGGGATTTTTCTAGCTATGAGCAGGAGTCAAATCCAAAATCATCCTAATGGGTTACATATCATTACCTGCTAAGACTCGGAAGGCTATCTATATAGGGATAAATTAGGATATTTCATTATTTATTTACGAGTGATCATGATATCCAGTCATAAAATACGGGTTCCAGTCACCATTATAATCAGACTGTAATCCACAGTATCTGAAGTGCGGATTACGGTCTATTTTAAACCTGCCTTTCCGGTTGTATTTTATAAAATACTAAAGTTGTACCTATAATCAGGCTCATGAATAATTTCAGATTGTAAAGTAGCTTTCGTTTAATGCTATGAAGAGAACGCTTGTAACTATGCTCTGTTCACCTAGCTTGTTTTGCTTCCTCGCACTTTATGTACTCACAGCCGAGCGATAAAGCATGAAATTATGACTGGGTATGGAATTTAAAACAGAGACCGCTCTATCCATTTTGCTCTAACTGGACCTACATTATATTGTGGCGTAGAGGTTTTATACACAGCTGTTACCTTAATTGCATTTCTACTTTCGCTTCAACATTCTCCATATATTGATTGGTTCAATAAAACTTTTAATTCTTGCCTTATGAGAACTCTACTACAAAGAGTATTTTTAATCTATTCTGTATCAGGCGTTTCCTTTAACTTATACGTCAGTGATGAAGGATATCTAATCGTTATCACATTATTTATTTTTTTCATTTTGCTAATATAGGCCTAATTACTAATAAAAGACGAAATTTTTTTATTTCTAGAGGGGAACTCAAACTATTCAAAAAGAACAAACCGGAAAAACTGGCGGAATTTAAATGGTCCCCCACTCCTTTCTTAATTCGAGGCTAATTAATAACAATTTTTGTCTAAATGAGCCAGTTAGCGCGATCTCATCGCTTGTTAACTATCATGATAATAAATTG
The DNA here is from genome assembly GCF_048544385.1 of Mastigoproctus giganteus. Classification (NCBI taxonomy): domain Eukaryota; kingdom Metazoa; phylum Arthropoda; class Arachnida; order Uropygi; family Thelyphonidae; genus Mastigoproctus; species Mastigoproctus giganteus. Next base: position 80,478,963 of record NC_143585.1, on the reverse strand, counting down.
CCGATAGCCGAAAGATATAAAAATTGAATTTTTCCTATTGACCAGTTGCATGTTTTGGTAACAGTAAGTCCACACACCTATTGGAAGCACTGCCAAAGGATAGCAAGTCACTAATGTTAACTTATTATAATGACATATAGACTGCTTTTCATAAGGATGACAAGTTATTTTTATTACTACACTGCTAAACATTGATAATTCTAGATATCGACTCAAAATCATATGTCAGGATAAACTAGACATAAAATTAAACAAATAGGTCGAATTAGACAATAATAAACATATGGCATATACGCGTATGTCTCATGTGTATTCCTGAAAATAATATAGAAAACAGAAAGCTGCATTCCATGAGCTTTAAAAAAAAACAGATGGTCTTGTACAAATGAAAGCTTGCTTAGTCTTAATACATAATATTGATTTCTCATTATATGTAAGGTTTATTCTAATTTATCTGTCTTTTTTATAAAGCGACTACAAATAAGAAGTAATGCAGGATCGTCTAGACAAGGCCGCAATTATACTTCAAACAGAGCATAGGTTTGTTAGGAAAATCTTGTTTGACCAATTTGATCATTTACTACGATGTGATCACAAAGAAACGGAATGCAAAAAAAAATATTTTGAAATCATATAGCCTACTTGGATTTCTGGAAAGCTTTTGATACTGCTGCAGATAAAAGACTGCTGTACAAATTGGAGCAGTTGGCATTAAGGGCAAGTTGTTGCTATGGATAAAAAGATGGTTGAGTGGAAGAAGACAGTGCGCGGTAATCAATGGACATTTCTCTTCATGGACTAACGTTATTAGTGGAGTCCCTCAGGATTCGGTGTTGGGCCCATTATTGTTTTCTATATTTATCAATGACATTGATGAAGGCATATCAGGCTTAATGTCCAAGTTTGCAGTGATACAAAGGTTGGCAAGGTGGTTAATGACAGTACGCCACAGCAACAAGATCTATAAAAGTTATGAAGATGGGCTGAGAAATGGCAATTGAAGTTTAACATTGATAAATGAAAAGTACTGCATATGGGAAGTAGAGTAACGTACCAACTGTGTGGTACTACACTTACGTTAGTGGAAAATGAAAAACATCTGGGGATAATTATGCAATCAGATATGAAGTTCTCTGATCAACGTAGACAGGCTGCCAGGACAGTTCATAGGGTTTTGTCAATGATATACAGGAATTGTGCTAGCAGGGATAAGAAGGTGATTATCCCATTATATAAGGCAATGGCCAGGCTACACCATGAGTACTGCATACAGGTCGGGAAGCCTCATTTTAGGAAGAATGTAGAGCTGATGGAACGAATACAGAGAAGGGCAACGAGATTGGTGAGGGGAACAAAGGGATGTTCTTACCAAAAAAGGCTTTAGTTCTGCAAATTTCAGCGTCTGGAGACTAGGCACTTTCGAGGTGATCTGAATTGAACTGTTTAAGGTTTTGAATGGATTGAGCAATTTTTTGGCTGATGCTGTATAAGCTTGCTTTCTTGCATCATTTGCCATTGCTAATGCTAAATGCAGCCAGCTTTCTACTTCACTGTTAAACAAGTTAGGTATTTGTTAAACAAGTTTGATAAAAATCAGTGCGTTACATTTCAAAGGAGTTCCATTTTTATTTCTTAAATTAATTTCAGTTTTTTCTTATTATTTGATTGATTATTTAGTTACCAGTTAACGAATAATTTAAAAAAGTAATTGTTTTCACATCACTGCACATAGCTCATAACGCAATATTCACTTACCATTTTGCAATACTTTACTTACTTCCTCTTAGAAATTAAAAACCATTGAAATAAAACACGTATTTCACGTTTCTACTGTAATTAATATAATAAAAAAATAACAATGATTCATCATATATATTTAGTAAATTGATAACAAAAAACGAGAACTTAAAAAGTAGCGACTTTCATATAAGCGCTGTTCAAACCGAGAACATTTCTTTTCTGCGCGTCCGCCATATCGTTCATCGAATTAGCGCACGTAAGCAAACATATCCAAGTAATTCAGCTGCAATATGCAGCATAGAGATAGCTTATGTGATATGCATAAAATAAAAATATTAATAATAATTGCTGGATTTCTATTTTTCCGGTTTCAATGAAATTTGGGATGACGACAAATATTTCTAAACGATTCAAATATTTGACTCGTTTAGAAATACTTGTAAAAATCCTCCATTGGGAGTCGAGTTATAAGACGGGAACAACGGACGGATATGGTGAAGACAACAGACACGTTACACATATGCAAACCAAAAAATGATAACAACGTACGAAAGAAAGGGGGAAAGTTTCTCCCATTGTTCAAAGGAGCATTTCTGAACCTTATACTCCTAGTGATACCTTTTTGAGCGGCCTATAAAAATAAAAACCTTAATTTTATTACTATGTTTTGTGCTTTTATTTCTGGGGGCTCTTAAGAAGGTAGGCTTGCCCTTTCAAAAATACGTAATTTTTTTTTATTTTTTGCTTTGCCTATTCAAGTTACTATAATGGATAGAATGCGACTTTAAAGAACAGGATATTTCAAAAATTGAATTTTCTGAAGATGTATTTCATTTACAAATTCTGAAACTGGAACAGGAGAGGTGAGATAGCATTGCAAAATATGGGAGGTAACTGTACGAAACAGTTAAGAACCCATGTTTTGATTCTTTATGGTACTTTGCGACCTTCCTTCCCCCTTAATCTTCAATAACCTGTGGGGCCACGACCGACCAGTTGATAACCACTAGTTTATAGGAACTCAAAAGTTTTGTTGGTACGTTGAACAAAACCAACAGGTGGCGCCCTCGAGGCGTGACATAATTAGTAAAAATGACATAGGTACAAGATAAGGCGCAGGGCATTGAGTGGTTTATTCGAACCAATCTGATACATAAATGCGAAGACACTAACCAAACAACCTACAAAAAAAAAAAAAACTATCGCTACCATCAATCCGTGCTTGGTATAAACTATAGGAGCAGGTGATGGATACCCTTCGTAAGAAACTTGGTACTTGACCAAGTATTTCTAAAGAACAATCGGGCTGCTACAAATCTTTGTCCATACTCCACAAAGAGCACCACCCGTCAGTTAACATCTTATGCATTAAGGCGGCACATAAGATGTTGAGTAAGCGTTACATCTGCATGCATATGAACTATAGCTGATACATGCGGTATTGCCTGATGACAGCACCACCAGGATAAAAATTTTGCCATAAGTATGCTTGATCCAATGAATGACGGAAGCGTTTCTCATGTTTTCAGACGAAGTTTACATCAAGCGCCGATTGATGAACGTGATGAGGGTTGGGTTGTTTCTTGTTGTTTGGTAGTTCCTTAAGTACACATTTGGTCCAAATTAATCATTCTAGGTACCGCACTTTCTCGTGTGACAACGCAATTTTCACTGGTTGCTATATTACGCGTTAAGAGCGCCATCTAGGCTCTCTCTCTCTCTCGGAGTATTAAAGTCAGTTAAACCATTCTAAAGATTGGTAGAAATCAGTCTTAAGAATAGTTGACATGGATGCTATTTTCACTTCCTTTAGTAATCAAAGCGAGAAGAAGTTGTTTAACATGATGAAGTTGTGGATAGAGAGAGAGAGAGAGAGAGAGGGAGCTTAGGAAGACAAAAACTATAAATGTGAAGAAAAACAAAACGATCACGCTATTTCAAATAAGAAAAAAAAAGAAGGGACTACTCATGACTGCTCTGCGATAGATAGACAATATCGAACAGCAAAATAAACATAACATAACGTAAGGCCAACAGGAAATCATGAGGAAAAACAAATGACAGATTACTTTGTAAACTGGGAAATAGTGTTGATTTGATAATTAAAGGCGTACATGTAGGCCACGAGACGTGAACTATAGATAATAATGAAACTGCACATAAGGAAAGTTAAAGAAAGGTGTGGCTGTGGCTTGCGTAGCTTAAGGGCAAATGGCTTACTCATAATCTCAAAATCAGCAAAAATAGAAAGGGCACTCTCGTACCAAATGATCTTTTGACCTTGTATTCACTCCATAAATCTGTTATAAATGTAATAAATGTACGTTTAACATACTCATTATATGCAGCGCTACAATTGGTAGTTAAGAAATGTTAACGGCGGTGTAATGATATGCTGATCCATACAATGCTTTCCTGAGACACAACTAGTAATTTGAATGAATAATGAATTTTATATGATCTCATCACTACAAAACGTTCAAGGGAATTTTGCAATAAACATAGGAAACGATTACCCAATGGAATTTATCAAATATAAATAATCATGAGAAATGATAACTAGCAAAAATTAACAAAAATTTCAATCAAAACAAATAAACACGATGCATATGATATTTCCACCCCCTCGTCGATCGATACAGCATTATTGCTTACTCCACAAAACTTAGCATCTTCCATCATTGATGTAAAGTGTTTGCCATAGAGCATTGCATCATTCACGACCTGAGTTTTTGAACAGTACACATCTTTAAAGTAACATTTCTGACCTTGTATTTCACTCAGCATTTCGTCAATATGCTGACGTCCAGAACCTTATATGCAGATATTTGACTTCGAGACTGAAAGATAAAAAGATGGCCTCTGATGGTAGCAGTTTTTTTTTTTTTTTTTCCCAAGAATCAGAAATATAAAATAAAAATAAAAAGTCAGGAAAATGTGCATTTGGACTTATCAACATTGATAAGATATTTCCGCCTAGAGCACGAAAACAAAATATCATCATAAAATATAGTTAAATTTTTCCTCTGAGGTAGTCACCTTGCTGCCAAATCATGACACAGCCCGGAACACATGTACGTATTGGTAACACTTTATACAGTATCTCTGTTTAGCACATTATACAATTACAAACTCAATTACTATTTCAATTAGTGATTCTCGTACTTTGCACAGCGACTCCTAGGGAAAGAGGTAGTTGGATTAAAAGTCATAGAATTTTATAGAAAAATACAATCATATAGATGTATTTACCTCAATATGATACGTAGAACACTTCCTCTCAATATGATACGTAGAACACTTCCTTTACAAATCGAACACTTCTTTTACAAATATTGATATTAACGTAGAACGTATTGAGCATTATAGCTCTTGTTCATCCTATCAAATTCATACTCTTATTCTTTTACAAATATCGATATCAACGTAGAATGTATTGAGCATTATAGCTCTGGTTCATACAATCATATAGAGGGAAAAATCATAATTCGCTCAAGGTAAATTTGCTCATAATAATAAAAAATATTACAAAAGCTTTTTTAGTTATGTTGAAATTATAAATATCTTAACTTGATGTCGCATCTAACTAGCTTTCACAGCAGTAACAATTCTCATGATTGTGCACAATATTCGATTTTATTTTTGATCATTGGTTTTTAGAAGTTTTATATGATCACCATTAATTACAATTACAAAATAACTGATTCTAATCAAGCGAGTTATTTTATATATCACTGATAAAAATAATTCACAACCTGGAAAATGCACTAAAGCAGAGCCTTTTTAAGGAATTCACACTAAGGGGAAGGAAACGCATCGAAGACTCTAAGGTTATCAAATCAAAATGGTTATATATTCAAAAAAAGAAGTTAATTTCAAGTATTAACTGATTTTTTAGGGTAGTATTTTCATCATTTATTGTATTAACACTACCTTAACAGCATACTCTTTAGAGTACAGTGGTTCCTTCAAATTGTACTTTGACAATTTGGCCAATTCAATGAAGTACTGAATCTTTAAGCTATACTTTCAAACTGTTTTTGGAAAGCAGTAATTGCTTCATTCATCTTTCCAAATAAAAGACCAAAGTTCTATAATTCACTTTAATCAAATGATTCAATTAAATACTTGAATCATTGGAGTTACTGGTTTAATTACTAGCCTACTATTATAATTACCGGCTAGCTCTGACTCTTTCAAAATTTTGTTTATAATCTGATAATTTGTTTATAATCATCATAATTTGATCGCAATTTTTAAACTTTAAAACTAGTCTAATAATGAAGTACAACAGCTGCTGATTCAACTTCAAAATGTATACAGTTTTGAATGTATATATGCCATGCATTTCGCATCGGTATTACAATTAATTCGCGCACTTTCCTCTGAAATTTTTCATTAAAAACCCTGTTGTACACCTTATACAAGGATTTGCAATTTGAAATAGAGAACCACATCTAGAATTCGAAATGTCATGTAAACAAATAGTTTTGTAAGAATTTGTTCATGCTTGTTTTCACAAATTTGTAGCTAACAAGAGAAACTAATCGTACTCATATTTCGAAATTGTTTGCACAACCAGACTTAATATATCCTATCATATATCATAAATGCAGCTTACACATCGTGTCTGGAAATGAATCATCTGAAAATGAATCAGACTAAGCAATTGGATTCTTTTATCGTAAGAGACTGAAGGTCGTGAAAGAAAATGAAAAAACTCATAAACGACGGATAGGGAGTACAACACAACATAAGTAAATAAATTTTATCACGGAATAGAGAGATATGAGAGAAATGCTACAAGGTAGTACTGATCTGAGAGCTTTTCTTAAAAAAAAAAAAAGTAGTAGTGGTCAGCTTTTCAATTTTTGTGAATATCTAGTGGCTGAAGAAAAACTTTGCAAGTAAATGATGAGAATTTTGAGTACACGATATCAGCAATCATTAAAGTAGAGATTTATGGTTTAAAAGTAAGTCGTGGTGAGATGCAGATGTTATTATAAGGAAAATTTGTTCTTGCAAAGTAGTTAAACATTTTACGCTATCTTCCCCTGGTTAAAATTGTGTTTTTAGAAGACTATCATTGGGAATCTACTATCATATATCCCAGGGGTGGCCAACTTAATTTGTGATGCGATCTACTTTTTTTTCTTCAAAATGTGCCGCAATCTACCATTTCAAGAATTTCATTGCACATGGTTAAAAAAGTTAATCAACACATATTGAAATATGTTGTTTATAAATTTAAAAATTAAATACAATTAAGAATTTTTATTTTAAATTCATACATATTTAAATTTTAATTTATGTGAAGTTTGTGACTTCATGTCATTTTCCAATCTTTCAAAATCGGGGATATACTGTGATGAGGCCAACCATAAAGAATCTTCTGTATGCAAGTCCATAAGAGTAGAGCGATTTTCCGTCTTTATTTGTTTCAAATACGAAAAGGCCGATTCACATAAATATGTGGAACCAAAACAGGAATTTAAAAGTTCACTACATTTTTTTTACATTTTGGGTACTTTTCTCGGCAAACATATTTCCAAAAGTCCTTTTTTGATGATATGGCTTTTAGGAAGATATCGTTTTGCAACGTAATAATCTCATTTTCAAGTAATAGTTTCTGAAAATTTGTTTCGTATCTAAGTCGACATTAAATATATTGAACAATGTCTTCAATTGTTTTAAAATCACTGAATCTGGTTTCAAAATCATCCACAACTTTCTCAATTTCAGAAACATATTTCTCACTATTAAATTCAAAAACGGATTTTTGCAAATGATCTTGGATATTTGTAAAACGATCGAATTTTTTTCTTTGAAATCCTTAGTCATTGCCGAAAATTGATATCTATAGGCAGAAAAATTACTAATCATGTCACCCACATTTTTATTTTTTCCTTGTAGTTCCAAATTCAGATCACTTAATTTACTGGTAAAATCTGCCAAAAAAGCCAGGTCACACAACCACTCCATATCTTGTAGCTGCTGATAATCATCTCCCTTTCGATCAACAACTTTTTTAATTCCATTCAACAAATTTTGAAATCTCTGTAGAAACTTACTCCGACTCATCCAACTCACATCTGTGTGCAATATCAGACTGGTTCATTTTCATTGAGTTGCATTTTGAAAAGTCTCTTTTGAAGAGATTGTCCTCTTATGGAATTCACGATTTTGAAAGATATGTCCATAAGACTTTTAGTATTTTAATCACTTTTAGTATTTCAATTTGTAGGTGGATGATACAGTGGTACCTCAAAAAATCTGGGAATTCAACATCTTTTGGCACAATGCGATGAATTCGTATAGATACCCCGTCATTGCTTTAGCTCCATCTGTTGGTATTGATAAGAGCTTAAATGGTGGTAATTTTATTTTTTCTAAGGTTTAAAGTGGAAAATCCGATTGGTATTTACCATAGAGTGCGTTGAAGTGCCTTTCTAAATTTCCTTTTTTGGGTATAACCACGGAAGCATTGCAAATCAAACGAAAATATTTTTCTTTTATCATTACAAAAAAGTATTCTAGTTCCGACTCTTGATGAAAATGATACGTTTTACTCTTTTTCGTAGTATTCATTTTAAATCAAGGGATATTAAATTAACGTATAAGTACTGTCCAGTTATTAATATTAAGTAATCTAAATAAGAATTCGACACATACACTATGCTCTCCACAACATAACTGCGTGAATTTTCGTAGACAAGCCTAGCGGCTGCGCGGTAGCAAGAGTAGTCACGTGGTTCAACGGATTTGCAATAAGCGTATGCAGTGGGGCTCATAATAATAATACTTAGATTTTGACTAATACATTTTTTATATATATTTAAAATTCGTCGTGATCGACCGAAATTAAAGCCACGATCGACTGGTAGATCGTGATCGATCTTTTGGCCACCCCTGATATATCCTATCAGAAATTGGAAACACGCGTCAAACACCTCTGTATTTCAAAGTGAAGCGGTACAACATCATCAATTATTTAGTGTTTTACCGTTGCATAACTGGTGCCGTTCGGTATTTTTTTATTTTTAAATTTCCATTTTTTGATGTCTAAAATTCAAAGAAGTTCTCTCCTCCTTCTGACGTCCATGTCCACAGGACTGTCTGTAGTGGCGGATGACATGTAAAGGTAGTGTATTGCAGCATTTTATGCTTGGAAATTAAAGGATACTTACTAGTATCGAAAACTCAGTAGTCAGAAGTGTGGGTCTATATACAGGCCATTCCCTTCAAAACAACAGGATATTGCAACAGAACAGTGTCTCTCTCTCTTACAAGGTGTAGCTCTTTCCTTCCTATGACAGAATTTCCGTAGCAACCTACTTTAATGGACATATCCTCTAATCGTTGCAATTATGCTAAATTTCTTGAATTTTCAAGCGCAAAACAGAGAACAAATTCCTTTTAAACCTATATTCTTCGAACTTTGCCAGCCTTTCAGAGTCATAAAAGTTTGGTCCTCCTAAAGCTTAAATTATACAGACTACATTTTATACAACAATATAAGCTTGAAAATAAATTCCAGGGTATAAAGTATAAATATATAAATAAATGTTAGTTTAATATCTTTCCCTTTTTTTTTTCTATTCTAGGCTCCCAAACAAAGGTTTCTATGAGAAAAGGTGTTCTGTTTTTTTTTTTTTTTTTTTTTCTCTTTCCCCTGAAAACTTCCAAAAACAAGTAAATATATAGGGTGTCAACATAGAAATGAAACAACTTTGAAGGCTTTTTTATAAGCCTACCTTTTTAAACAACTTTTTATAAGCCTACAAATATCACATTCAGATCATAGGCAACATGCTTGAGTTTCATACGATATATGCGAAAACAACGTCCGGGTACATAATGTGATGTAGGTTCAATATCACAGACATTAATATGTGCACCATCCGTAGCATGCACTAAGTTTCAAAGGTATTAAATTTCCATTGGCACACTGTCTAACATATCAGGGGATACAAAGGCCACTGTTAATGTGATGCGCTCTTTCAGCTAAACAATGTCCTGTATCTTTGTACACTTTGCTTTCACATTATTCCACAGAAAAAATTCGAGCGGGTTACGGTCAGGCGTTTTCGGTGGCCAAGGAATGGATCCATCTCTACAAGTCCAGCAGTCTGACACCCAGGCATTAAGGAACAGGTGGACATCACGAGACCAGTGAGGAGCAGCCATATCCTACTGGGGGACTCCTCCCCCACTGATCACGGACATTAGGGTATGTCATATGGTGCACATACTGCATGTCTGTGATGTTAGCTCATCGCAGACTTCACAATACGTACCATAATGTACCCGGATGTTATGTTCGCATATATGTTATCAAAATGAATGACGTTTTACCTCAGTAATTTCTTGTAAATTAGTAAATATAAGAACAACTAAGTTCAGTATGTTTTACGTTATAAATAAATCAAAAATGAATAAGAAGTTTACCTCATATTCATTTTTGCATATATCTTATAAAACTCAAGCATACCAACTATGATCGGTGTGAATATTCTTTTTTTTTTTTTGCATTCTTCAATAAAAAGTCATAAGCCTTCAAATGTGTTTTCATTTCTATGTAGACACTCTTCATATGGAGCTTCGTAAACAGCCACAATGTCTGCCTTACTATTAGACAGCAAATGGTCATCTACAATAATCTACCGTTTTTTTTTTTTTTTTTTTTTTTCGAAATATTTTTTTCGAAATTTTTTTCATAAGGCGATTTGTTCCTTAGCTTTTTGTAATTCGAGGGAAAAAACTGTACACTTTCAGACTACCTAAGACGAATGGCACGGTCCTCCAGTATATGAAACAAATATGCAAAATTTCGTCAGGTATTTACAACTTCATTTCCCAAATATGAACGAATTATTTCTTGTATTTTAAAATTCAATGAACAAGAAGACATAAATGAAAGAAAGTAAAATGAAGACGAACAGTATACACAGGTATTTAGATGTTTATAACTATACATATGAACAACTGTTATACGCATAATTGTTTCCAACTATTTGTAATATTAACTGTACACTAAATTGATACAGATTTGATATTCTTACAATGACTTTGGATTTTGTCGTGATTAAAAAAAATTGATGCAATATTTATCAGCTTTTCGGAGAACGAGAAAGAGAAATGTGTGAGAAGCTGCATACAAATGGATCCACTAAATTTTGCCGGATGTTTAATGAGATTAAATAGTATTGCCAGGTATTTGGTTATCACTCAAACAGTCCTGTATTTGAGTTTTTTGTCCCGGGTAAACGAACTGAGACAATTCCGGAATTTTCGACCGATTGTAAATAAAATTAAACCAAAAAACTTATAAAATTATAATAAAACTTACCTGTACTTAATTATAAAATACCAGAAATTTCCACTTTCGAGATTTTTATTATCCTCATTGCAGGATGAGTAGGTGCTCCAGGGCTCAGGCTTCCCTACAAAAAAAAAAAAGAAAGAAAAGAAGAAGAAAAAAATGATGTTAATATAATAAAACGGTTTTATTGTAACATTTTATACTGTCTGTTGATTTAATTTTATTTACACTGAGCTTTAATTGTTTTGTTTGCAACCATCATTGCTGTGTAGGTAGAATTGTATTTTTCTATCCTCAGTATTCTCGCTACACTAGAAACTCAGTTCAGTGCACCTTTCAATGGTTTTGATGTGAAAGGTGTTTACTTTAAAAATAGAATTAATAAAAGTTGTGCAGTCAAATTCAAAGTAGAAATTTATTAAATATATCTGTAGTTTAAATTTAGTTTTATTATATTTTAGATTGATATTTCTTATTGTAATATATCTCCTTCTAATGGGAGTTTTTTGTTTTCTCTCTTTATGAAAATTTTCCTCGCGTGCATCTTTATGGAAACCATCTGATAAACCTAAATTCAAATTACACGGCCAGATCAAATCAAATCATTGGAATGCGCGAACTTGACTATAGTATTTCAAATATAAAAGAATCGCACACGTGAGCCCCTGTGGCCTAATGGATAAGGCATCGGTCTCCTAAACCGGGGATTGCGGGTTCGAGTCCCGCCAGGGGTAGGCTCGCTGATTTTTTATTCTTTTTGAATAAAAAATCAGCCTCCCTATCACAGCACTTTTGCAAAATTATAAATTCTTTATACAATTTACATAACAAACATTTTTATAGGATAATAAATAAAATTTTCGGATTGTCTATGACTTTTTGTTTCTCACTAATGAAACAAATTTTCCTTAAAATTATTTTAACGGGTAAATATTTAAAAAAAAAGTAATTAAAAAACTTCCTCAGGAAACCGCCATGGCAAAAACAAATCATAAAATAATGAGCATTTTGTTATTTCAGCTAAACTCTCTTAATTAGGGTATTCATCCATTCTTCTCGAAAAACGGAATTCAACGAAGACTGCAACTTAGCTGCCTGTGTCACTTTACAAACTCCATCTTAGAAAAAAAAAAGGGGGGGGTGGGGGGAGTGTTTCAATAAATCTATGTGGAATACTGTACTATAAAAAGATCGTTGTTTCGTTTTGCTGTTTTTTAATAATTAATTTATATATGTTCGTATGACCGTATGATACACATCTCTGTAAGCCAATTTATATACAGTATATGAGAGACCAGAAGAAACTTCTACTGAAGACCGAATAAAGGTTTCGCGGCATTTCGTGTGAAAAGGAATTAGTGAAAGACAAGAACCTCGAGTGACTGCAGTTTTTCAAGAAGTCGGACGATAAGGAAAAATTCACTAGCATCATATATAAAGAGCAATCTAGGGAGAGAGAAACATTCCACCCGACTGCAAAAGACAGATTACGCATTATAGAGTCGGCAGCATGCTTAATAGTCCTTTATATCAAAAGTGAAATATCTCATAAATATCTACAGCGGGGGGGGGGGGTCAGAAACCTGTGGAATTCGTGCCAAAAAAAGTACTGGAGGCTGTTTTTGGAACGAATTTCCCCTAAATACATTTCGAGGATTCCCATTAACTCTGTGTCACCTGTGTGCACCTATTTTTTCAAATTAACAGCGGGTGTTTTTGGAAGTAACAGAAAAAAATTTCCGCACACATTATTCCTTGAACCGACAACCATGGTTACAAACATGAGTAAACCTAGAATACCATCACTGGAAGGTTGCTAATCCTGGTCTATAGCAACTGCTTGAATTTCTCCAAACTCCTTTTTATGAAATCTGTCTGCAGATGAATGACGGAATTTAGAATTCTTTCCTCTCCTTGAGTCAACACTGACGGAATTTACAGGGTGTCTATAAATTATTCACCTGATTATGAAGTTCGATTAAAATTTTATTGCAACAGGTACTGTAAAACGGTTTGCTGCACTTAGTAAAGCCACTCAAAGCATTTCTTATCAAACAACTGCACCAAGTAAATTTGCACCTGCACTAGCACATAGAATGTCAAGACGGTAGCCAATTTCATTTCATTTCCATTTTTCATCTCTTGAAAAATGGAAGTCACTGTCTGTTCAATTCGGTCTTTTAACTCTGTGGGGTTATTGACTTTTTTGCATACAACTTGTCCTTTACGCAGCTCCATACAGAGAAATTCACAGGTAATGATATCCGGGGAACGAGAAGGCCATGGAATGGGACCATCCCGACCGATCAACCAATTAAGAAATTTTTTATTGAGGAAATCGTGCACATGCAAGCTCCAGTGTGGTTGTGGTCCATTCTGCTGAGAGAACACAAGTGGCTGCATACCACCCAGTTGAAGTACAGCATACAATTCGAGCATATCTAGGTAATTTTCGGAGTTCACAGTGTTTTCGTGGAAGAAAAATGGCCCAATCACCTGGCTAAAGGACGGTGTACACCACACGGTTACCTGGAGACTATCACGATCGTGTTCACGAACTGAGTAGGATTTTCAGATCCCCATATACAACAATTGTGTCTGTTAATTTTACCAGACAGTGTGATGTCGCTTCATCAATGAAAACGACATTTTCCACAAGTGCTCATATTCGTCTATACGGTTGAGAATGTGTACAGCGAATCCCTTGCATTGTGCTTTGTCGTGAAGCTTAATTTCCTGGACGGTTTGCACTTTGTAAAAATAAAGTTTCAATCTCTTGCGAACAACCCACTGCAGTGTTGCTCGTGGTATTTGCATCTGCAAGCTTGCCCGGCAGATAGATTTTATAGGACTTCGAATTTCCGAAACTTTATCTGCAGATACACTGTGCCTACATGCTCCTTTCTGGTGCAGCATACTGCTGGTTTCTTGAAACTGTTTCAAACATCGCCTCATTGATTGTTCCGTAGTTCGAGTTTGTGGAATTCCCGTTGAAAACGTCTCTTTAGCGTCATTGGACATCTGGGACCCCACAGCCACAATATTCACACTGCTTTCCTGCACTGTCGCCATTTTAATGCTATACTGTCACAATGTTTGCTGGGATCAAAGCTGCCAACCGCATGAGAAAAAACTCATTAAGTTGCTTTGATAACTGCAGAAAACTATTTTAAGTTACCTATAACAATAAAATGTTAATCGAGCTTCATAATCAGGTGAATAATTTATAGACATCCTGTATATTGGTGATTTTTAAAAAATAAAATTTCTTTTATAATCCAGAACGATCAAATAAGGTCAGATGAGTTCACAAGATAGAGAATATAAGACCCTCATCATATTTAGTAGTCATGCGAGCTTGAACCACGGTCACCGAAATCGAATGTACTGATGTATCCCTTCGCTTTATCACTCGGCTATGGCGGCTTGCGAGGTGGTGGTCCTTTGCTATGCAAACCACTGACAAACGAAGTAGTTACCCTGTGAAGGCTACCCGAAAAAAAATAATAAATAAATCTTGTCCCCAACAGTAATACTTGGATTGCAAGGATATAACTAGGAATTTGATATGCATTTCAATCGTGGGTAATTTTTATTTTATTTATTTTATTTTTTTGTAGCAATATCAGCTTTTTACCCCACTAATAACACAAATCAAGGGGCCCCCTGTACCTTAATGAATAAGGTATTGGTATCCTGAATCGCGCATTGGGGGTTCGAATCTTGCTAAGTGTAATTTTTGACCCACCACCTTTGCCAGTACGTGTACGTGCTGATATATCGGTTGCAAAAAAAAACAGCTACGGTGCAAGTCGTACACAAGTCTTTCAACAGTAGCAGTAATGTGTGCAAGATACATAATCTGCTGACTAGTACGACACGTGAAGATTTGTACAATTTATCAATGTTTATAAAAATTGATAAATTTTTATTTCCCTGCTTGACCTGTAAATAAAGCAGAAATTCCTCCCAAAAGACGATTTTGTCTTTCTTCATGAGATTCCATTCTCATACAGCTGTTTCGATAGTCCTTACTATCTTTTTCAGAGATGGAACGAACTTTCTTATAAAAATAAAAAATAAAATAAAAAAGAAGAAAAACATCTCATCTCTGAAATCGATTAATTCAGTCTCAGTTGTAAAAGGCTTCAATAAGTAAACTAAAACTAAGATTCGAATCTGGACCGTCCCAAACAAATTGCAAATAATATACATTAATCCTTTATAACTTCAGGAAGCTCAGTAAAAAATGAAAAAAAATCAAGATACAATAAAGTTTTTTTTTTCTATGTGTAGTGCATTTTGGTGTAAAGAAGTAGTGTAGCTGTAATAACAGCTTTCCAGGTTTCACTGACACATGTTTTCTCTTATAGACTTCGCACTGTTATTTTATAAGCAATTTCTGAAGACATTAATATAAGAATTACTTTCTACTGACGTTTTACCCTCCAGTTGCTGCTACAACTCCTCTGATCATTTGGTCCGTCCCGGAGTATAAACAGAAAATTTATTATTTGTTTTATTACTTGTAAACACGATGAAAAGTACTTACTGGCAATTAGGTTTCTTTTTTTTTTTTTTTTTTCTTTCCAATTTTAAATTGACAACCAAACAAATTATGAGAGCATCACTTCCACGTGATCATGAGTGCGGACGGAAACTATCTAATTCAGCCATATTCAAAAGGTCTCCAGTTTCTTTAACAAAATTTACTCGGACCTTTCCAACTGGGTTAAGACAGTTTTATCCTCAAATCTGGTTCAACATCAGTCGATTTCTATAACTGTTTTTGAAGAAAGCCAAAGACAAGAAACTAGTTTCAACATTTATAGGTAGCGACTTCTTGCGCTCATCAATGTTGAGCGATAATAATAGTACAGTATCATGCGATTATTTGTATATTTTCTACGGACCGGTATTTTTTTTTTTTTTATTTCCCCAGAGGACCGGCACGGGGTCACGCTTTGGGAAATCCAGAAGTAGTTGTGATAGAAGGTTGAAAAAAACACCATGTATTATACTTTTTCAACACAGTCATCAGACAAAATGACACATTTTTCTCACATCTCAATACACTTCCGCAGGCCAGTTTTGTATAAGTCTTCTGACTGTCCTTCAAACCACGACTAGGTAGCAGAAATCACCTCATCAGCAGCAGCAAAGTGTTCACGAAGAAAGGACTTCAGGGCAGAAAGAGGAAGAAATCCGAGGATGCAAGGCCGGGGGAATAAGCAGAATGAAGTAATATTTTAGTTTTTCCTGCATGAACAACGTTTCATGTGCACATTGTGCCCTTTCCTTCTGCTGGTAAGGGATCAGAAGTCTGGGAATCCATCTAGCAGACATTTTACTCATATGTAACTATTGATAGATGATGTTCTCCACAGATCCTACAATAGTTTGGAGCTCTTTCTGTTAGCTAGTTCTCTGACGCTAATACGACGTTCTTCCAAATTAATGCGTCAGAGTTTTTGTAACATTCTCTTCTGTTACTGCAGTTGTTGGGCATCCCGGGAGGTTCTTCCATATTTGAATTGTTTATACCAATA
Organism: Mastigoproctus giganteus; assembly: GCF_048544385.1. Classification (NCBI taxonomy): domain Eukaryota; kingdom Metazoa; phylum Arthropoda; class Arachnida; order Uropygi; family Thelyphonidae; genus Mastigoproctus; species Mastigoproctus giganteus. Next base: position 80,462,352 of record NC_143585.1, on the reverse strand, counting down.
AACAGAGCAGTAACCTGAACAGTCTTTTCCATAAACAGCGACAATTTTTTCGTGGATTGTTTTGGGTGTTTTCCTTTACAGAAAGAGAAACTGAATCACTGATCTGTATTACACTTCATCCATTGTGACACTTCACTTCATTCAGGGCTGCAAAGAAAAAAAATGAATTGTCAGATCGAAACCAAAATTTGCGTGGTTGCTATAGAGATTTCAAGGTATCAGGGTATATTCATGTGATCTTGAGGCGGATCCCAGGGTTCCCCCATCAGCCGCCGTTGCACATCTTGTGTGGAAGCTTACGCCAAAACCGCCCATTTTTATGTAGTGTGTTGGATGTGTAAGTGTAATGATGTGGTGTGTTGTCTTAGCAGATGAGAAGTAGCAACACTTGGTCACCACGTCCCACCCCCATCTCCGCCATGTGGAGGCGGCCAGGATCTACTATCACTTGCTGGACTAACCCAGGGCAAAATACCTGAAAGAGCCCAAATTAGGATGAAATGAAAAGGCTATAGAAGGAGAAGTTTGGGAGCTATAGAGGTAGGAAAGAATAGAAGAGAGGAGGATCAAACAGAGGAACCCTCCAATAGTTAGAAGGTATAAGAAATAAAGCAAGACTAAAGGAAATAGAGGTGGGGAAGTGGACTGACTTCTCATGCTATGGGAAATAATCCCATGGAGGATCACATCCTAGAAGCTAGGATCAGCAAGATTTCTTGAGGTATAATTATGTTTAATCTCTTGTAGACATTGCTCCAGTCACTTCCTCGAAGAAAGAAGTTTTTTTTTTATTTCTTTATTTTATTTTATTTTTTTTTTACCCCAATAACGCTATAAACAGGTTCAACGTCTTCAGAAGAACACCAAGAATTTACACTATATACAGGAACACGTTCAATGTCCAGCAGGGTATATATTTGGTTACAATATTTGATGATTGGGAATCCAATCATCACAACTCCTGATAAAATTACTCAAATTAGCAATTCAAGCTCCTCTATTCTTTTAAAAGCTCGTGAGGCAAACGTATTCAGTGCTATAAATGTTGGTTGAGATCGGATAAACACAGGCTTATTTCCCATTGTGAAGGTATCTGAAACAAGCTGCAGTTCACGCCTATAGTCTTGATAATATTGACAATCGAAAATAATGTGGTCAATACTCTCTTCCTGTCCACAGAGGCAAAGCGGGGTAGAAGACAATCCTAATTTGAATAATTTGCTGTTAATGCTCCCATGCCGGTGAGTAAAAATGTACCATGCAATCCAGGTGCAAACCACAAAGATTCTCTCTTCCTGAACTCCTTCACCAATGGTAAAAACTCTCTGCTCACGGCGCCAAGTTCCGAAGCTCACCAGTCTCTTTTCCATTTATTTACATAAATGGAACGAAGGCTTCTTCAGATGTTAAAGAATCTAGGTATCAAAAAAAAATTTCAAGGTATAAAAAAATTTCATCTTTCTATCACAACTACATCTGGGTGAATACAAATTTTTTTTGAAACCCCCTCGTATGGAAAAATTGTACCGCTAATTAAAATTACACTTCCTAGTTATATCAAATATGAATTTGATATATAACTAAAAAGTAGAGTTAAAACAGAAATAGAAACATAAAATAGAAACAATAATTTCATAGTTTCTCCTAATGGCCGTTTAACCTGCTTATGCTAAAATTCGCCATTGCGAACAGGTGTATGATCAAATTGCAGTCGCTGTGGAGTTTTACTTCAAAACCACGCTCGCCATCACGAGAGTTAAAAGAATATATGGTTTAAAGCTTAGTTTTAATGCTGTTCCTTCTAAACATGTTTTTAGAATTTTGGAAAGGTGTAACGCTAAGTAATAAAATGTGATATTGCGTGGTTACCATGATCTAGTAAATCACGCAATCTTAACTTCCACACATTACTTGTGGTAACCATTTTGGAGTGATATCACATGCAATATAAGTAAAATATGTAATTTATATATATGTATGTAACCATGTTTCATAATTAGAACATTTGCCAACAAAGAAATAGTCAAGCAGCAATATTCAAGCTCAAGCTGCAGAGAAACCGAGTAAAAGTACTGGTACCAAAGTCTGGAACTCTGAGCCGCATATATAACAATTAGCTCAGTTGAGTTGTAGTGGATCTCTTATGATTTTTAGTACCATTTTTTGTATTTCGGTTTATCATACTCCTTTCCATAACTCTCTCTCTGCATAGCAACTCTTTGTTGCTGAAGATTCAAAAGACAGGAATATTTACGTCATCGGGAAGTTATTCAGTTGGGGTGCAGCAATCGCACGTGTACCACTTGACTGCGCAAGCACCGTTAAGTAGGAAGTGACCGATACCTGCACCACACTGTATCTCTAATTTCTCAGGACCAGCAGGATACGACCAGCTAACTAGTACGTCGCTCTTCCTTCCGGAGAAAAGCATTTTTTATGTTCTTTTCCGATGTGAAACCAACGAACGTATCCTTTGTGAGGAACATTCGCTTCCGAGTCAGGATGCGGGCTTGCACCTTTTCTACCTTTCTAATTAGTTTTGAAAATTCATCTGTACTCAAGAAAAAAGACTGATGTCTGGATATTTTGATTGCCTGTTGAAACTCTTTTATCAAGATTGTCATAATCTAAATTCGTTCTTAAAATGCGATGGGGAAAATAGCTTTTCTTTGCTTTGATAACTATTGAAGTTTCGATGTGACCCTGATTAATTTCCTGTAAGGGATTTTCTTTACATCACCAAGCGGCGAGTTGATTCTAACCTTGAATGTTATCTGCAGCACCCCCACCTTTTATTATTTTAATTATCTTGTTCATTGCTAATTAGCTTCACTATAAAAGTTCTTTTTTGAAACTGTTCCCTCTGCATAACTTGTCCTTCAAGTTCTACCCTTGACCCCTTTCTACTTGTGTACAGAGGAGAATTAGTACTCTGAATTTAACACGTGATGTCATAGTTGATTTTCTTCATTTTGACACAGTTTCGGAATCAATCATACAATGCAATGTGGTTGGTATAGAGGTCAACATGGGCGGCACCGTTTATCATCCGAGTGCCCTACAAGAATCTGTTGAAGGTCCTCTACTGATAGCAACACTAAGCTTCTTTGTATATATGTGCGGATACACATTTCCAGCTATACTTCAAACCTTCATAAATGTCATTATGTGGCAACCATCACAATACATTTTGGTAGTCTGCACTACATTAAGAACTTTGTTACGATATCTATCGTGGTTTAACATGGTAAAAAAGTATCCATGTGGAAATGCGTACGAATTTAATTAGTGTAATTTTCGTGACTTTGCGGACGTACTCCTTAGTCACTATGAGAAAACTTCTGTCGCAGAATTCATAATTACCCAGATAAGCTTGGTATCAGCTAATAACTGAATATCTGTAAATAAAAACTAAGAAAGATTATCGGAGACGAAAGTACAGTAAACGAAAAAAATTATAGATAATTAAAATATTACGCTCATGTACGTCGCCAGAAATTTCTCAGGTGAGGTAATGGAGGAACCTGCATCATGAAGTCCAGTATCTGTCCAGTAAAAAATATATGACGCGATGAAAAATTATCAGTCTAAAATTCAAGGGGACAAATGTTCCCTCTTTCCCTTTCCTTCTGACGACCATGCACACATATAGAAGAAATTATTTCAGCGGTCGATCGGTTTTTCTACAACGGTGTATGAAAGCACATGCCACGCAAACCATATGGCCTCGACATGGCATTGTCACGCATATACAGGCTTTGCACGACACATACATACAAAAATAATAACAATAGCATCTTTAGGCAACAGTGCTTTGTCTTACCCCAACCCTAGACCGGTCCTTCCTGCCCGACAGATGGCGTCACAGTGAGTGTTAATAACAGCAACATGAGCGGGAAGCAGTGTTCAGGTCAAGGAAGACGCGTCCGTCGTTGGCGTGCCCCAATCTACAAGTGACCCTGTCTGACCTGGGTGTCGGACATATTCTTGATTTATGGACTCCTTCAAATGTACCTTGAAGGAGGGGGGGGGATAAGTGGACAACGCTATTCACTAAGTATAAAAATTGCGCATTCGTGTGTTGCTTGAACGTAAGCACCTGCCTATGACTCTAGAAAGGGGGAGGGGGTAAAATAACTGCGTCACAGAGAATAATTAAATAAATAAATAACAACTTGTCCGTTTGACTCTAAATGAGGTGACATTCTAAGTCTCGGTAAGAAATGCTATGTTTATTCATGAAGCAGCTCATTCCAAGACTAAATGTCACATTTACAATAGTGAACAACAATGAAGCCTTCCAGCGTAGTTCCCAAAGATATGGATTTATTTGATTTTAGTTTTATTTTACCGGCTACGTGACATTCATTCACTATCCACATCCTGAACAGGTTTTGGTTTTACATTAAATCTATATAATGTAAGTCAAATTACAAATTGAAGTTTAATTAAAAATATGTTAGCAGAGTGGATAAACCCAGCGAGATGCGAATACGGCGAAAAATAGCACAATACATATAGACATAATTGAAGAAACTAAGTAGGGAGAAAGAAGAATAAGGGTGTTGTAGAAGGAATACGTAAATTTTCTGTTTTATACTCCGGCACGACAACTAAGTCAGTAGAGTCTACAATAAATCGTCAATACAAATATTTATTTGTATTTAGTAGTCACAGGCTTGAACCTGGGCCCACTCAAGGAACGCGTGCTATGCACTCTCGTTCCTGACCACTCGGCTACATCAAGCCTAAACAATTTAGAATAATTAATTAACAGCAAATGGCAATTTTATCAAGCCAATTATTAAAAAATATTAGACCGGCGCTCCGGTCTAAATTCGGTACACCAAAACCGAATAAAATGAAACATTACACATAACGATTTTGTAAACCAACCCTCAGAAACATCACCAAATTGAGAAATAATTTAAAATAAAATAGGAGCAACCGATAAGTCCCATCACATCAGAAGGCCACAGGACATTAATAGTCGCAGAATCAGTGCATTTCGAAAGCTAAACAAATCAATGCATCACAGAGCAAAGGACAAACATTCTATCAGTCCACGGATGCAACAGATTTGTACAGCAATAGCCCTTATTTAGCGTGAAATAAAATCACAATAACCCTGAGCTCTCACAACGGAAAGCCAACCTGCCAACAGAAAACGAAGTTAAATAACAAGAATATAAACTGGTCTATAGATGGCACTATAAGCAGTATTTAACATCTCAGCCCACTACCATATTACTCGTAATACACAAATAATAATAATAATAAATGAATAAAAATGAAGAGTAAATAAAAGAAATACAGTAATAAAGAATTTAAATATCCATATATAAATTTATTGGTCCAGTTTCTAATAATGGAAGGTATGCAGCTGGTGTTCAGACGAAAAATCGGGATTTTCCCGATTTTTCGTATTCTCTCATAAAGGGCGGCCTAATATATATAAGGATCGAGAGCTCGTGCGAATTTAGAAATGATCCCTGGGAATAAAACATCAGTTTTGAAAGAATAATTTTTCAATGAACCCCGAGTAGACTGAACTAAAAATTCACCTCAGCGTTGAGAAGACTGAACTGAAATCATCATATAAATTTAAATATGCTATAAATTTAGTTGACAATAATAATAATAATAATAATAATAATCACGTGTCCACCTCTGTTACATTGTTGCAGTCCTTTTCCTTCCCCTGAGACCGCGACATAATACTTCTGCAGTGCGTTACGTCTGTACAAGTGAGTACGTTTCCGGTCGAGTTGCATGTTGCGCCAAGTGAAAAAATCCCGGAGTAACTCACTAGGGCAACCCTACCTAAGACTGGGTAACCACAGCCTCGGTTGAAGAAGCTTAAAAATTCCTCCAGTCTTCGACGGGAATCGAACCCCGACCTCTCCAAACGAGTGGCAGATGGTGAAGTATCCTAAAAGGCTAGGCTGCCACAGAGCACACTAAGATATATTTTAAAAACAGGTGCCAGTCCAGCGAGTACCACAAAAATACTAGTTTTCCTGGAATTATCTGATGTTAATTATAATAATAAATGGGAGCACGGTTTGGTTTGCTTTAATCTGTTTGTGTGAAGTACTGTTTACAGTGTATTAAATAGCTTAGCTGAAGTCTGTATAATCATAGTTTATCTTACATTATATATTTAATGAGATAGACTGAGCTTTGGTGAAGATTTTGAAAGATATATATATATATATATTTTTTTTTTTTTTTTTTTTTGTTTATTATATTTGAACCTTTTTTTTATTTTGTGTGTCCATTTTTATTTGCACTGAAGATACTGTAATCTTAAACCAGTGATTCCCAGGACCCTTTTATCATTATTTTTTACTCACAAACCATGTTTATTTTTATTTTATTTTTTTTTTTATTATTATTTATTTATTTATTTTTGTTTTAAGAATCCGTCTGTTCATCAAATGACATAGCCAAGTGGTTTGGCTTGTGTATAGCAGTATGCATTTGGTTTGACCATGGTTAGATCCCACGTGCTCCTGTGTTCTCTCTCTCGTAAAGTCCTCTAACCCTATGTAGCCGTCAAAGAGTATAAGGTACGTTGTATAAACAGAAAATTTATTCAAAATGTACCCGGAATTATTTACTGCTAACAAACAAGATGTGAATGTTTTCATAATATTTTTGTTGGGAGGCTCAAATTTATGGGTGTTCACCCAGCATCGTGATGTGAGATGAGGAACTACTTGTGAAAGGGCATCACGAAAGCCAGAAACACGGCGATGGAAGTCGATTGATGACCCGCCAAAGCCTTATGGCTGGTCACCATACTCTCAGAGGCTGTTGCGACACAGAGTTTAGTTCAGTAGTGTTTATATTTCGCAGTATTACAACCTTTGTGTTTAAAGAGATCGGTAAAAATAACTGTTTTTTTCTGATTATATTTATATATGCAATTTTTTTTTTTTTTTTTTTGGACTCTGGTATCTTTAAAGGGGGTCCCCCAAGAGCTTAGCTCCTCGGTACCCGAGAAGTGTAAGTACGGTCCTGTGTACAGTTTACTAAACTAAAAATAGCTCATGGGCTGCCTCTTCGCGGACCCCTGGAAGTCTGCGGACTTCCAGGATCAGGAGCACCATCCTATACTATTGAATATTGGTTTGCCTCAACATGGATATCAGTGGGTACTCAAGCCTTCCAAGAAAAGCAGAGTTAATGCAACACAAAAGTTTATCACTTTTGTGAGGGCTCTGACCTGTTTTTTTTTTTTTTTTTTTTATTTAACTCTACTTCTCCCTCGTTTCAATTTTTTTCTTTCTTTTCTCTCTCTCTCTCTCTCTCTCTCTCTCTCTCTCTCTCTCTCTCTCTCTCTCTCTCTCTCTCTCTCTCTCTCTCTATCCCCCCCTAAAAAAAAAAAAAAGCCTGCGTTCCGTCTTCTTTATTTTCACATTCTGATAGCGATCTCCTCAATACGTATTGTGGACCGCTTTAGGCAGATCAAGCTTCTGCGTCATCGGGCACTTTAAATTTCCCCATATATGGTTGCTACTTTACGAAACCAGCACCACATCGAAGTCACGCAATCTATCTAGGCACGTGCTAATATTCAGTCCTTCCATCTTCTACGAAACGGAAGTCGACTAGAAATATATCCACGGTGCATACAACAGTCACGTTCGATCAGCAATAGGTGACCTTCGGCCAGTTTTTATTATAATCTGAACGTTGTGCAGTGTCTACCAGTGACAGGAAGTTAACACGGCTGTGTGACGTCATAATTTCGCATACAATAACAGCTCAACAACAACAAATATACCGTTGTTTACCTAGCAGAAACGATTCATAGTATCAAGTGCCTGGTCATTACTACCATCCTGTCAGGAATGACTGCGACGCAATATCGTGGAACATAGGAAATTGGGAAAGAGTAGAAGAAAGGAGATATTTTCATCGGCCCTTGCAACAATTCGTTCTATTGAAATATAGGACAATAGAAGGCGTGGTTAATAATTGCTGCGCATTCATTCATCCCTTTAAAAATCATTGTGATATAATTTGCAATGTAAAACAAAAAATACATGATGGTTTTTTTTTTTGAAGCGAAAAATGTAGTTACAAATCTCGCCACCAGAGGACCGATGTATGCAGCGCTGTCTACACAAGTGTGCAAAGCAAGAAAATGAGTCTGCCATATTGTGGTATTTGGAATTGTCACTTTCATTGTGATGTTTCCACAAGGCAAAGTATTATTTGTTCCCTTCTACTGTGAAAGCAATCATACTGTTATTAGTGTCCAATTTGCTCTGATGTGACACTAACAGAGACGATAATCACCGGGAATTTTCTCAGTTCCTACCCTCCACATTCACCAGATCCGATCCCCTCCCCCACCACCTAAAACCTAAGACAGTATTTATAGAGATCTGTTTCGTAGCATTCCCATCAAATTTCATATTCAAAGCGAGGTTTATGCCATCATTTCTGACATGCGTGTGAAAACAACAGGAGTGCACCCAGGGGGATGGCTGCTGGGCTTCAATTCCTCCTCCAAAAGGTACTTGATCAAAACGAAAAAAACAAATAAAGGTGCGAAATTTTCTCGAGGTCAAAGTAACAGCTCTGGCCCTAGGCTTCTCCTCAATCAAAAATACTGAGTGGACCACTGTTGAGCACCGCGAACGTTTAAAATGCCAAATAGTGTACTAGATTTCATAAATAAAAATCATTAGCCCTCTGTTTGCGAGATTTATAACTACTGTTTTCGCCTCAAGAAAAATCTATTACAAATTATATGTGAAAATCATATTTTTCTATGGACATATTTTTCAGTTATAACTTTTGAAAAATGATCAAAGACAATATAACCATCTTGTGCACTAACAGCCAACGTGCCAGCATATAGATGAGTTTAAGCCTTTCTGGGCTACACACAGAGATCTTCAATCTGCTGGACAATTATATTATTGGTTATACTTCTCGGTAATTGCGAAACTGTTACCAGAAATATGGAATTCTTTATCGTAGAAAGAATTATTCACATTTAGATACGCAAAAACTGATATGCAATACAGAGCGGATAAATTTCCTTTTGGTTTTATATGACATGTGAAGTAACATACAATTTTATCTGGAAGGTCCAATGAACAACTGAACACCCTATATACTTCATGTCATAATTCCGTATAATTCGATCTCATAAATATGAGATCGGGTGATACAGAAGTCACTTCTTGGTCGTATATACCTACAATTATACCCGATTCGCGGGTTAACAAAATCGTCCAGGGTTGTTTCAAATGTATTTAACAAGTTTCAATTTTAAATTAAATTAAAAGACATAAGCTTAAAAAATCCTTGTAATGATGTACAAATTAGTAACATGTTCCAGGCGAAAACGGAAAGGGGGTAAGGTAAAGTGTAAGAAACACAATAATTGTACTATCTATAATGATTAATAAAATATATCTGCGATTAATAAAACTGGTTCACTTCTAATCCTTAGAAGACTACTGATGATGTCAAAATGCTCTGTTGTCTAACAGCAGAGGTTGCTAACCTTTCAAGGCGGCATTTCAAATTCGTTTTAAAACAGGATCACGCTTTCCACTAACAATTTTAAAAGCTAAAGAGCCTACACAAAAAAAAACAAAAAAACTACCTACTGTAATTTTTCAAAAAAGTTTCATATCAGTGTCTGAATTTTTATGGAACGTCATTCCGGCTGATAAATTTATTATTATTATATTTTTAATTACGCTCAAAGTTTTCCAGTTGGTTATCCTCGTTTGACAAAATGTTAAGATGAGCATTGCTCATTAGAAGTTCAAGCACATTTGTGATTAATCATAGTGTCTGAATGTCCCAACCAATGAAATCTGGAATATAACCTAGTGTTTGCATGTGTTGGATAAACCTTTGAAAAAATATTTAATCTTATTTTTGTTGCCAAACCATTATCGTTCGGTTCTGGTTGTGAATATTTCCATTTCGAGCATTGCTGTGTACGAAAAGTAAAAAATGCGTATAAGATGTTTTTACTTTAAAATTAAATTTAAAGACTTCAGTTCAGAATATCTATGTAATGATCGGCACGTATTTGAAAACTTTTCACACAGTGTGTTCCACATGCTGAAAGAAATTCTAACATTACTTTTTTTCAAACAGTTAAATATCATGGGATGAGACGTTCAGCCAATCGAATTAGAAAAAAAAAAAAAAAACAACATGGTTTTAGTCTTTAGTTACTCCTAATAATACGATATTAGAATAATTAAATATAGTCCTAACTGCGTGTGTCACTGGAATGCCACCACTGGCACTAACACCATAGGTTACTGACCCTGTTCTAAACTTTATGCTCACTGCAGTTTTAAAAACGTACGCTGCTCTTAAAAGCGTCCTTATTAGCTTGCTATCCCTCCTTAAATTTTTCTTTCTTTTTTTCTTAATGGCAATTAGTTTACATCTTCTGTTGTACATTTGTTTAAGCTTATAAAAACAACATATTTCTGTCCAAATATTTTTGTTCATCCGTCTCATGATATCAACTCCATCTGGCAGGGGAAGGCAACTCAAAAGTGTTAGCGAACAAAACAAGTATAAAGTTACTGAAAGAAATCTAAATATTTTTCATGCGCTGACCCTTGCATAAAAAACAATTAAAATTGCAATTTACCACTATTTTCATATACGTTTAACACAATGAACCCTTTAAATTTTGAAAAGATGTGTTAACAATTGGGAGGGGGATAGTTTTAGCCCCTTTTCCCCGATTGACACCTTATGCCCTTTCCGCGCTCTAAGATATCGTGTTTCTGCTTATACAGGTACTAGGTTATCACCGTTGCAGCCATCTACCGTTGTCAATTCTCCTTACATTCTATTCAACATCCACACTACCCTACAAATGTTTGAACTCATTAGCATTAGTAGAGGCATACGATGCAAGAAAGCAAGCTTATGCAGCATCAGCCAAAAAAACCAAAAAAAAAACCCTCCCATTTCACCCCTCCATTCGTTCCAAATGGCTGTCCAGCTCAGCCTTAAATTTATTTAGGCTATTAGCTTTCATAACAAAAGATGGAAGCCTGTTCCACCAATCAACTACCCGCTGGCTAAAGACGAATTTCCGCACATCTATTCTACAACTATCTTTCCTCAATTTGAAACTGTGCCCCCTCAGGTTCTTAGTCTGAGCAAGTGGAAGAATCCCATCAGCATTCAGCCTGCTCAACCCATTCAAGGCTTTATACACCCCAATCAGATCACCTCGCAGGTGCCTACTCTCCAGCCGCTGCAATTTGCAGAACTTAAGCCTTTCTTGGTAAGAGCATCCCTTTGTTCCCCCCACCAATCTTGTTGCCCTTCTTTGTAGTCGTTCTAGCAACTCTATATCCTTCCTAAAACGAGGCCTCCAGACCTGTACACAATACTCTAGGTGTGGCTTGACCATTGCCTTGTATAACGGGATAATCACCTCTCTGTCCCTGTTAGAAAAATTCCTATATATCATTGACAAGACTCCATTACCTGCCCTGGCAACCCGTCTGCGCTGCTCAGCGAATTTCATATTTGACTGCACAATTACCACCAGTTCTTTTTCACTTTCCACTTCCCTGAGTGTAGTATCACACAGTTGGTACGTTTCTCTTCGGTTACTGCTACCCATATGCAGTACTTTGCATTTGTCAATGTTAAACTTCAGTTGCCACTTCTCAGCCAAATTGTTCTCATCATATTAGTCATTCTGATAATCTCGATTGCTTCCTATTGTTTTTCTTTCATCACATTACTTAGGGTCCTTAATTAACCAATTACGTTTAACTGCTTCATTAGAATAATTAATGATATTTTTAATAGTGACACCCGTTGAAAGAGAGAAATAATTATAACCATAATTATTTCTACTTTTTCCTGTTTTATATATTTTAAAAATCTCCCCCTATTTTCTAAGTTTAATTATTAATCTAATGTTTCCTTTTCTTTCTTTCTTTTTTTTTTTTTCACATCTTCCCACCTTCTTTTGTCTATTGGCGTGGACTGCACTAATGCATCGGCTAATGAGGTCACAAAAAATCCTCATCACTGAAATTAAGACTGCTTTGTTCTGGATAAGCAGGAACATTATTTTATATCATGGGAGCTAGCGTATGATAATGTGCATATAAATGTGGTCTTTTACGGTTCTCATCAGAAACTACACCTCCAGTCATAATGTTTGAGGAATTAACTTGCCCTATAAATAATGCTTTCCCCGCTTGAACCAGTCTGCATCACCATTAACACAGTTAAAACAGTTTGCACGACATTAACGAAGATAGTAAAGAAAGCATATTGTAGTAGAGAAAGGCAACAACTGAATAAACACAAGTTTATTCAGACCCCTTTTGTTTTCTAACGCTACTTGAAAATATGTTTTTCAATATTTACAAGTAACTTCCATAATCACTTAGGATCCTACGATTCACTTGATTTACACACACCAAATAAACAAAAACAAACTGCAGCCTAGCAATCAATTATTTAAATACTAGCGTACCTACCATAACATCAGAGGGAAAACAATGTGAATGAATAACAAAAACAGAAAGAAAGGAAACACTGTAGCTGAAGTTCGCATACAACGTAACCAGAATTTTAAACACGTTTTGGACCCCCCCCCCCCATTATTAACAAATTTTTGCAATCACCCTTGCTCCTGTCCACAAGGCATCTTAAGATTTTATCTTATTCCAATGAACAAGATAAAATCTTATCAAGATTCTGCATGTATATTTAATATTTTTGAAAACATATCAAAAATATAAATATAATATTTAAAATAATATATAAATCGATATTTAAAAATATAACGTTCAGTTATCAATTGAATTTTTTTAAAATCAAACTGAAATAAGCCAAAGATCACGGTTCATTTTGAACCTAATGATTAGTGATACCACTAGCGTGTTTTCCAATCAGATGAAATAAATACAGTATAGTACTGCTAAACTCAATACTTGTTTCAGTTGTCTTTCTTAAATTCTGTGAGTTGTTCGATTCCTACTAAACTTTTTCGAACTTTGAGGACAGGGTATATTTCCGAGATTACCCCCTTTCATTTGAAGGATCTACCTTGTTGGATGAAAATTGGAGACGTTACGCAGCATTCTGAATGCAATGTGAAAACGCAAGCTTTTTTAATACATAACTGATAAATGAGAATTTATATACGAGTATAATTGTGACTGGTTGTTGTGCTACTCTTGCAAATGTTAAGCAGCTTTACATCATATGCTGAAGTTTCAGCAGAGTACAAGTACAGCATAGAGGCCACATCAATCTAAGCCCAGTTGTGTCTTCAAAGAATGAGTCACGCACATAGTTATATTTGAAGAAGGAAAATGAGACGCAATTAATACAATTAAAAATGGTGATAACCAAAAACTGAACGAAAAGTACAGTTTGCAATATTCCTCTAATAAAAGATTGTTTAGATTTCATACAGAACGAAAACATGAGAAATGCTGAGTTAGGATTAGGAATGATGAATCAGTTTTTTTTTTTTGTTTTTTTTTTCGGAGTGAAAATTAGCTGAGGATGCGTGTTACAGCATTTAAGGACTTAAGGTTCTTGATAAAGATCGACGTTAAAGCGACTGTAGATTCATCTTAATTGATAATGTGATCTGGTTCCCTATTTTACCTGGGCATCGTGACTACGTGGTTCCCTTATGTTATCTGTAGATGTGGCATTGCATCTCATCCCGTTATGGTGACTTCTGTTTTGTCCTATACTTTGATAAGATGTGAGCATCTATTGATTTATCCATTTTGATATAAACTTCGCTGGTATTAATTTTTTTTTCACGGCAATAACTGATTTGACCTGACAAATTCAGCATTTTCTTGACCTGGCAAAGTGTCAAGAAAGGTATAATATGATCCTATATCCCCCCCACCCCCTCAAAGAGCGTATGAAAAGAGTCAGTCTGCCATCTTTCAACGGGTGTTACTATGCACACAGACCAGGTGTAAGCAAGAAACCTACCTTTACATAAAACAGCTGTGGGGGGATAGGGATAACGGTTATGTCACCCTCTCCTGGACATTGTGACTACGTGGTTCCCTTATGTTATCTGTAGACGTGGCATTGCATCTCATCATGTTATGGTGACTTCTGTTTTGTCCTATACTTTGATATGCTGTGAGCATCTATTGATTTATCCATTTTGATATAAACTTCGCTGGTAATATTAATATTTTTTTTCACGGCAATAACTGATTTGACCTGACAAATTCAGCCTTCTTTTCTTGACCTGGCAAAGTGTCAAGAAAGGTGTAATATGGACCTATATCCCCCCCCCCCTCAAAGAGAGTATGAAAAGAGTCAGTCTGCTCTCTTTCAACGGGTGTTACTATACACTAGACCAGGTGTAAGCAAGAAACCTACCTTTATATAAAACAGCTGTGGGGGATGGGGATGACGGTTATGTTACCCTCCTTTCTCGTTCGTATTCTCTCCCACTTCCATCGTTTTTAACTTCAATTCAATGAAATCTAAGTATGCCAAATATATTCCGCAGGACAGATTTAAACAAATCGATTTTTTTTAAAATAAAACATATAAATGAATTTAAATTATTATGATTAATGTGTGTATTTACAATTTACTCCTTCCGGAAGAAACTTTTTTTATGTCCATTAAAATTCACGCTATTGGCCGTACAGGCATTTCATTTAAAAAAAAAAAAAAAACAGTGACTGCGTTTAGCATTAAAATTAACAAAAGGAAGTTTCCAATAAACAAAAAAGTTAAATGTTCAAGACTGATTCAATGAAATGTAATTGCCTCTTTTCATTTTTTATTTTATTTTTTATTTTATTTTATTTCATTTGCTACACAGACTGCAACATTAAGCGATGACAGCGATGCTTTCAGGAATTTAGTAGTGAGTTTGGGTCCATCGGATAAAACGCTGATAAATAGTTAATACAGCCACCTGCTTCGCCATTCAGTAGCAGAAATTAAAGTGTCAGTCTGTAAAGTACTGCGACGGTAATTAGCTGGGAATGCCATCCCCAGCTCAACACATCTTTCGGTAAATGGACTGTTACGTCGGTTATTAACTCTGCTTGAGGAAATCTGTGTCCGTCACAAACTTTTATTGGGTCTGGACCTTCTGTCTGGAAACAACAAGATATTTCTCTTTTCCACCTCAGTCTAGTTTTCTATCGAACTTCCTCTCTCTCTCTCTCTCTCTCTCTCTCTCTCTCTCTCTTTCTGGTTTTGCATTCTATTATTCATTCTGTTATATGCCTTCTTATTTCTATATTTATCTGTTGTGGTCGGAACTATTTATATTCTAAATTATCTTATTTTTGTTGTGTTTGAAGTACCAGCAGTATGTTTTTATCAGAAATTTAATTTTCTGCTGCTCAAAATATCAGTTTGGCTAATAATTTATAGCATTTTTCCTTTACAATACAATTTCTTAACAGTATAATTCCTGTTTTATTACAAAAATTTTATTGTCATTAATTTCAACTATTTTAACACGTTAAATATTCATTTTAACACGTTAAATATATAACGTGTCAGAGTACGAACAAAAAGTTCGTACTCTGACCTACAGTGGCAGATAAAAAAACTGCATCACCAAAAAAGTAACATTTTTAGTGAAAAGTATAAGATATTGTTTGATTACAGTTATTTTGTTTGTCGCAAAGCAAAGGTATTGCGTCAAATAACGCCTCTATTTCATCAGACAGTAATTGCAAGGTATTGCGTCAACCGTTTATATAAATACGGTTCTGGAAGGGTATACACGCTTATTAGTATCCTGTTTTGCGGGGGTCTAAGCATGGCTCCATTTCTTCCGTTGACACCAAGAAAAAAAGGGTAGCTGTTGCTCTGTCCCAGGAAGAGCTTTCTACGCAAGCTATCGCTGATAAAATAGGCTGCCACCAGTCAACAGTATCCCGGGTGCTGAAATTAAAGCGTGAAACCGGTGATCTGAAGAGATCTGGATCAGGCCGTAAGAGAGTGACTACGCCTTCCCAAGATCGATATTTGAAACGGCTTCATAATCCTTCGTGATCGCCATGCTAGTGCTTCTCAACTAAAACTGGACTTTTAGATGGCCTCTGGTATTGAAATAAGTGCATGAACTATATATATAAAGACGGCTTTCGGATGTGGTCTGCATGCCTATCGGACCAAGAAGAAGTCTTTGTTGACCCAACAAATGAGGAAGAAGCGACTTGCTTGGGCTAAAACACATGTTTCATGGACAAAAGAGCATTGGGACACCATAATCTTTTCTGACGAATCGAAATTCAACCTGCATGGCTCGGATGGGAAGCGATATGTCAGAAGACGAAAATCGGAGGCATATCAACCTGACTGCATAACAACGACTGTAAAGTTCTCCGCCGGTCAGATGGTCTGAGGATGCATAACAAGCAAAGGGATGGGGCGAATTAAATTTATTTTATTAACGGAACGATGAATGCAGAAACAACCTATCTTGGAGGAGTGCCTGAAACCCGTTATTAGGGATCACCACACAGACGTCCAAAACTGCATTTTGCAACAGGACTCAGCACGTTGCCACACAGCAAAATTAGTAACTGTTATGCTATTTAGATTTAATGATGAGTTTGTCTTCTTGTCTCACAAGGCTTAAAACATATTTACGCCAAAGTTTTCCCTCGTTTTTCTCCCTTAAGGTGTAGTCATATCTCAGAAATGCTGGCATCACAGTGTTGGACTGGCTCGGCAACGTCAGATTTGAACTCTATTATTGAAAATTTCTGATATATAATGTCGTCTAAAATTGCTCAGAAGAAGCCAACAAGTAAGATTCAGCTGCAGGAAAGCACTGTAAGGGTGTGGTACCACGAAATTGGGCAACCGTATATCCAGAAGTTGGTTAACTTTATGCCAGATCGTTCCTCCTCGAGCTGTAACTGCAGCTCGAGGAGGAACAACAAAATATTGAGGACTTATTTTGCTGATTTACAGTACATAATACTATTACGTTAACTTGTCATTTCAGTTTGTACACGTAAATGCAATAAACTGTATGTTTGGTTGTCATGATTGCCATTTGCATGATTTCTCATATTTCCATTAATTACACATTTTACCCTTTGGGAAGATATTTATGGCAATTAGGTATATCAAGTGGAGTCTTTTTATTGGATTTCATTCAGAGATATACATCCCATCTAACAAATGTATTTCGAAAATTTCTGCAACCCACAATGCAGCACAAAACGCATTACAGTAAACCCTCGATTTAACGGATTTCGGATTTAACGGACCGGACAAATAATAATACAGTAATGTATATATTAATCTCAACCATATTCTTTTTTTTTTTTTAGGTTATACAAAACTTCAGTGTTATTATTAATTAAAAATTAATAATAATTACCTATTTCCATTATTGGTTTGATAATTACCTACTTTTATTTTTATAATCAAATTCAGCAAATTGTTTTTTATTCTTTCTGAAAACTGTGTTCAAATAGCTGTTTTCCCAGATTACAGATAAAGATAAGTGCAAGCGGTGACTTGCGAGCTGAACGTGACTCTGGACACTAAACTGCAAATCTACCGACTCGCTTTGTTTCGGTTTCAGCCTGCCTCAAGCTGTTTGTTTGTTTGTTTGTTTGTTTGTTTGTTTCAGGATTTATTGGGCGCATCAGCAACTATGACCATAGTGCGCCATACATATGATAATTATGCATGCCATTTCTTCTCAAATAGAGAAAATGGAAAAAAGGAACCAGAAAGTATTTTTATTTATTTTTTTTTTTTTTTAGCTAACTAAAGGAGGTGATATACTTTAATCATCTTGAGAAAGTTATATATGCTTGAGACATTTGTTTCATTGTTTAAAAGTGAGGTAAGTGTAGGACCTTTTGTTGTGGCTGAAGTGTAAAGATGCCTCAAGCTATCGTAGGTCAGGTTGTATACACAGTTTCTGTGATTTCTGAATTGTGACTTTATTTGTTAAATAATTTTGCAATCCTTACAATTTAAAATGGCATCAAGTGATAGAGGAGTTAAAAGAAAGCGTGTGAACTTAAATGTGGCACAGAAATTAGAGCTAATTGAGAAATCAGAACAAGGCGTCTCAGTAGCACGTGTTTGTGAAATTTACGGTGTAAAAAAAAAAAACAAACAGTTTCTGATATACGTAAATCAAAGGCCAAATTGCAACATTTTTATTTACAACAGAATATTACATATTTTTTATTATAATTTAATAATTTTATATTGTACAGTACTGTATATTGTATTAAAGCTTTTTTTTTTACATTAAGAACAATAAAAATTCCCTCCAGGTTACATTCGATTTAATGGACTTTCGACATTAACGGACACCCCTTCTCCCCTATTAGTCCGTTAAATCGAGGGTTTACTGTATTTGCAAAATTCACAAGTGATGCAGTTTTTTTGTCCGCCACTGTAGATAAAACATAGTAGGAAGATGCCATTTTTAATATAAGTTGTCTACATATTCAATAACTAACATGTGACATTTCATTCCCGTGGGTGATCGTACATAAGAGGTGCACCCCAGAATCTGAGGAAGGATGCTTTGGTTGACAAAGTGGAGTATCGAGCAGAGATCAAGTTCCTGTATTTGCAGAGCAAGAAAGCTCAGGAAATTGACGAAGAAATGAAAGCTGTCTATGGGCAGAATTGTCGTTCCTATGACACTGTAAAAAAGTGGATACGGGAGTTCCAGTGGGGTCGTACAAGTGTCTTTTACGAGGCAAGAGAAGGAAGGCCAACATCCACAGACAGTGAGACGGCTGCAAAGGTTGAGCAGCTGGTGCTGAGTGACAGGCATGTGACAATTCATTTCATCGCAAATGCAGTGGGAATTAATTATGGGTCTGCCCACAGCATTTTATATGACCATTTGCACACGTCTAAGGTTTATGCATAATAGATTCCAAGATTGCTGACACCTTTGCAGAAGCAATGTCGAATGCAACGTTCTCGCCAACTGTTGATTTGTGTGCGGCTTCGAACTACTGCAGCACCCACCCTATTTCCTGACCTAGCACCGTCAGACTTCTTGTTTCGAGAAATGAAGAAACCATTGCGTGGACGCCGCTTTGATGGTCTCAGGACGTCATCAATGAAGTGGAATTGTGGTTCAGGAAAAAATGTGTTATTATACATGGAGAGTCATTGAAAAGGATTAAAGTTCCTGTGAAATTTCATCTTCCTGGGGTTTTTATTTCTAGGTAAGGGTACGAACTTTTTGATACCCCACCTCGTATAAACATATATATATATTAATGTGATATTTCGCCAATTCTCTGCAATTTTATTTAATACTTGAACAGATTATGCATTTTCCACTTTTGAACTTCGAATTATTATTTGATTTTCCATACAGTAATTTCGTCTTACTTTTTCAGTTTATCATAAACGCAAGGTAAGCACTAAACAAAGGAGAGAGAAAGAGACAGAGTACGGTGACTGAAAGAAAGTTAAAGTTATAAATTTCTAGAAAGTTGCTGTCCTGATGCATGCATACATTCTAAACTGAAATAAATAAATACATTATTATAGAACAGTGGTAAAATTCCATTCCATTTTAAGATCCGAGCTTGAGATAAAGTCTAACACGGTTTTAATTTCCTTTCAAAAAAGTAGACACCTTTCGAACTAACGATCAGTTCTCACTTATTAAAATACTTTTAAATAAGCAGCACACTTCGATAGAATTGCGAGTATATTGCAATTTATCAGAAAGAGTGTTACTACTCTAACGGCTGTTTGTGTGGTACGCCATGTCACTGACCATCTGTACTATTTCATGGTACTTGGGTCAGTACCATGAAATAGTACTGACCCAATATATATATGGTCAGTACTATTATTCAAGGTTCCCCCGATAAGGGGAAAAAAGTTTATCATAGGCCTAAAGGGAAGATTGCACTTAGAAACATTAACATATATTGTCCTTTTAACATTTGTATGATGGCAAGTTGCCCACTGGCCTATGTTCGTAGGCTGCTGATCACTGTCTGGACCAATGGAAACCAAGTTCACTGTTCGTAGAAGATTCTTAGCGCAGCTTGTAAT
Organism: Mastigoproctus giganteus; assembly: GCF_048544385.1. NCBI lineage: Eukaryota > Metazoa > Arthropoda > Arachnida > Uropygi > Thelyphonidae > Mastigoproctus > Mastigoproctus giganteus. The sequence continues at coordinate 80,442,279 of NC_143585.1, read as the reverse complement.
CTGATTCCTGACGGTCCTTTTTCTGGAGCGAATGTGGAACTTGCAATAAACTTTTTCTTGTACAGAATGGAATCAATTTTGTGGAGGTAGACTGGTGGTTTGAGCAAAGACTTCGTTGATTATATAGACTTCTGCATCATTATGGATCGCATCGCTGACAGGTTTCAGTGATGGAGATGATGTCGCGAGACCAATAATCCTTCCATCCGTCATAGCAATTAGGGGAACATCCCTTTTAATGTATGAAAATGTATGCAATGCAATGATATCATAGAAGATGGCTAGTTAATAACATGCTGAATGACAAGAGTTTCAGATGCGTGAAGTGGTCATCTTGCGCTCCTAAGCCTATCCTCGCTGACCAAGGCCGGTCCTTGATCAACGAGGGTCAGGAGTTCAGGAGGCCCATGTGAGAGAATTAATGCTGTGGAAAAAGACAGCAAGGAAGAATTCTGTTCACCTGGATTAAGGGGGGCTTTGTTGAGATTTAGAGTCCGTTTCAGTTCGTAGCCCCGTTGTATTGCATCCTCTATATCCTCCCCCTCGCCGAAGGACCGATCCTACCTGCCATTGACGATGCATAGAAAGCACTGAACAAACGTATTTCTGCTATGCTGGCAGCTTTTCTGATGCGTCAAAAGCTGGGGAATACCCTAAAGAATTTCGTGGAAACCGTTTCAGTTCGATGCCATGGAAGTGTGAAACGTATTTAGTGGTGGCAGGAGACCATGTACAATATAATGTACTAGGGACAGTTAGTACTGATTGCAACTTACTTTGCTGCAGCATTTATCTGGTTGCCGAATGAGGTCGATGGCGAAATATCATCTAGCGATTTCTGAACAGCGTTATATTGTTATTATTTTTATCGCTTTTAGCTTAAAAAATGATATGGACATAATTCACCTTCACAAAATTCTTTTGCTGCTAACAAATTTTTATAAGCAATCAGGTGAGAGACGACACTATGGTATATTCAGTGAACTCTGAAAAAAACTAAAAACACTCACATTAAAAGTTTACAACAAGTACGCCGAGTCAGTTCAAGATTGTCTAATAACATACAGAGACATAAACCATTCTTGAACTTCATTAAACAAAGGATAAATCCACTAGTAAGTTCCAGCCCATAATTCGGATGGAATTCTCTTATCTGATGAATTCCATATTGCTCAAGAGTTTGCAAACATTTTTCTAGGACTCAAACTAATAATAAAAATAAATCTGCCACATTTCCTGATTTCGCACCAGTTAAAGATGATATCCTCAACAACCTCTTGATCACAGATAATAATTTAAACTCAGTACTGAAGAATATGAAAAATGATTACGCTAAAGGTCCCGACGACATACGATACCAGCCATATTTTGGAAAAAGACTGTCACTACTCTTAAATCAATCATACTACGCATTTTTAACTTATCTCTCAGGCTGGGCATTTATCCGAAGCACTTCAAGCAGGTTAACATACTTCCAGTATTAAAAAAAAAAGGTGAAAAGTATGCTGTATCTCATTATATATATCCATATCCTTGCAAAACTGTCTTGCTGAACTCTTTGACACAGTTGTGCGCAAACATCTCTTCGAATTCTTCAGGACTTTCACTGATCAGAATCAACATGGTTTATGCCATGGAAAGTTTGTGATCGACTTGCTTCCTTTCTGGTAATATACCTCTGAAGTGCTTGATAATCATTTTCAAGTTGACGCTGTTTTCACAGACATCTCTAAGGCATTTGATAAAGTCCCTCATGAACATATAAATGAAAAAGTTAAGATGTATGGTATCTATGAGCCATTGTTACCATGGCTAAGGAGATATAATACGCAATGGTCCCTGAGCGTTATCTTCAACCAAGTGAACTCGGACCCTTTTATCCAACTAAGTGGAGTACTTCAAGGTCCTCTGCTTCCTTCTTTCATCAACATTTCATTTGTTCAAGTTGCTGTCTACGAAGATGACCTCAAAATCTATTCAGCTGTGAAGGAGATATCGATTCTCAGCAGATTCAATGCACCCTCAATAATTTCTGTCTGTGGCTATCTCTGATTAGCTTGTCTGCTAATCCCTCGAAGCATGAAGTAATTTCTTTTTCATCCTCTAGATCCTCGCAACTAATAAATATGAATCGCAGACGACATAAAACTTTATTAAACAATTAGGATTACCAATGACTGCAACATTCTAAACGAAGCTCTTCAACGAGTTATTCAGTGGCTGATGGAGAACAAAATGGTAGTCAATGAAAATAAGCGTGAGCTGATGAGCTTTGCTAATACACACAAGAAAAACAAACTTAATTTTTCTTATTGTATCAATAACAACGCAATAAAAAAAATTAGTACAGCCAAAAATTTAGGTATCTTTATTAAAGAATCATTTTCCTTTGATGTCCATGTCTCAAACATTATAAAGGCAGCTAGCAAAAAAATTGGTTTCCTGAAAAGAATTAACCGAGACTTCAATCAATTGGCACTTTTCATCTTTCTCTATAAAATCTATGTTAGGCCAGCCCTAGAATTTGCCTCACAGGTCTGGTCCCCACATGCAGCTTACCAAAAATTAGAAATTGAAAATATTCAAAAAAGAGCAAAGTATTGCTCTTTTTTGAATATTTGCTTTAAAAGTGGCCTTCAATACAATGAGAAATCCTACCAAGGGTGGTGTGTATTTTTTGGACTTAAAACGCTGAAAGAAAGAAAGAAGAGATAAAGCCGACTTACTCATTTTTAACAAGCTGTTAAATGGTACCCTGAATTGCCCTCATCTCGTCTCACAAATAAATTTCAACGCACCGACAAGAGCTTTAAGAAACTATCCACTGTTGAAACCATCCTATGCAAGAACAAATTATGGATACTACAACTTCTATACTTCTATAACAGGACTGCAGGATCGACAAAGCAAATCTGGAGATATTTGACACCCCTGGGCACTTCAAGAGGCAACTGAAATTGCTAACCTCATCCGTTACCTGAACCTTAAAATTGACTCTTCTTGCAAGTTCTAAGACTGATTGTGTAATGTGTGTGAAGAAATACCAGTGCTAAACCTTACTTCTACCTGTTCACTTAAATAGGACGGATCAGTCCTATTTTTATTTATTTAGTTTTATTTTTATCTGTAGATTTCAATTTACTATTCTTTTTATGTATATTTACTTTTCTCTTTATTTTGGAAATGTATACTCCAAGCTTCTGCTTTTAAGCTGTGTAATAATGCTCTGTAGCTGTACCCTCAGGTACATTTGACCGCTGTTTTGTAGCTGTTAATAATAATAATAATAAGTCAAGAAGTGTCATCACTGAATGGGACCTCATGAACGTGTCAGATAAAGAGCTGACACGTTCATGTCAGCTCTTTATCATACTATTAATCCTATGGTCATAGAAAGATGTGACCAAGTGAACGATTTGGAGGTACTCTTCTCTAGTAGAGCTAAATTTGATACCAACTAGCAAAGCATTCAAAACATTAGGTTTTATCAAAAGAAACACCTTTTAAGTTCAAAAACTATAGTTATGTTATCTTGTATAAAACCATAGTACTGCCAATTATTGAATTCAACTCACTCATCTGGAATCCTCATACCAAGAGAGTTTACTTAACAAAATAGAAGCAGTCCAAAAAAATTCTTCCGCTATTTCACGTTCCATAACCCTCTATTTTATCACTCGGTATACTATGAATCGCTGTGCGATTACTTTCCACCACCCTTCTTGCCAAAGTAATCACTGGAACCTATGAACACAAACTGATATCCTAAGCAAAACCAACTTTCATGCTACTCCTGGACAAGTCAGAAATCTCATGCTGTTTCGCCTTGACTCTGCCAACACGGCTTTATGAAGTTCAGTCCACTAAACAGAAGTACCATATAAGCAAATAACTCTCTCATTGACTTATTTGACAATTATCAATCTCTGTTGAACTCGGGGGATGTATGCCTCATCTACTGGATTGCAAAATGATTAGAACTCTTTAATCCTACGTGGTTTGTTTTTATTTATTTATTTATTTTTTTTTTTGGTGTGTTTTTCTTTTCTTTTATTTCTATTATTATTTCTTCTGCCGGTAATCTAACCTGCTGAACATTCTTATTGTACTTATGATTTTAATGGTTTATTTTACTGTTGGATTTCTCGCTTATAATAGTTATCAACTCTGTTCATTGTTCTGCTCTCAGATACTCTTAATGGTTACCTGTTGTGTATCTTGTTATCAATAAAATAAAATAAAATAAAAACTAAAATAGGTTATTATTTTTTTCATAACAGGTAAGCAGTGTGTGTATGTGAACTTATAACTTCCTACATGATTACTTCTACGTGCAAGTAATAGTGTAAGAACCCAGTTTGAGCTGTGTATGTGTGTGTGTATATATGCGCGTGAGTGAGCGGAAGGCCAGGATATTTCCGGTAACGAGCTACGGATGCAGGAACTAGGAATGATCGTGAGAAAACTGCAAGCAGCACGTGGATATTGAAAGTACTTCTTTGTGTACAACAGCAAACGGAAATATGTACATTAGTTGACAAAGTAACCAGGGTGATTTAACGCAAAAAAATAGTAATGAGGCCCTCGCTCCGAAATTAACAGAAAGGCAACGCACTGTCTTGTTGGAGAGGCTGACGTCATATTCCCTCGTGCAAGAACAGAGAGAAAGACGGGCGCACTCGTGTGACATATGGAGAAAGCAGGGAGAATGCGCACACATATGCAGAAAAAGAGGAGAAAAGGGGGGGGGAAGAGGGTTCTACAGGAAGGAAGGAAAAACTCCGATATTTGTTGACCCGCCGCTTCATTATACGTCGTCCCTCGTTTGAACCTCGAGGAAAAATAGAATTGAGCTCCAGGAACGCGTAAAACGCGGCTGGTTGCTCCACTCCAGCACTTCCCGTCGATTTCTTTGTTCGCTGAGGGAAGTTCTACAAGAACGGAACAGACCAAAATTTTTAAGGGGAGGTTTTGGATCGTTGCTTGTGCGCGTAGCCTGAATAGAAGTTCAATGGCCATCGAAGGTCAACTTGAAAGATCGCTTAGCTGACCTAGAGTCACAGAAACCTAAACGCCTCTTGGAAAACATAATGAAAGCTCACTTTTCAAAATGTCCAAAAGAATCAACCAGTGAGGAATCGACAGGGAGGGGAAGCATTCTTTTTCCAAAGTACAATTAACGTAACCTATTCACTTAAAAATCTACACATCAGAAGAAAACTGTCTCGCTCCCCCCTCCCTCCATGTAGACATATAATTTAGATATAATTTAGCAGTGGCAACGACAGAGAAGAGCTGTACTATCAAAGCAATACACTACTACTGACGTCCAATACGATTCCTTATACTGCATGTGTGTGCACTGGCATGACGATGAGTTTACCAACTACTTGTAATTAAAATAAAATCTAAAACCTGAAAATATCTATGCAACGTGGGGGAGCTTATTACAGAGAACACATCCAGTTATCATAATACTATAAAAATGAATAGGCATTATTCAATAACTTGTAACCAGCAGTAACTTGTAACCAACAACGTCTAAGATTATGGGAACAAAGGAAATGGGGATAACATTTTAAGTAATTATTGTCTACGTATGCAAAAACACATAAGTTGTCAAAAAAAAACACAAAAAAAAAAAAAACGATTCGTTAAATGAGTACATTTGCAAGTATAAATATGTGCATTAGCTGCAGTGCAGATGATCTGTACTATTGTGTGCTAATGGACCAATATTCCTGTTGTGAGTGCTAAAAACATTGATAAATCCAATATGTACAAAATTAATAAATATTTATTCATATTGAGGTCACGGGGAATCTTCTTCCTGAGAGCGAAACTACACTATTGAAGAGGTTTGTTTGTTTGGGAATTTTTTAGGCGAATCGGCGTCTATGGAGCCATAGTGCGCCACTACTGAAGAGGACTTAAAGAATTCCTCCAATTTAAGAAGGAATTACAATTTACACCTCTCCAAACATGTGACAAGTGGCTAAAAATGCAGAGAAAGCATGACAATGGGGAAGAACAGATAGTTTGCAGTTCTTATCAGCAGCCCAAATTCCCAATAACCGCGTTATTTCGATCGTGCATTTAATACTGGCAGAAGATACAATTCAAATTTCCTTTTTTTGTCCACAAAGAATGCACGACTGATGATTTCAACTATGGGTTAAGGTTCATTATATAACACAAGTCGTGTGCATCCTTAAAATTAATTAAAAAAAAAAATTAAAAATATATATTTAAAACTGCTGTGCGAATGAAAATAGCATGACAAATATCAAAAAGAAGAAAACTGCATGTTGATTCCATTAACATGGAATCAACATGCAGTTTTCCGAGACACAAAAACCATGCAACCTTTTTTCTTTTTTAGCCAGTGCAGAAAAAAGCCTGTGGCTTCTTTGCACTACATATGGCGAATACTATTACAGTACTTAACTCTCACCCAATACAAACAAATTCGACCACAGTGTTAAAAAGCGCTATAACAGTCCCTTCCATCTCGACAGAAAACGAGTTTAGAAAAACGTGCGAAAAAATTTGTTTAAAAGCGATATCTACTTTTAAAAGGAATCGTCGTAAAAAGAAAATTCAAATCAGATGCGTCCAAAAGAATTTTCTTTTGGACGCATTCTTTTGGATAGGCGAATTCAAGAAGAATCATGAATTAAGAGGACACCTCTGAAATGCTGATAGAAACCCCAGAGGCTCACATCCGGTGAGTATGGGCTTGGCACACCCAGGGTCCTGAGCTGCTGGATATCACCATTCTTCTCTTTCTTGGTGACTCTCTCTCTCTCTCTCTCTCTCTCTCTCTCTCTCTCTCTCTCTCTCTCTCAGGGTAACTCAGAATTGTTTTTTTTTTTTTTTTTTCCTGGTGCAGCAAAAGCCTCAGGCTTCCTTGCACCATATGGCTAATAATAATAATGATAATGATAATGAAATCAACTATGAATCTTCCGACTGTGCAATTAAACATGATCTCAGGAAAACCAAAGAATGTGCAATCGTAAATGAATTAGAGAACCCTCGTCAGTAAAAGAGGGACATGTTAGATGAACTGACTGAGAAAAAACAAAACAAGACACTCGTACAAATATTGAGATTTTGTGGATGTGAACAAAGTGAACTTGAAAAATATCCTATCGGTTTTGATTCAGATGAGTATATGATACTGAGTGATTCACCACAATATGGGCAGTCGTGGCCGAGTGGTTAAGGCGACGGACTAGAAATCCGTTGGGGTCTCCCCGCACAGGTTCGAATCCTGTCGGCTGCGGTATTTTTTTTTTTAACTCCTGGCCATGTCGCCGTGATTATTATTGTTGTTCCTGCACAGTACTTGTATCGTACTTAGAGGCAATAAAGATAATTTATTTATATACAAAGACCTATATTTCCATATCTGAATGATAAAGAATGCCTACAGGAATACAAAGGAGCATTTCATTAACTTCTATTATAATATTTAAAAAAAAAAAAAATAGTGAGAAATAGATCCGGCGCTTGCTAGTATATAAACAAAATCTAAGAAATGTATTTACTGTTCCCATCTTGATTATTTTCAGTAGAGTAGCAGACCTCCACTGATTCCATGGACGCTGTAACTGGAAATGTATAGGCACTGCGTTAGAAAGACATAAAAATCCAGAGTCCATATAGAAACCATGTTAAAATGGATTATATACTATGGCTTGATTAGGAAGTCAAACTATTTTAACATACTGCCATAATAGACAGATTTAGTGGAAAGATTCTAAGATTTACTGGAAAGATTGAAAAGTGTAACGTAATGTTGACATCACATAACTTTTAGATGCCGAAAAATATTATTGAATATAGCCTAAATTCAGAAAATTATATATAAATATAAATTTATATTTGTATTTTTTTAGTAAAACTGATTTTTAAATATTAAGACTACGAAACGATCTGCATCACATTAAGTTCCAAGAAAAGAAGAAAGATATTCTTATGATGAAGAAAACTTTTAAAATTTCTTAAATGTAATTCTCTCCCTTAAGAAGGGGGAGGGGATCGCTAATCCTTCCTAGGCCTTGCGATTCGTGCACTATCCTTAGGTTTCATTTATATTGTTATTTCACCAAATAGAAATTCCTCATTTACAAGCGAATGAGCCCACGCTATGCTATACGCCCGCAAACGACGTGTGTACGTCACACACTGAAAGTCAGGGGCATCAGGACAGTTTGCATGACAGCTGTCTCTAGTCATCTGCACGCACCTAGTGGGGACAGGGCCTCCAGCCAGGAGTGGGAAAGAACTGTCAAGCCTTTGTGGGGTCCTTGGATCTAACAGCCCAGAGGCTCATATACATAAACGGTGGTAGGTCTGGTAATGAGTGGTGGTCTGTGGAATTAATAATTAGAATTTGGCATCGTATTTTTCATATTTGTAAAACCATAATTTTAGTGTAAATATTAACTGAGACCTATTTAAAAGATATAAAATTCTTTAAAAAATAAAGTTTGGTGCAAAATTAATTTATCTGAAAAGCTCACTATCGAGAATCAAAGAGGCATTCGTGTAATTACTGAATATGCCACATTAAATTTACCACGACCAGTAATAGAAAACCACGTTCCTCTTCTAGTTTGCAGAAATGGGTTAGCAGAAAAACACCAGTCTCTACTATACTGATTCTGTACGTAAATTAATTTTCTTTGTTAAAACTTCCAAACAGTCGATTACTATTGACTGTTTGTTATTCGTTTAAAATAGCTTAATTTAAAACATCGACTATTGAAAGGAAAACGATCGGTTATGAAAACCAGTTACATATTAAAAGAAGCAAAAAAAAAAAAAAAAAAACTTGCTAAGATTTTAAATACCACATAAGCGCTGATATATCACTTCTAGAAATTACCTATAAGCAAGAAGGCTAATGCAGTTGGGCTAATACTTAAAAACAGAAATAAATAAAATAAAATAAAAATCGCAAGATTTGATACAACTGGCCAGCATTTATTGCAGATCAGTAACCGTGTTTACCAGGTGTAAATAAGATAATGCTTTTACATCCAATTAAAACACTGCAGATGAAAAACGATTAGCCATGGAATTTAAACCAACTCAATTCATAATTATTATTTCTCATTGAGATTACTAAATGAATCAAGTCAGGAGGAGAGGGCACGTACTGGGGTACTAGGCCAGGCCAATCTACTAATAACACTTTTTTTTTTTTTGAACAAATTAACATAAGATATTGCAGATCTTTAAACTACATTCCACAAAAGCTTGAGAATTTGGAAGTATATCAGTTCTGTCTATTCTTTCAAATTGATTGGCGACGAGACGACGAATTTTTCAAACTATCTTTTCGGGGAACCGTCTTATACATCTTGCTCTTCCGCGGAATCCGTCTGCAAATTCAAATCTTTGGGGAACCTTGGTATTTTTAAAAACAGTAATAATTAGAATAAATTAAATTGAGTAATATATGTGTACAAATAAAATAAAAAATCAATTATAAAAAATTAACTGAACATGTACAGAACTCCAGAGTAAACTGGTGGAACACAGCTGAAAATCGCAGCTCTAGACAGTTATGAATTTTGAACATAACTCAATCCGTATTAAAATATTATTAATATCTCGCACAAATCCATATCCAGACTAAATTAATGGCATACTGCAACCTAGATATTGCAATCTAGAATTTGTAATAAATTACTCAGTTTGTAGTAAATTCTCAATCATGATTTTATTTTCTCCTCTGTCCTTGGCCAAAAAAATTTTGATAAACTTTCATGAAGCATTTCATGTACATCTCCGACGTACATCTTCGATTTTGCAATCATTAATGCATGGAAACTTCAGTTTCAAATATTGAAAACCATCTGCAATTCCTGTCCGCAGCTTTCACGAAATTCCTTATGAGACTTAACTTTATGTGAAGCGATGGTAAAAATATGTGTTCCTTCGATCAATTAGTGCAGTGATTCCCAAAGCAGTGCCAGCAGGCACCATGGTGTCCGCCAAGGCGTTTTTGAGTGGCCGCGGGAAGAAATCATAATGAAGGCCATAATATGAGTGGGGAACGTACATAAGATTAAAAACTTGCAATCTGCATCAATGCTATTCGTGTGCTAAGGTATACAGAGTGTTTGTAAGTAGTAATTTATTGTAACGTGCACAACGCAGTACGACTGAGGGAATATGCTTTACCAGTCATTACTAGTAAGCTTGCGTGAACACAGCGTGACTGTGCGTGGAATGTGGTCTGTACTACCATATCCTGATGTTGCTGTTTTCTCTAACACTTCGAGGATTTGGAACGCTTCTCTGCAATAATTGTACTACTTTTTGCCCAAAACAGAGTGGTTGGCGCCCACATCTGTGAGTTTTTGAGAGAGTTAGTGCTCTTTCATTATCAAATATGGCCGTAGGCGCAAAAAAAGTTGCGAACCACCGAACTAGTGGCTTACAAATGACTTTTTTTTTACTTTTTTTCCCAAACACAAGATTCATGCGAAGGGTTCAAATCTTAGTAATGATATCATCCACTACGAAGAATTATTTCGTAACGAATAAACTAAACGGTCTTATAATCTGATCGAAAGGTCTGCTAACCACTGCAGCAAGACCTAGAAAACTCCTGACTCCATAATTTCTTAGTAAACAGTCCAACTAATATGAACAGACAGGTGAAAATCTAAGTAAATTAAAATAAAACTAAGAAATGTCTTGGGAACTGAGAGCGCTAGGAAAAAACGGCTGCACGTTCGAAATAGGCATTAAAAAATACGTTAAGTCTGCCATATTTATATTGAAAAAAATTATTGTTGTTCAAGTGTTATTAATTTATACTGCCAATGTTTTCAAAAAAAAAAAAAAAAAAAAAAAAAACAAGTAGCATCAGGACATAGTGACCTTCACTATAACAACTGCGACACACACTGAACTCATATTTTTAAAGTTCTGACTCCTGTGGTATCGTTACGTATGCGTGTGCATGCTGAGCGCCATAATAAAAATGCATGGCTCATTGTTAACTAACTACATTGCATGGGCTGCCATAACAATTAAGCTGTAAACTTCTATTGCTGCAGGCAAGCTGTAGAATACAAGAAAAGATTTTTTTCTTCGCAATTTCTAATTCAAGGCAAGCAAAAAGCAGTTATGATTTGTTCAGACTCTACATCTTTAGACACCTAAACCAAAACAATGTGTCAGCTTGGAGACTAAACGTCATGCACCACACTGCCATTCAGTTTCTCTTTTGGTCTTCAAGACGAACTTCGTTTTACCTTTTAGATGCCGTCACAAAAACAGAGGATTTTCATTTAGCCTACAAAAAAGTGTAATTAACTTATGCCAGATTTGTTAGAATCGTAAAACATATCTCGTAAATCAGAGATCCATGAAAGAGATTGCTTCTCTTTCATGGATCTCTTGGATTGCTTGGATTTCATGGATTGCTTGTTAACAGGAGAGATTGCTTCTACAGGGATGGGATACACTTAAATAGAAAGGGTGCAAGAATATTTGCTGATGCTATCGAGGCAGTGTTAGGTGGGTCGGAAAACTGCTAGCTTGGGGGGAGACAAAGACCAATAGATTGACAGTAGCCACTGGCAGAGGTGAAAGAGATTCTCGCACTGCTTCTATTAGAATGAGCAGAAGCCTGAAAAAGATTCATGGTATTTCAGAGACTGCTGGGAGCCATTGCGGTACAAGTAAACACATGGGTTGTGTTAGGGTAGCTAAGAATAGAAACAGGTGCAGGTATACTTGCGTGTACACCAATGCTAGGAGTTTAGTAAATAAATTTGATGAATTTGAGGTATTGCTCAAAACATCGAAGGCAGATATTGTTGGGATATCAGAGACGTGGAGTCACACAGATATAAGGGATGCAGAACTGCAATTTGGGGAGTACAACGTCTACAGAAAGGATAGACAGGATAGGAAGGGGGGAGGGGTTATGCTATTAGTTAAGAAACACATAAAAACCAAGGAAGTGAAGCCAGTCGACATTGCTGGACAGTGCAGTGTGGAGTCAGTTTGGTGTGACATAAACATTGGGAGATCAAAATTGAGAGTGGGAGTGTGCTATAGGCCTAATGACTCTGATGAGTATAATAAGGAACTGTACAGGGAAATAAAGTGGGCCAGTAAATCAGAGTGTCTTATAATGGGAGATTTTAATTTCCCAGATATTGACTGGAATTTGGGGGCTGGTTACTCACACACTAGCAGGGCTTTTGTGGATTTATTGGATGATTGTTTTCTACATCAGCATGTTCGGGAGGCAACTAGAGGGAGTAATACTCTTGATTTGATTATCAGCAGTGATTCTTCATGCATTAAGAATCTGCAGATAAATGAACCACTAGGTGGCAGTGATCACAGTTTGCTGAAGTGGGATTTACTCAAAGAGGTAACTACCATTAGGGGTAAAGGGAAGGGTTATTGCTTCCGTAAAGGCGACTACGATGGACTGAGACAGTATTTAAATTCTATACAGTGGGACCAACTGATGATGTTACCAACAGCAAATTCAAAATGGGAAGCATTCAAAGAACTTATCTTGGAAGCTACTAGGCTTTACATACCAACTAAGAAATATTGTTCAAGGTTTAGGCCAAAATGGATGTCAGATGAACTAATGAGGCATATGGCAGAGAAGAAAAATGCATGGGATACATACAAATTAACACATGACACAGAAGCCTATGATAGATACAAGTTGATATGCAACCAAGTTACAAAGGAGGTTAGGCAGGCGAAGGCAGATTACGAGAAATCCTTGGCAAGGGATGCAAAGAAAAACAGCAAAGGGTTCTTTACTTATGTAAACTGTAGAAGGAAGGGGATGAATCAGATTGGTCCACTTGATATTGATGGGTCAAGTGTTGATGATCCTGCTCAGGTAGCTAACAAACTAAATGAATATTTTGCATCGACATTCACACATGAGGAGTTATTCAGCGAGGGGAATGCCAGAGGTGTATTCAACTCTAGCAGTAAGCTACAGAATCTTGAAATAACTGGGAGTAAAGTGGAGGAGAAACTGTTGAAGATAAACACAAGAAAGGCACCCGGGGTGGATGGGATCTATCCAGTTATATTAAAGGAGGCAGCAAAGGAAGTAAGCAAACCCTTAGCCATAATTATGAGAGCTTCCTTGGACTCAGGGGAGGCACCCATAGACTGGAAATGTGCAAATGTGACCCCAATTCACAGAGGAGGATCAAAGGCTGACACAAGTAATTATAGACCTGTGAGCCTAACTTCTGTTCCAGGAAAAGTAATGGAGGCACTGGTTAAAGAAACACTGCAGGATCATTTAGACAAGACTTCAGTTATAGCTCAGACACAGCATGGTTTTGTTAAGGGGAAGTCTTGCCTGACCAACTTGATTGGATACTATGATGCAGTCACAAAAGAACTGGATGCAGGGAATAACTTTGATATTATATACTTGGATCTTAGAAAGGCTTTTGATACTGTTGCACATGGAAGACTGCTACACAAATTGGAGCAGTGTGACATTGGAGGCAAATTGCTGCTATGGATAAAGGGGTGGTTGAGGGGGAGAAGACAGAGAGTGGTAATCAATGGACACTGCTCATCGTGGACTGATGTTATTAGTGGAGTCCCTCAGGGCTCAGTGTTGGGTCCATTATTGTTTTCTGTATTTATAAATGATATTGGTGATGGTATATCGGGCTTAATGTCCAAGTTTGCAGACGATACAAAGGTTGGCAGGGTTGTCAAGGACACTACTGACACTATGCTGCTGCAACAGGATCTGGAAAGGTTGAGCAGATGGGCTGAGAGGTGGCAAATGAAGTTTAACATTGACAAATGTAAAGTACTACACATGGGAAACAGCAACCCCAGAGCAACGTATCAACTCTGTGGTACTACACTGACAGTGGTAGAGAATGAAAGGGACTTGGGGGTGGTTGTGCAGGCAGATATGAAGTTCTCTGAGCAGTGCAGACGGGCTGCAAGAGTAGCTCATGGAGTATTGTCAATGATATACAGGAATTTTTCCAGCAGGGATAAGGAGGTGATTATTCCATTGTATAAGGCGATGGTCAGGCCACACCTAGAGTACTGTATACAGGTCTCGAGGCCTCATTTCAAGAAGGATGTAGAGCTGCTGGAACGAGTACAGAGAAGGGCAACAAGATTAGTGAATGGAACAAAGGGGTGCTCTTACAAAGAAAGGCTTAAGTTTTGCAAATTACAGTGTCTGGAGACTAGGCACCAGCGAGGTGATCTGATAGAGGTGTATAAAGCCTTGAATGGTTTAAGCATACTCAATGCTGATGGGATTCTTCCTCTAGCTCAGAAAAATCACCTGAGAGGGCATAAATTCAAATTGAGGAAAGACAGATGTAGGATAGACGTGCGGAAATTTGCCTTTAGCCAGCGGGTGGTTGGTTGGTGGAACAGACTTCCATCCCTTGTGGTGGAGGTTGATAGCCTAAGTAAGTTTAAGGCTCAGCTGGACAGGTATTTTGAACGAACAGAGGGGTGAAGTGGAAGTGGGTTTTTTTTTTTTTTTTTTTGGCTGATGCTGCATAAGCTTGCTTTCTTGCATCAAATGCCTCTACTAATGCTAATGCTAAATGCTAATGCTAAAAGTGTAATTAACTTATGTCAGATTTGTTAGAATCGTAAAACATATCTCGTAAATCAGAGATCCATGAAAGAAGGGTGTGATTTATGCAAAATTTTAACCTGTTATTTATAAGTTATCTAAAAGAGTTATAGAGTACTTAGAAACTAAACTTTTTTTCTCTCTTCTTCCCTCCAGTTACCTTTCTCCTCCTGTTACGTCTACTGGTTGGTGATTGGCTAATTGCTTAGGGTCAATAATTTCGAAGGTTCCCCCCTAATTCGAGGGGTATATGACGTTTGGGGGGAGAGGGGAACACGGTGCTGGATGTTTGGGCAAAATGAGATAGGTCGCTTGGGCGAGTTGAGTTCTTGAATTAGGGAGAACAACTGCAACCACCCGGATCACGGCAGCAGATCCAACTGAAAGGCCCCAGGCGCTTAAATGGATGAAACAGTGCCAACTGAGAATGTACGTTGACTGCAAAATAACTATAATATAAAAATAAGAGCGTTTCCATTAGGGAACGTTCGTGGCAGGGTAAATTTACATTTATAAAGACATTCAGATTAAAATATAACAAAAACACCAGTAACCTGCTGCAGCATATAAAAATGCTTGGCATAACAACTGAAAAGAACACCTTTTTTAACTCTTAATCACCGCTGTCAGTTTGTTTTTGAAATACAGTATAGTTACTGCGTATTGATCTGACGGAGCCAATACTTCTTCATTTATATAAAACCAATTACTTATTGTTGCACTGAAGCTGAGTGATATATATAAAAAATGTGGCTAATATGTATCATAAAATATAAGGCCTTTAAAATAAAATGCCATTGGCGCAAGTTACAATTGGCCCTGTGGATGAAACAGGAATATTATTCTTCTCTCACTCGTCCCCACCCCCACAAAAAAAGCTTTCTTGAACTCTCCACCTGGTAAAACAAGTAATATACATTGTCTAGTTCTTGAAGGAAGAAATTCTGCTGGAATTTCTCTCCCAGCCCCTTTTTTTTTTCTGCTAACAGGCTTACCAAGAAGAACACGTTAAATATTCTGACAGAGTCAGAGTATTTAACATCTGTTCTTTTGACAGACTAAAGCTATCTAAATTTTAATCATAATAATAAAGTAAACTCCCGTCATAGCGCTTCAGAAAGGATTGGTCCCAAAGAGCACTATAAGCGGGACCGAAAACTTCACAAGATTGATCATGGGATCAGAAGAAAAGAGTGCTATAGTAAGAATGTTATAACGGGAGTTATAACATTCCTACTATATGCATTATAAACTCGTCCTACTATATGCATTATAAACTCGTCCTACTATATGCATTATAAACTCGTCCTACTATATGCATTATAAACTCATCCTACTATATGCATTATAAACTCGTCCTACTATATGCATTATAAACTCGTCCTACTATATGCATTATAAACTCGTCCTACTATATGCATTATAAACTCGTCCTACTATATGCATTATAAACTCGTCCTACTATATGCATTTACTGCATATGCATTATAAAAACAGCTGGTCTTTGCACCCGTTATCCACATTACTAAAGCGAAAAGGAACCGCAGTGACAGTATAATGGCACCACTTGTCACTCGTTGGAGAGTCTGGCTTCTGGTGCCGTCTATGACTGTAAGAATTTCTAAAGTTCTCTTCAATCGAACTTTGAACATAAAGAGGCTGTAATTGGCCGATCTCAGGCGGAGAAAGCAAGGGCTTTCCCAGGTTTTTTGGTCTGCACAACATGATAATCGGCCGGTGAACACACATCCTCAGAGACATAATATACAATGGCGCAATATGGCCTAAGTCGCTGATGTGACCAAAAGCAACAACAGCGGGAAGTTAAAAATGGCGCTCCCCATTCGCCCAACTGCATTACGTCATTACGACACAAGTCACCCAAACTTCCACTACCAAATTTGAGACCCTAAACGTCCGCTTATCTCACTTATACTTAATCCACCATTGACTCTCAAAGAACGCGTCCACTCTCATATCCTTTGAACTCTATCATTTAGGGCGTGTTAATTTCAAATCTAAAAGTTACAAATCTAACGTTCCTTTGTTATTAACATGCTGAAGCCTCATGGCTTTAGTTGCTTTCCTAAGCGCAAACGCTGTACTAACAATCCAGCAACTGTCCTCCTACTACATTGGGTTGAATATAAAAAAGGAAATTACTTGATGAATAAATAAATAAATACATCCTGCCTCAAGCTTTTCCCCGTGAAATAGTCTAACGAAGCAGAGTATATCACGAGAATACTTAAATCATTATACGGGAAATAATTATAAAAGAAGTATTGCTGCCTAACAGATAAGAATTTGTTAGGCAATACATTAGCAAATATCATACAGGTAAGATAAATGTTAATAAAGATAAATGTTATAATTTCAGGAGTCAGGAGTAAGATAAATGTTAAATGTTAATAAATAAAAGATGTTAATAAAGAATCTTATTATTATTATAAATGACATAAAAGTAAATATGCGTTTCATGATTCAACAAGCCAAATAACTCTGCTAGTAACAACATCACTCCTTTACCTTGTGTAAAGGAGTGATGTCGTTAGATAGATACACGTACACGATACATCGCGTACTTGTATCTATGCTATTTTGCTGTGATCAAGGTAAGTATGTACAGTTTTCTTTAATGCAGCAATTTACATTTCTTTGAAAACTATTATTCTGTTATCATAGTTTAAATTATTCCTTTTTCTAACTGCTTTTAATATCATATAAATATGTATCATAGTGTTTTTTTAACTTCATTTCCAGTCAAATTGGTCCTAATTCTAATTTAACACGAGAAAACGAAAATATCATCGGGATGGCGAAGCTGAGTGATAGAGGGGAAAACAATATTCTCAGAAAATTCAGATACGAAATGGGCAATCTGTGCGCTGAGGAATACATAGTGGTGTATTTGACAGTGCATAGAACATAGGAATTCCGATCTCAGTCAGGATGGCGAACATCCTACATGAATGACAATGCCCTCAGTGCATTATGGAAATTACCTGACTTCCGTAGTGTGGTGTTACGACATGTTTATGAAAGATAAAACAGATTTATAGCGTAGCCTGAGGAAATTGCATGGGACAATTAGTTCTTTTTTAGCAATTCCGTGGCAGAGATATGCAATAACCCAACCATAAAAACAAAATGCGTTGGTTGGTTACGGTCCCCGGGACCTACTTTTTTATAATTTAAATTATTCGCTGCTCTATACTTCCAAATATTCATTAAAGTTCCGCCTCTTCGAATCTACCTACGAGCCTTCGGGACACTTACAAGTTCCTTCCTGTAATTAGGCTTCACAAAATTCATAAGTTGGCCATCAAGTATTCATTAGCGATATGATATGTAACTAGGTTTGTTAAACTGTTGCTGGCTAGTTTACTGTGAGCATTTTTATAGCCCTCATACTATTTCTTATATACTTCCTGTTATAATGAGTTTGTTTTGACGTTCTGGTTAAGGGTGGTGTCATATGAACTATATACAAGACGCACACTAATCTTTAGTTTCTACACTACTCACTGTTTCTCTAATCGCGAGCAATTTATGTCTCGTTGCTGGCCTCTGTTAATAAGATTTGTTTTTAATTGGCTGAAAACAAAACAAAAAAAAAAAAAAAAACTGTTCTTCAATTTTGATTTAAAATATCAGTAAACAGAAGCGGTACCAAGATTTTCTAAAGTGGATTTTCTAAAGAAATTAAAGTGAGACTAAAAAACAACGTTCTATTAAACTGGGATGTTTGATATAGGTAATCCAGTATATATATATATATACTGGATTACTTCCGTGGCCCGGACCACGAAGGGCTAAACAGAACTTATGTAAAAAATAGTGGTTTCCAGTGGAGGCCAGTAACATTTTCAGGAGTCCAAATTAACCTTCCGTTTCGTTTTATCCTTCTGATCTGATGACTATGAAGAAAGTTGAAACACTATTGAAGGAGATGTTTGAAAGAGTTTGGTAAACACAAGAATTCTGTGGGTGGACACAAAATGTGCTCGAGGAAAGACCACTCAATCGTTTGAGGTAAAAAGAGGAGATCGTTTTAGCTTTCGTAATCCAGTAGTCGGTTGCCACTAAGAAATTTTCATTTTCATGGATGATAATGCTTTTCCAAACGAAGTGTGGAAGCATATCATCCATAAAAATGAAAGTATATTCACATTGTCACACGAGGTGACAATGTGAATGGACATTACTGATTTTTTTTTCCGGCAGCACTTTCAGTAACACACTAATTTAAAGAATATTATTTTACCTTGCTTAATAAAGCGAATTAAGCGATTGGAAAACTGGAATATTGATTTCATCATTTCATGTGGGCCATAACACACATTCCCACAAAAAAATATAACTTCCACCGAATACTACATTGGAAATACTACCGAATACCTTATAGTAGCTGCAGGCACTTTGCCCTCTTTCCTGTAACTTTCTCATCGAATAACTTTCAAATCGAATACAAATATTAATGTTTAGCCTTCGGGATTTCCAGCTAACCGGACCTTAAAAATGATACTTTTTCTAACCGTTCCGGGTAAAACCCGGATAGCTAGATTACAACAGACGGCGAGTTCCTAAACAAAAAAATTAAGTTGATATTTTAATATGCTTTAAGTCGAACGGCGTAATTATTTTAAACACACTTAATCAAAAAAAAAAAAAAATGCAAGGTCAACAGATAATGGCAAGGGTTCTCAAACTTTGCAATATCGTAACTTCCTAAAATAATAAATGAATTTGTGCCCTTTCGATTCTATTAAGAATAGAGCATATTGAAAACCTCGCTGTGACAAATAACTGCGGTTAAAATTGCCTTAAAAACCTTAAAGCTTCTTCATCTGAGCCGAAAAGAGAATGGGAAGAACACACAGGAGTGGGAAATGGTGATGCAATTCCCACCATGTTATTCCAAATCATGATTAAAACTTGTTTCTACTTCAGTCAATCTTTATAATATATTACATGCTGATTTATCTCATTTACTGCATCTTCTTACTGAATTAAAGTCACAGATGACAAGTAGTGGCACTGGTAAGCAAGCGATGTCTGTGTTAGATTCTGCAGCTGGTTAGCTTTCCACACTGGTGAGCAAAAATTAAGATATACACTGATATTCAAAGAAAGTGCATCACCCGTTAAAATTGTAATTGTCGTTCGAATAACGTAAGTATATGGCAATATTTCTTACAGATCGCATCAAATAAGATTTACACGCTTTGGTGACGACGTAATATTGCATCAGCTGCTACTTTCAGCTATATAAGCACGCTCTGCAAGAGTTGCAGTCATTCCTTGCTTGTGTCAGAATGGCGAGTTACGTGCAGTTGACGCCACAAAGAAAGAGTGCTATTGTTGCTTTACGTGAGGAAGAATGTTCTTCCCGTCATATTGCTTATAGAGTGTCTTGTAATCAGTCGACAGTGAGTAGATTTATTTCCAAAATCAAGAATACTCGTTATGCTGATAGGAAAAGAAGTACCGCACGCAAACTCTACACCAAAAACAGGACCGCGTTTTGAAGCGCTATTCCTTAAAAACCTTAAAGCTTCTTCATCTGAGCTGAAAAGAGAATGGGAAGAACATACAGGAGTGGAAGTAAGTGCTGTAACAGTCACAAGACGCTTCATCAAAAATGGACTTATAGCCAGTCGTCCTAAGAAGAGTCCTCTCCTCACAAAAGTAAAAAAAAAAAAAAAAAAAAGCCCAATTAATTTGGTCTAAGGAGCATGTCAAATGGACCCCCGAGCAGTGGAAGTCAGTTATATTCTCGGATGAGAAGAAATTCAACCTGCATGGCTCTGATGGGAGACAAACGATTCGCCGTAGACGTGGTGAAGAATACCATCCAGACTGTATGGTGCCTACAGTGAAATTCCCTACCAGACAAATGATATGGGGGTGCATTTCGTATCGCGGAGTAGGTCACCTGCAATTTATAAAAGGTTCCGTAAATGCAAATGAATACCTAGCTATATTGGAAGGCAAATTGCTGCCAACCATTAGGGACCATTTCTACCTGCCAAGTAACTGCATCTTTCAGGACGACTCTGCTCCTTGTCATCGAGCGAAAAATGTACGTAGACACTTCTGTAGTTACTTTAGCTTCATTTCTGCATAAGAGGTTCGACAATAATGTGTTTATATTTGTTACAAGTGAAAAAATGGTTGGAAGAACGGTCCGTTACAACTGTCAGCTGGCCAGGAAACAGCCCGGACCTGAATCCTATAGAGAACTGTTGACATCGTGAACTTCAGGAAGCCATAATTCGTATTTAGAACCACGAACTATCAGTTGATTATCTTCAGAAATTGATCTTGTTAATGCCTCGACGGTGTGCTGCTGTCATCAGGGCCAGAGGCGGTTCAACTAAATATTAGTTTGCACCTGGTGAATTTTTCATTTTGTTTTTCATTTAAAATGATAAACTGAAGCAAATCGAGGGCTTCTGATAACATTTCAGCCATGATTGTCGTGTTTACCAAAACTGTTGTATAAAGGGTGCAAATGCTCATTTTGGAATATTTTGAGAGCACCTGTCAAATATTACTTGGCTTTGCCTTAACTATTAATAAATATTTGTTTATATTTCTACTTGTGATGCTAGTCATTAATGTAACATACCATCGCGAAAAAGGGTTAGAAATATCAAATTCCTAGGTGATGCACTTTCTTTGAACACCAGTGTATATGACAAAAGTGCAATCGTTTGCAAAATAATTATATTTACCCCAGCCAAAATTCGATAAGGAAGTACATCATATTATAACGTAATGTCTTGGTGTGAAATTATGGGTTAAGTATGCCATTTCTGAAATATGCATATTAGTTCATGCGTACATGAAAATTAGAATTCTGAAGGTTATATAGGTCTAAGTAAGAAGTATGTTATCGTACTCGACACCAAGAAAATGCACACCACTGGTGTTCTTACGATGTTAATCAGAACGCTTAAGAGTACTGGTGGTGTCGAAGCTCACTCTTCCAGGAGAACGGTTTGTAATCGTGTAAGGTTCTGGACGGGGAGGAGAGGGAGTGAGTAGAAGAAACCTGAATCCATAAAGTATCTCGTCTGGTGTCCAGGTGTCATTCCTAGAGACCGGACAAGAAAGGTCCTGAAAGGAAACATCCTCATTCTAAAGAAAGTCTTCCGCCATTTCCCCCCCCCCTCTCCAATGTGTGCAGCTCCGTAGGTGCACTGTATATTACGCTGGACTCACCCATACATCACGCTGGACCACTGCCCTTGAGCCCAATTCATGTGTTCACGACATCAGTTGAAACTGGCTCTTTTCTGCGATGAGGGACACAAATCATGGGTATCTTGCATAGCGGCCTGTCTCCCGTAGCCTATGGGATACAGTATCCGTAGTGTATCTGATACAATATCAAACACAGTAACAGTATCTGATAAGGCATAATAACAATGGGGAAGTTTTTTGTTTGTTTCTTTCTTTCGTTCTTTGTGGATGCAGAAAATCCTAGCTTCCTTGCATCATTTAGTCATTCTAATAGTAACCTGATGAGGAGTAATAACCCTCGATCGTCCTTGTTTAGCTCTTCATGATACCTTCCTTGTTCTCCACAACCGAAATATCACATTTGAATGGGCATTCAGAATCCTTACTATCTCCGCCTGTAACTGGGCGCCTACTGACTGCTCTCCACCGCAATGAATCCCTCATAACAATGTCTCTGTACTACTGTACCACGGAACATTATCGGACGTGCCTAGTATTCGGAACAATCGAACTGAGCAATGCACTACTTAAAACTACCTATATTTGTATAGCAGAATGATGTGCATGTGTTCTCGTTTGCACTTGGATCAGTTAAGTGATTTTCTATTTAATTTCAATTTGATTTATAATGGATAAGTGTGTACATACTCTTCTAATACCTTAACTTTTGTTCACCAGTGTATGTGCGTGGAGTGGATATACAATTAACCATAGTGATAAGATACGAATGTGGGCAGAGATATATATATATATATATATATATATATATATATATAGCTCACAGATAATTTTTTAAAGTGTTTTTGGAAAGAAAGGACTGATTACCATAACTCGGTAGGGAAATAAAATGAAAAAAAAAAAAAAACATCAAATACCCTTCCTGGTATTGATTGTTCCATAACTGGAACAATCAGTACCAGGAAGGGCGTTTGATGTGAAACTAACGAATAAAGAACCTGCTGTGGAAAGGAAAAAGTTCTCGCCATTGGGTTGAGGCTGTTCTGATGTTCAAAGAAAACCTAAAATGATGTTATCTTTAAAGCATACAGCTGCTAGTGCCCTCTGCAGGAAGTTTCCTTCCTTAGCTATTGTTATCTCAGTGGTAATAACAATGTCTCTACACTGTTACAACAGCTGACAGAGTACGCCGCAGGACTCTGGGAAACGTTGCCATTTTTTTTTTTTTTTTTTTTCAAATCTACTCGACGCCATGGACTCGCCAACCGAGTAAGGTAATCATAGAGTGTAGACGAAGTGAGGCTCGGTTGGGATAGACTTGGGGAGGGAAAGAAGGGGAGAAACAAGAGCGGAGAACGGAAATTATTTACAGCAGCGCCCTTAGTCCAGTGTTGCTAAGCGACGGAAGAGACCAAAATAAAACTGATCTAGCTGAAGATGAGGCGAACATTTTTTATTCTTTGCCTGCCTCTATGTTCTTTTGTGAGCGGATATAGTTGTCACTTTCGATTACTTGCCATTCAGGGTTCATCTCCCTTGCCAACACCATCGATTGATGTGAAGGCTTTTTTTTGCATATATGATAATCAGCTTTTAGAAAGCAGCTTAATGCACAGCTTTCAAAAGATATTACATTATTTTTATATTATGATCCTAAAAAACACCAGTTAATTTCTGGTTAAAAGCATATGCGCAAACGTACAACTAATTCTGGTAATAACTTCTAGGATATTAAATCAGATGGAAATCGGACTACTGCATGTTATGCATGGGATGTATGTCCATAAGGAGCGCTACAAATTAAATTTAAACATTAAAATTGAGTTGTTTTCCTCTCAAAATATATAAAGTCGTGTTTGTGTCATTTATACTCATAGGCGAAGTTGGGGGGGGGATAAAAATTAGATGAGGACTCTCCTCTCTCTCTCTCTCTGTATATATGTATGAGTATCTGTTTTTTTGTATTTATTTTTTGTTCCTTTGAACTTACTCTTATGTTTATCTCCAATTCTATGTACTTCTTTCTTATCTCTTTTTCCTTCACTCTTCACTAAGATTTTCGCATAGTTTGGCTACAAAGATCAGGAGTAGCTACGCACTTACAATGCAACAGCCGGGAGATGGAGTAAAAGACATCACATCAACAACAAATCCGATTAGCGTTTATCCATCCGGAATTTTCTATGGTATAGAAAACAAAACAAAAAAAAAAAAAAAAAAAAAAAAGATAGATAGATAAATAGATACCAACGCACAAGAGCAGGGGGGGAAAAAATGCTTTTTTTTTTTTTTTTTTTTTTTCTTAATATCCAGTCGGAAAGCAAGCCAAGTGTTTGCAATGGGCGTGACTAAGCTCCTTCCAGCAGCTGCGAGGCCCTGTTGAGGGACAGACAGAAATTTGGGGAAGGATGGTTCCGAGGAGTAGCGGAAATTATTCTCATCATTATTTTATCAGCGGTACACTGTTCTTCTTATCCGCGCTCGCTCGCTCTCTCTCTCTCTCTCTCTCTCTCTCTCTCTCTCTCTCTCTCTCTCTTTTAAGCTCGTACGTGAGGAGGGAGAAAAAAAGAAGAAGGATGCTTGGAACTAGGGAAGACAGGACCCTCGTTGCTTAGCAACACAAAATTAATAAAGGTCTAGGAAAGTGAAACCTTGAAAGAAAAAAAAAAAGTAATAGATGAGTTTATTGAAAGTGAAGTTGAGCAAAAAAAAAAAAAAAATTCGTAAGATAAGCAGTAATTGATAGAAAGGAAGCTCATTTTGAAAGAGTAGCGGAGCATGCTCCTAGGAAAGGAATAATGAAGTGTTTGCATAGATTAGCTATATCAGTTTCACTTTATGTACTTCTAGAAGTACTGAATATAATTTAAAGAATGCACCTTTCAATTTTCAAATCTTGTCTATCCATAGACAAGGTTTTCATTAAAAGGATAGTAAGGATTAATTTTTAAATAATTTCGAAATAACTTACAGATTAAACTATTCGTTAAAGCTTAATAAAAGCTTGCATCGCGTTATATTCTCAATCACATTTTCATGATGGATATCATAATAATATCCCATGCTGCTATGATTGGAAGATAAGCAGACATTGAATCTGTAGTACAATGGGCTTAAAATGATTTATATTCACTGACGATGCCGATCTAGCTAAAGCTCTTCCTTTATCTCCGCCCGACCTCAACTTCAAGTTTTTGTTCAATTTTAAACTGCATGTTATAAGTCAAAAGAGTAACTTTAAATAAATTTTCTTTTTATACTAAGGGAAGACCACAAGGTCAGAGGAGTTCACAAGATACAGAATACGAGAAACAGCATCATATTTAGCAGTCACGGTCTTGAACCCCGATCACTCAAAGCACGTATACATATGCACCATCGCTCCTGACCACTCGGCTATTCTATCGTTCTTTTGGAAGCAGATAGTCGTTGTTTGTAAAAAATAAAGGTTTAGCACTTTTTCTTATTAGCTATCAGATTAAACTGTAATCACAGTATATATGCAACAGTAACAAACTTTTGCAAATACAGTAATTCAAAATAAAAACTGAAAATAATAACATATGATTAGGGTTTCGTTTTTTTTTAAATGAAAGACATGATTCAGAGACAAAACACTATCACGAAGAATAAGGGAGTAGTTTTATAAATAGAAACAACAAAAAATTATACCGTAAGTCACAATACTGTACACTGAAATCCTTCCAAACCCGAACCTTGCATATAAAAGAACCAAGTCATCACGAAGAGGAAGGACTGGTTTTCTAATATTTGTTATTGAGGCACACAAATTACAAAACTAATTTCCTTCAGAAGCTCTGTATATATAGAGTCCAGATTTTACTGCTTCGTCTAGGAATATTATTCCGCCGATCCCAATTTTATTTATGCACTCATCTACTTTTATTTATTATTATTACATTTTTTGTTGTTTTTGTTCAAAAAAGCCGTTCCGATAAAAATGCTTCATCATGATTACTCAGTCTGGAAAATCTTTCACTGAGTAATTTTCAATCCTCTCCAAGCATATCTTTGTTGTTCCAAACCTTATTGCTAACGGTTGTGAGAAACAAGAAATTGATTTCCTTTGCCTTCTTTCAGTTAACTCCTGAAATTATTTACAGTTTCTTCTGTTTTAACTTTTCGCCTACGCTCAACGCCATCTTTCAAACTTTCCAACACAGAACCAGTTTTTCAAACTTTAGTAACAACAGTGTCGTGAAAAAACATTCTTATCTTATCTTTAAATTCTCAATAACACTATCGAATTTAAAAAAAAAAAAAAAGTCTTAACTCTCTTTGTTCTCTAGTAGCCAACATAAATTCCTAATATTTATTACACAACAGTATATTAAATAGTGGAATACAAAAGAGTATCTCTTTAATAACAGCGTAACTAAAATTCCACCTCGTGATAACCCTCTATACGAGTATTCCGGTATTTTAAAGATGTCGAAAAAACTAGTCTTTCCCAGTTGGTTCCTTCATCCTAACCCCACCCCCACCCCCTATTCTCTTCCTGTATCTGGATTACTTATGAATTGTATTTTTCTTTGTATATCGGCCTCTTTGTGACCTTTCAACATCTCTTCTTTTTGAGTCTATACTTGTCTGTCTGGTTTTATAGAGGATGCATCAGTTATCTGACCTGCCTACGCTAGACTTGGACAAGGGGAGTGCCTTACAGGGTCCAACATTACCACATTTTAAGTTCATTGAGCGTTCGCAAAATAGAGGAGAACGCGGAAAGCGAGCAAACAGAGATAAGGGGTGATCTGTATATGAATACCAGATATCCTGATACTTTAATGTAGTTTATCCCGTACTGTATTATATAACGTATCTTTAAATAACCCCAATAAGCAGACAAAGCAAGGCATATAATAGAGGATACGTATAAACAAAGCCATTGGGAACTTTTGGCCTGCCCTAAAACCAACTGCCCACATTATATATTCATCAGCCAGTTCTACAGAGGCTGGTCAGAACAATAAACCTTCTGGACCAAGACTTCCTTTGGTTCCAGCCAGTAGAGCGGAACACCGGGTGACATTTTTGGTGGTGTTTCTATCCTACCACGGCTGCATAAGGGGAATGAATAAGTAGTATGAGCAACACTCGAGAGATATGCAAAGCATGGTTACCAAAATGAAGTAGCGGCAATTTAAAATATATGCGAGAACAATGAATGTGAGTCATTCTTATCGAAATAGGCAAAGTGGCGACACCCACGTCTATTATAAGCAACAAATCTCTTGGTTACGGAAACAAAAACAAAGCAGAAAAAAAAATACAGTACTGCGAATTTGCTATTTCGGTCAAAAACACCACTGAATGCGTTACGCAACAGTGTGAGTTTACAATAAGATAGCTATCAGAAACTCTTTTTAAAGAATGAAAACCCTGGTTTGGGAACTGATTAGAAATTAAATTTTCCATTAAAGCAGAACTGGAGCAGTGATAAACTTTCTGAAATCTATTCATGTTATTCCAAAAACAGAACTCAGATTGTAGGGCGAACCAAAATGACTCATTTATATTCAGTGCAGTTAAAAACATGCGAGCTGCCCACAGTATCAATTCCGTCATGTCCTTTTAGATTAAAAGGGGGGGAGGCCTGCAAGGTGGGAAGATACATTTATTCAAATGCAAATTTCCAAGTCGTTCTTTAGAACGACTGTGGTTTGGCAATAAAAAAAAATTCCATGGCTTGGTTTTAAAAGGGCCAAAATGCAGAATTCAAGTTCTATCACATTCGTGTGATTTTGGATGTCATCAAAGGGTGTTGTTATCTCGGTTGTAACTAACAGAAGAATTACTTTTAACTTTTTTATTGATTACTCACGATCACGGTCTATGGTAGTCTCTATTCGATTACTGAATGGTTCTCACTTAGTGGGTCCCAAAAGTTATCTGGGGGAGAGGGAATCACAGGCTTGTTATCAAATACAACAGGGTGGCGGGTCGTGGATTTTAGTCTGCTGAAAGAACGATAACCAGAATAGAAAGAAGGTTGAGAAGCACTAATTTAAAATGCAATCCTGTGAGGTGGTAGTAGTATCTGGTTCAAATTTTTCTCTACTGTAAACACACAATTTTGGTATACGATACTTTGGTTGATAGGGTGATACATATTAGCACCGCCTTCCTGCTGGCCAATAGAGCCAGATTAGGGACGGCTACAGCCAGCCCTTCGAAATGAGTTTGTAGCCTATCATTGTATAACGAAAGATACAGGCGAACAAGTAGCCTAACGACCAACAACTCAAAAAAAAAAAAAAAAAAAAAAAAAAACGAAATGTAACTCTAACTACAAGGTGTAAGAAAAGGACACGATCTTATTTTTGAATACAAACAAAACGTACAAAACCTTGGGTTTATATAGATGCTAATATTTTGTTTAATACTCAAGATTAAAGTTGAATACTTGTCAAATAAAAAAAAAGGTTGAATATATCCAGTATAAGTAATGCACATATTCATTGAATATACCAGTTTTTTTTTGGTAGTTTTTGACGCATCGGCTTTTGTGGCCATAATGCACCTCCCAAGGTTTTTGCAGTACTTTGATCCAATCCCGAGGCGGGATTCGAACCCGCGACCTTTGGGTTAGCAGGTAGGCACTTTACCCACCTGGCTAGCCGGTCGGCAATATATACCAGTATATTAGCCATATGCATATTCACTAAATATATCAGCATACTGGCTATATGCATATTGATTGTTATACCAGTATACTGACTATACTGATATAATCAAATGATATTCATTTCAATCCAGTTATTGGTTTAGAGAGTTGCTCAAAATTGCCCCTTGTGCTTGATACAATTCACAAAGTGGTCCCATGTCATGGACATTGTGACTTTCTACAACAACTTTCAGTGGTTGAAGTATGGTTTCCTCAAACGCTCATCATCATCGAGTTGTTGCCGGTGGTACCGTCAGAGACAGGATTAAGGACATTAATTAATTTATGAAGAAGCTATCTCTTTGAAAAAGGTGTACTTTTTCGAAGATACAGTTTCTTTCATCCATCTGAAAATGTTACTTGATTTACCCGTGCTTTGGTATAAAAACAGGTAAACATAAAAAAGAACTTATCTAAAGAAAAGATCTTTATTTAAAGCAGAAAACCAGTACACATTACTATGATGTATGATCCCTCCACACTTCTGGCAGCAATGCAAAACGTCACAAGTCAAAAACCTGGTCAAGAAGATAACGACATCCTCCTGAAGAATATTCCTCCAGGCCGCGGTTAACTCTTCTTCTATAGTGTCGTCCGCGACAGTATAAATGTAGCCCTCTATAGTATGGTTCACTCAGCGCTTATTCGCTATAGCGCTCCGTATAGAGTATAGTGGTTTCGCCACTTGTCACTCGTTCGGAGAGCCCTCGGTTCGATTCTCTTCTACGACTGGAGGAACTTCTAACGTCTTCTTCAATGGAGGTTTTAGTCAGCCGATCTCAGGCAGAGGGAATATGGTTGAGGGTCAGGCTGAGTTATTCAGGGTTTTACAGCCTGCAGCACAACATACAGATTGACCTGGGAACACTCACTTTAATAGACAAACTACACTTATACGGATATAGGTTACTCGAAGGAGCTGCTAACTTATTATTATTATGTTCTCCTATGATCTAGGCCTTATGGTCTCCACTATGGTCTGGGCTGGGCTGATTGAGGCATCACTGCCGTCCAATTATTTCCCAGACATGCTCAATAGAAAATGAATTCGGGTGGGGTTTAGTAGGCCAAGGAAGCATGTGGACATTCCAGAGATGTCTAATAACATTAGCAATACGAAACCGAGCACTAAGATGTTGGAATAAAGGGTATGCAAAAAAAATAAATTATAAATTTTCTGTTTATACTCCGAGGCGGCCACATAAAATCAGAGGAGTTTACAAGAAATAGAGAATACAATAACACCACTGTATTTAGCAGTCACGTGAGCTATACCATGGTCAACTGAAATGCGTGTAGTACTATACACTATATTTTACCACTTGGGCTACGGCAGCCGTTACTGTTAGAGACATGGGAAAAGAACAGATCTAACTGTTCTTTTCCCATGTCTGTTTTTTTTTTTTTTTTTTTTTTTTGGCTAGTGCTGAATAAGCTTGCTTTCTTGCATCATATGCCTCTACTAATGCTAACTGCAGTCGCAACGTAACATCGATTTGTGAGATTACCTGGAACGTCATGAACACAGCTACCATAAGAGATGATTTCCTGGCGCATTATAACACGCCTTTTTGGCGCCAACAAAATCAGAATCAAATCGAATCAAGTCAATCACAAGAAATGACACCTCGCATCATGATTTATTTTATTTATTATTATTATTTTCTTTGCATTAGATTTTTATGCCATGTTGAACACAGCTTTCACGAAGACTTCAACGCATGCGCACATACATACACGGATCCTTCTATTCCCCAAACAGAACATTCACTCATCACAAAAGTTGCCATTCTCCCAAGTGGCTTCATTCCAAGTGTTTGGGCTTCTAAGATACCTAGACACATGGACCGACCATCTAGCATAGTGGTCAGGGGCGCGGGTGCCTAAGTACACGTGCCTTGAGTGACCGGGGCTCAAGTCCGTGACTACTGAATACGGTGCTGTTTCTTGTATTCAATCTCTCATGCGAACTCCTCTGACCGTTTGGTCATTCTGGAGTATAAACAGAAAATTTATTTATTTTAAATAGATTAATTATATATAGGGTGTATTAAGGTAGCTAAGAGTAAGAACAGGTGCATGTATACTTGCATTACACTAATGCTAGGAGCATAGTAAATAAATTTGATGAATTTAAAATATTGATTAAGTTATAAAACGCAAACATAGTAGAGATATCGGAGACAGGGTGTCACTCACACATAGGGATGCAGAATTTGAATACAGAGAGTTCAATGTGTATAGAATGGACACACAGGACAAGAGGGGAGAGGTTACGCTCTTAGTAAAGAAGCATATTAAATCTAAGGAAGTGCATGCAGTAGACATGGGTGGTCAGCGCAACGTTGAGTCAGTTTTATGTGACATGAACACTGGTAAAACGAAATTGAGAGTAGGAGTTGTTATATGCGTAATGACTGTGATTAATACAATAAACAGCTATACAGAGAAATAGAGTGGGCCGGTATAAGAATATCTTATAATAGGCAATTTTAGGGTGTGAAAGAGGGCTTGATTCATAGAGCCGTTTTCACAGAAGGAACTTTTATAAGGTTTTTTTTTAAACCATTGCGGCTTACTTTTAGATTCATGGAAAACCATGAATCCCAAAGTAAACCGTAATGTAAGTACTAAACGAACAGAAAACCAGCAATCTGTAAAAAAATACACTTAAGTCCCGTAACCTTGGTTGTCTCGGCTCAAATACTGAACAACTAAGCATTATTTGGAATTTTGTCTCTTAGTTCGATTTTCCTCAATGTCTGATTTGTAGATACTTCGCTCTAGAATTTATTGGCTGTTTTAAACGCTTCTTTTCGATATGGCTGTTAGATTATAATACTTTCATTCGGTTTCTCTTTCAAGCTTTTATTCTCTCTCTCTCTCTCTCTCTCTCTCTCTCTCTCTCCAAATTGAAACGCTCTGCCCTCTTTTTCCTCGGATTCCACTCAGCCGCATACATCCTCTCATGGATGTATGCGGCTGAGTAGGTTAACTCAGGCAAGTCCATCATCCCAAGGACACAACTGAAACCTTTCAACACTGGACAAGAGCTTCCACTTGGCCCTCGCAGCAGAGAACCACAGTGCAACTAAAATTACGCTGACACCATCGCTATGGTAACTATGACGTCATAGTGCGGACACAAGCAGAAGTAACCCTGTGTATGATATGAAATCCAGGTGTAGTGTTACCACGGATTGCCATGTAACATTATCAATTTGTTTACAATTTTGAAAATACGCTTATCAGCTCACTTTTACCCACAGCGACTGGCATCCTGGGCGACGCAGGTATCCCTAATTACGCATCTACTCTGTTTAATGGAAAATCTGACTCTGCGCACAGAACAATATTAAACAGAGCATAAACAATGCCATTTACCAAGCAACGCCTCCTACACTTGCAGAATAAAGTAATGAGATATTTTTACAGACTTATTCATCCTATAGCACTAGCTCAAATGAAATTTCAACATTCTGTAGCGCAAGTGAAATTTCGACATCCGTTACCCATCAGTCTTGCGCATAATTTAATCAGATGAATATGGCAACTTTCCTTAATTAGTTGGCACCTCCGTAGCCAGGTGGGAAGGAGCAGCAGTGCGTAGCACACGCTTCTTGATTAGACCGGGGTTCGAGCCCGTCACCACCAATTACGGAGGATGGGGAAAGGTCAGGGAATGACCACCGCATATTCCCGGAGCAATATGGCCTTAGTTGCTAATGCTCCTAAAAACCAAATTAGTTGGAAACAAAATTTTAAAAATTCTAATCATACTCCTGAAATGATCTGTGCGTTACAATGAAATCTAAGTGCGATCAGTGCAGCAGACTCATACCTTTCCTAATTTCTGCAATCAGTGCTACAAAAGGACCACAGTCTCAATACCTAGCTGATTACCATGACTGCTTAATAAAACATCACCGAACAATCGTCATAATCAACTACTCTGGATTCTAGCCTACATACACTGGTGTTCAAAGAAAGTGCATCATCACCTAGGAATTTCACATTTCTAACCCTTTTTCGCGATGGTATGTTATATTGATTAATGACTAGCATCAAAATTAGAAATATAAACAAAAGATATTTATTAATAGTTAAGGAAAAGCTAAGTAACATTTGACAGGTGCTCTCAAAATATTCCAAAATGAGTATCTGCAACCTTTATACAACAGTTTTGGTAAACACGACAATCATGGCTGAAATGTTATCAGAAGCCCTCGATTTGCTTCAGTTTATCATTTTAAATGAAAAACAAAATGAAAAGTTCGCCAGGTGCAAACTAATATTTAGTTGAACCGCCTCTGGCCCTGATGACAGCAGCACACCGTCGAGGCATTAACAAGATCAATTTCTGAAGATAATCAACTGATAGTTCGTGGTTCCAAATACGAATTATGGCTTCCTGAAGTTCACGAAGGCTCTTTGGTTTCTTTCTGGTAAATGCAGATTCCACACGATGCCAACAGTTCTCTATAGGATTCAGGTCCAGGCTGTTTCCTGGTCAGCTAACAGTTGTAATGGACCGTTCTTCCAACCATTTTTCCTCTGTAACAAATATAAACACATTACTGTCGAACCTCTAATGCAGAAATGAAGCTAAAGTAACTACAGAAGTGCCTACATACACTTTTCGCCCGATGACAAGCAGCAGAGTCGTCCTGAAAAATGCAGTTACTTGGCAGGATGAAATGGTTTCTAATGGTTGGCAGCAATTTGCCTTCCAATATAGCCAGGTATCCATTGGTATTTACGGAACCTTTTATAAAGTGCAGGTGACCTACTCCGCGATACGAAATGAACCCCCATATCATTTGGCTGGTAGGGAATTTCACTGTAGGCACCATACAGTCTGGATGGTATTCTTCACCACGTCTACGGCGAATCGTTTGTCTCCCATCAGAGCCATGCAGGTTGAATTTCTTCTCTTCCCAGAAAATAATTAACTTCCATTGCTCCGGGATCCATTTGACATGCTCCTATTCCAGCTCTACTTGCAGTCCAGACCAGCATCTCTATCATCGCCATCTCATGATACCACCATTTTCTTGACTTCTATTTCCTGCTAACCTCAGGCTGGTCCTGAGGCGGGGTCTGCATCCTTACACTGGTGCAGGATGATTTTTTATTTTTTTATTTTTATTTTTTATTATTATTTATTTTTTCCCCATTTTATTAACTTATTTTTATCTTTATTTTTACTGAATTTTATTTTTATTTTATTTATTTGTTACTTCCTGATAGCAAAGCGGCCAGAAACAACTAAACAGCATAACAAACACATACACGGCACAAACATAGCATTACACACATTTCTGGTTTTTGTAACATCACAGCGCACCACGGCGGAGTTGAACTAGCGTTTGGGAGCAGCCTTACATAAGACACTATACATGTCTACATTTGACATGCTCCTTACACCAAATTAATCGGGCCTTTTTCATTTTTTGTGTAGGGAGGAGCTTCTTCTTAGGACGACGGGCTACAAGTCCATTTTTGAAGAGGCTTCTTCTTCTGACTTGCTACTTGCTACCAGTCCTGTATGTTCTTCCCATTCTCTTTTCAGGTCAAACGAAGAAGCTTTACGGTTTTTAAGGCATAAGCGCTTCAAAACCCGGCCCTGTTTTGGCGTAGAGACTCGTTTGCGTCAGGTTCCTTTTTTCCTATCAGCAGAACCAGTATTCTTGAGTTTGGAAAGAAATCTACTCACTGTCGACTTATTACAAGACACTCTATGTGTGGACATGTGGACATGTGTTTTTGTAAACGGCGGCTCCTAGAACGTCTGTTCAACTCCGCCTCGTATCTCTGTGAAGAACAGTATCACTACAAATGGGCCAGATATGTGTGTGACGTAGGTTTTTGTGTATTATGCGTGTTCTTTTGTTCTGTTCTGGCCTCTTGGCTACCTAGAAGCATTAGTCACCTGGACAGATGATTCTGGGTACTCGTCCACACCGCGGGAAGGTGGGCCAGTCCCAATAAAACACGTACCGTCTCAAAAGAGACTCTGACTCACCTGATGTTGTCAAAAGGTGGGCCGGGTTCCTCTGGGGGCCCATTCCAGAGGAAGAGAGGGGGAAAAAAATCCCATGGTGTAATAAAAAATAAAAAAAACAAAGAAAGAAAGAAAGAGAGATAGAAGCTACACTAGTGGAAAGCGGAGGGTGAGTAATGAGGGGGAAAAAAGTACGCTTGTGCAGAGCGCGAAGAGAAAATGAGAAAAAATAATAATAAACAAAATAAATTTAAAAAATAAATAAATAAAATAAATAAATAAAAATAAAAAAATAAATAAAAATAATTAATAAAATAAATAAAAATAATTAATAAAATAAAAACAAATATAGATAATTAAAAATTTTAGATTAGTAAAAAAAATGTAAGCTGCTGTCTGGGGATCCCCATTCGTAACCTGCGTTATTCTGTAGGAGACTTTCCTGCGCATGAATACTTTCGACTTGTGTCGAAAAGTTCTGGAAGGCAGCAAGGTTCTGTGGTGTCTGTAACAGAATGTCCAGTTGATTTTCAGTGAGAGGGATGATATTTGCTAGGTCTTGCCTCAGGTCCTCGTAGAGAGCGCACTCGAAGAGAAGGTGGAACCAATTCTCCTTGGCCCCGCAGTAGCAAATGTCTATGGGCATTAGGCCTAGTTGAAAGAGCTTCTCGTTCAATGAGCCATGCCCAGTGACTAGGAATGATGTCTCAAGAGTTAGACAGAGCCACTTCTGTGCTGATTTAGAGGAAGGGGAAAGTCACATCCGGCAAGAATCTCCTTGTAACTGCTCCCTTGGTGGAAGTGTCCCATCTTATCTGCCAGATGTTTATCATCTCATTATAACAGCGTGTTTCCTCTGCCTTAGGGTCGGTGTCCAGGTTTAGCTCAATGTCCAAGATCTTGGTCGGAATTTTCTTGTTGATTCTAAAGGTCAGGCCATGGAAGGTTACATACAGGTCCAGTGGAAGGGCCCAAATAAGACCTGGATAGCAGCAGTGGATACTATCCTGCATACCCTATGGGTAGCCAGGAGCATTGTCCGTTGTATAGGGCCTAATTTGCCTATCATGTTTACCAATCTAGCTCGGTGGAACCAAGCACCTGCACCATACGTCACGATCGGAAGGAAGACGGCTTTATAGTACAGCTGAATCGACCGCTTGGAGGCCCGATTCGTTCCTGGTGATTCTGATGATTGATCCTGAAAATTTTTTCACCTTGGAGCTGATATGGATGAGGTGGGAGTGAAAGCTTAATTTATGATCCAGAACCACGCCTAGCACAGTGGTCTGTGTGACAATAGGAAGTTCTACCCCAGAGACTTTAACTTGTGGAGGCCGCCTGAGGTCCAGCTTATTTTTAAACAGCATCATTTTAGTCTTGCTTGGATTTATCCGTAGTTTATTTAGTGTAGCCCAGGAAGAGAGGTCGTCAAGGACCCGATTAGCATTGTCTTCTATGGCTTTGCGAGAGCGGCATGACACGACTATCGTGAGATCGTCCGCAAAAGCACCAATCTTGGTATTGGCAAAGGAGCGGGAAAGCCAGTCTTGTAGGATCATGTTCCACACGAGAGGTCCCAGGACTGAGCCCTGAGGGCACCCCGGAGTGATTGGCCTGGAGACATGATGGTATTTTGACTTTAGAATTACTGTTCTATCTGAAAATAAAAGTAGCTTTGGAAAAAGTTTATAGAGATGGCTAGAACAGGAGGCTGTCCGGAGGCGTGCCAGAGCACTGCCCCACCAGACAGTGTCAAACGTGCTCTCGAAGTCAACGAAGATGGCAAGTTCAAATTTTGCTCCGGAGTTTGCTATGTGCAGAACTAGATCGAAGAGAGCCTCCTCACAGGATCGTGCTGGAGTGAAGCCCATAAAATTTCCTCCCGTCATCGACTGGACTCGAACTCAGGTCTTTTCCACCCGGTGTGGGGAGGACGGCGATTGCACCAACTGTGCTACCCAGGAGGGCAGCATCGCCGAGAAAGCTGTGGAATACTATTGATCAGTTCATCATCTATTAACCTATTTATGTCATAAATGCTAAAAACATATATATATATATATATATATATGTATATATATATATATATATTTTTTTTTATCTTAGTTAATTATTTTTATTCATTTCTTTCTCTTTCTTTCGAGTTTCTTTTTCTTCTTTTTTTCCCCTCTGAAGTGGGCCCCAGAGAAAGATTTTTTTTTTTTTTTGTCTCATACTCTGAGACCATAGGTGTCCCATCTACTGGTTTGTTATTTGTTAGTTATTTTGGTTTTTTGGAGCATTAGCAAATTTTTTTGGAGCATTAGGATGCGGTGGTCATTCCCTGACCTTTCCGCATCCTCCGTATTTGGTGGTGACGGGCTCGAACCCCGGTCTAATCAAGAAGCGTGTGCTAAGCACTGCTGTTCCTTCCCACCTGGCTACGGAGGCGCCTCCCATCTACTGGAATTGGCCCACCTTCCCGTGGTGTGGACGAGTACCCAGAAGCATCTGTCCAGGTGATTGATGCTTCTGGGTAGCCAAGTGGCCAGAACATTACAACAGAACACACATAAAATACACACAAACCGACGTCACACACACATATCTGGCCCATTTGTAGTGATACTGTTCTTCACAGAGATACGAGGCGGAGTTGAACTGACGTTCTAGGAGCCGCCCCTTACATAAACACATGTCCACACACATGTCCACATTTATGACATATTGTCTCTCACTGGTTTTTATAATTTTCATTGACAAGGAAGGCGACCTTTACTAATTTACTGAGTGGGAAGAATGGTGTTTTGACTAGTATGCCTAAACTCTAGTCAGTAGGGTTGCCATCCCGTACATTTATTTATATTCTTTGAAAATTATTTTTCATGAAGCAATGGGACTACGCTTAGGATTCAGTATTGAAAGTTAAGTACTTTTGCACCATGTTTTGTTCGCAGTGAACTGTTCAAAGTCGATAATCAACATCGTTTTAATTGTATCTCATATTGTGAATCATATATTCTTTTGAAAATAAATCTTCAATGGGATTAAGTTTTATAAACTTTAAAATATTTTATTCATCTTTACTGCTTTCTAAATTATGGGCGTATAACAGATAGTATACGTATATTCGTGTACACCTGCCTGCTTACAGCGTTGAAATTAGAGAATAAGATTAACCCGTTTTCACTATTTACAGGTATATCTGCTGTGATTGAAGAAGCAAGGGTTTCTACCACGAAGGATGGGACGGAGAAAACATGACAGTCAATGTCAAAAAAAGGAATGATAGCATTTGGCAGGTCTAAAGAACATGTTGTTAAACAAGTAGCTGAATTTGCTTGTGCTTCAGAAAGAAACACCAGCAAATAAGAAGTAATAAGAATTTTTAAGCAATGGTGTGAGTCCAAATCGACCAGAAATCAGGGTCAGAATTGTGATCAAAAGTCTGTGCTAATTGATCGTGATCGGCGATGAACGTCACGTCTAGTAAACGAAAAACGATTTCGAACAAGACTAGAACTGCTGTCCACAGTTAACCTTTTTCTTTTTCTACATTTTCTACCTCGAAGTAAGCCGGAGTCTGGCGCCTCTCTGAGAGAACACTGAGAAAAGAATTGTTTAACATAGAAGAAAATTATTGTATTAGGGTTACCTGTAATTTAAAACATAAACCCATATTTATGTCTGTAAATTGCGTGTATTCTCTGGTCGATTTGCAGGACTTAAAAAACCGTTTCTGGAGAAAGCCTTACTATCTACGCCTGAGACCGACTAACCCAACCACAGAGTGAAAAACGCCCACTAAAGTTCCTCACGTCATCGACAGGATTCGAACCCGACCTTTTCCATCCGGTGTGGGGAGGA
Source organism: Mastigoproctus giganteus (assembly GCF_048544385.1). NCBI lineage: Eukaryota > Metazoa > Arthropoda > Arachnida > Uropygi > Thelyphonidae > Mastigoproctus > Mastigoproctus giganteus. The sequence continues at coordinate 80,403,879 of NC_143585.1, read as the reverse complement.
CGGTGACGATACCACTGTACTACCGCGCAGTGCGTAACATAGAAGAGCAGAGACCCCTTGAAATTAACCAATGTTAACAGCTCGGCTTAAAAAACCGACTTAACATTGGTACTAGATAAAAAGCATAAAAACGGGACCGCTGATGACTGGAAGGCCGAAAAGTGGCCTGCCGAACTCAAATTTTGCCTATGCTCTAATGATGCCAAGCACTGAGTTCACAGAAGCAATGAGACATATCAAACTATGTGTCGTACAAGCTTGTGATGGTAATGAGCCAGTGATGATTTGGGGATGTTTTAACACTCGTGAACTTTTAAGTCCCCTACTTCAAATACCAACCAGGATAAATCAGGCTGATTACATAAATATTCTGGATGATCATGTTGCGCCTTTTGCTGAACATTTGAGTGACACTCATGATTTCGTTACTCCCGTATTTCAAGATAATTTGTCCAGTTCACAGTACCTCTACAGTTTTACACTGACACTTTAAGGCATTTAAATTGGCCAGCCAAGTCTCAGATTTAAATTCTATAGCACTTATCCCATATAGGACTATCTTGAACAGAAAGTAAAAATGCAACAACAATCGCATTCACGAAACCTGAATAAATTACGGACTCAATTGTTTTCGGAAGAAAGTCTTGATATTGATATAAACTATTTAATGCGTTTAGCTCAACCCCTACTAACGAGATTTCATGAAGTGATTCGTAATAAAGGAGGGGGTTCCACATCAGTAAGTAATTTAAAAATTACGCAGATGATTTTTTTTGCCCGGGGTGCTTTATATGTGAACTATTGGCCATGATTTTTCGAGCTGTGATTGTTAATATTGCTATGCTTTCTTCTGCGCGATCTTTATATAAAGATAGAAACATGCAATAAAGGATTTCATAAATACATATTTTTATTTATTAATTTTTTAACATTAAAGGAAACTGTGTTTGATTTGATTTGATTTGATTTTGATTTTATTGGCGCAAAAACGACTAAGGTTATGGAAACTGTGTGGATTGGTCCGCAGATCACAGGTAAGTATCTCCGAACAGGTTCTATTGAACCTACATTTTATATATTAGAATACTATTAAATCAAGACTAGCGTAAAACAAAATAAAAATAATCTAGTGGTCTTTAAACATATACTTGTCTCAGACTTCAAATCATTCTGGAAAGTTCACTTCTAGATTGTTTCACAACAGCATAATACTGACTACTGAAGTTGGTTACTTTTAACAACAGAATATTAATGATACAAAGGAACATATTTTTTAAGAAAACAAAACCGGTTTAATAACTTCTAGGGTGGTCGTTACGTCTTTTGAATTGACTAAAGTTCAACCAACAGAATTAATTGAAAATGCAGACAGCCCAGTGCAGCTCAGCTTCCATACACAACATAACGTTGACTCTGCTTTTAAATCAGAAATCAAAGAGCTAGAAGAAAATAGTTTTAAACTGGGGTTCAAAACATATTAGACCAAACATTGCTCATATGTGAGTATAGAATCAATGTAGGCTGATTCACAATGAGAGCAGAGTGGGAGACTCATTATTACATTTGCATCAAAGAAAGAGAGGGTAGTCGAACAGGGAGGCTGAATAAGCTTACTAGGTCACAGCGAACCTCAATTGCAAACGGTGGCATCTTTCATGCCTAATAATACCTTTAAACTTTCTTAATGGCGAATACATCATGCGGACGGTATGATGTTTCTACCCTTTCGCTTAATTTCACATAATAACATCAGGGGTGTGCCAAATAAATTAGATGCTAACCATAAAAGGTATAAAGCACTGTTTATTAAATTCATGTATGAAGGGAGCATCTACCCCAATAAAAGTATAAAATTTATTTTATGCATGCTCAATAGACGTTGCTGCAAGAGTCTCTAAAATGTGTCACATCAGCGCCGTTTTAGAGAATGAGATTATAATGTTTGTGCAACTTATTCCCTTCATAAACTGAGACACACTCATTTTATTTGTAATAAAACTACATGAAAATTACCATTAAGTTTTGTAATTTATTAAGAAAATGTGCATCCCTGGATATCTTTTTTTTTTTTTTTTTTGTTTCGCCGTATTCTTTTTTCCGTTTAAACAGTCAACGTAATTATAATTTTGCGCGTAGGACTTATTCTTTTTCCAAAAGATGTCAATTCCTTCAAACGTTCTGGACAGTTTTATGGTGTATGCAGTATGTACTATAAAACTGTATGGTGTATGCAGTATGTACTATAAAACTGTATGGTGTATGCAGAATGCACTATAAAACTGTATACAATATGCACCGGTACAGTATGCCTTACACCTCAAAAGTTCCAAGACTGAATGCATAAAAAAATACAAGGTTACAAATCACTGGTGACTGCTTCTCTCTCTCTCTCTCTCTCTCTGCAATATGATAGTGAGCAGAGCCGTACCTAGCTAATTTAGCAACCGGTGCAAACAGTTAATACTGATTCTCCTAAATAACTTTCATTTTTATGGCCCCTAACAAAAATGCGCCTTGGAAAAGTGCCCCATTCGCCCATGCTTTGGTACGACACTGACTATGCATTCTATCGTTTAGTTGTAGAATCAAAAAAAAAAAAAAAAAGGGAGCTAGGGAAGCGATTTATGCCCTACGTGCCAAAAAATAAGCTTAATCAAAAATATAATAATTTAGCGTGAGTAAAAAAAATATAAATTTTTTGTGCTATAAAAAATAAACTGACTAAACATTATTTAAAAGTTTCTAATGAGAACTATGTTGCTGTGAAATTCTGCACACAATTGACTTGCATACGCATACGCCTGGCATAAACCCTTTTTTATAATGTAAATTATTTATGGGTGGCAGCGTACCTGTACATTTTCCTACTCATACCATTCATATACTATCTCTGAACCAGGATGTTCTGGTATTAATGAATGAAGTTGAAGGTTTCTCGTTAAAAAAAATATTCTGGAAATTTTGAGACAGAGGCTATATGAGGATTTCGATTGATCCAATGCAATCAACACTGCCGTCTACTCGAGGTCGAATTCCACAACATATGTTGTTTCACATATTTTCCTCGACGGCCATACATTAATCATTGAGGAAAAGAAATCGAGTGATTAGAGTCACTTGCAATTAACAGTTTCTGAAAAAGGAGTGCAAAAATAAATCAGAATGAACAGCATCAACCATAATTTCGCGTGAATCTGAGCGACTATCGACTAACAATGCAGCAGCAATAATTTTAATAATGACTTCACTGATGCTAGGCACTAGATAAAATCTGCAGCCTCGCCATTTATTACACAAATGAGCGTCCTCGGGGAACACGAAATAAAAGAGAGATGATGTTGCCTCTCTCCAACGAATACGGTATGTCAAATTGCCAAGGAGTCACGGCGGACTACGTGAGAGAACTTTAATTAGAGTCGTTTTGGGGGATGGAGTTAGGAATGTGAGGAAAAGACAGGAAATTGTCCCCTCTTTCATATCCCGACCATATTATATTTCCCTGTTAAAAAAAAAATAATAAAATAAAAGAGACGAAGCCTTAAATGACACATAGAACAGCTGGCAGGTTTCCTGGTTTCAACAAGGAAACATTTGACATTCAAATCAAACTTGTACACCACCTTGGACTGCTGCTACAAGACAAAGCAACAAATTGTTATTAGTTTCAGAACTCTTCCGGCTGTAAGAAGCAAGGAAAAACCAGACTCAATGAAAGCTAGTAATTCGGGGGGGGGGGGTGCAGATTTGATGAGAGACTGTCTATTACTACCTGATATTACAGTATATGCTAGCGCACAGTGGTTATGACCGCTGTGGACAAGGACTGGTTTGGTTCCCAACTGAACGAAAGTAACTCTTAGAAGCTTATTTACATAAAATACTGACATCTGGTAGCCTGAGTTTCCTCAGCACAAATTCAAATCAGCCACTGTACCTCCCCAATCAAAGGTTGTGACCGACTGTCTCTTATGAGAAACAAAGACAACAATAACAGTAAATATTACTAATAACTAACTATATCATTAAAATAACTAAATTGATTATCATTAATACGATTGATTAACCTGATTATCATATCAGACATGATTTAATCATGTTAATGATTAAATCATGGCTGATATGATAATCAGGTTAATCAATTGGAGCTAGTCATATTCATTTCGATCTTGGAGCTATTCACATCAGCCATGATTTAATCATGTTAATGATTAAATCATGGCTGATATGACTAGCTCCAAGATCGAAATCTTAACTAGTTGGTCAGGATTTTGATCATGAAGTCTTCACCACCTTTTTTTTTTTTTTTTAACCAAAGATAAGGTATTCGGCTAATGACATTAAGCCTTAAAGAAAAAGAACACCATTGTTCCTAAAGTTCTGGATCTTAATTAGTGACACTCCAGAAACATCGGCTGCTTGCAGTTTTTGAGGTAATTTAGTCTTATCATGTAGCGAAAGGGAGGCACAAAATTCTTTAGTCTAAAGATAGCCCAGAGCAGAATTTCAGCATCCATAACTTACATTATTATTCGATACCCTCGAAACTCAAGTTTTCTACGAAAGGGGAGAATAATTACATTGGCCAAGAATAGAACGTTTTATCAGTTTACTCTCTTAGTTGCTTCATTTTAGTGAACAAGGTCAGAGTGTGTTTTGTAGACTTTACATTCAACTATTTCCACAAACTTCTTTTCATGATGCTTGAAAAGGTTTCACTGAGCTAAGAAATCCATACTGAAATCATACAAGAAACGTAGGATGCCTTTCTACTAGAAAGGCAACCATATAAATAAAGATTAACAAGGATTAATAGTGTCGCTATGTTTGTGTTTCACAGGCCACTTCCTTTGCTAAGAACGACTGTCATTCCGAATTGCATGCTTATATACTATTTTTGTATTTAAATTTTGATCGTATACAATTTAATTTTAGTTAATTTAATTTAACATAGTTTTTTTTAACGGGTGACATGTACTACATATATTTATGTGCTATAATAAATAAGATTCTGTTAACATGTTTCTGAGATATAACTTAATGTGAGTCATAAATGAGGGAAAATGTAAATCCTGTCTGCGATAAGATAATAACATTTTATTTACATGTTTACTGACATTTCTTTAAAAACAACAGAGTATCAATCTTTACAAAATTTAATTCCGCCAGCCAAGAGTATAACTTAAAACAGCCAAATCAACCACATACCTTTTAAATGTGAAGAGAAACTCTCTCTCTATGGATGCAACTGGGAGACAGAATGAGGTAAGTAAAAATACCCCATGAGGACGGAGAGTTAAGAAAATGATATTGCTGAAACAAGCGTATGATTTCAAAATGAAAACTGGTGCTCAAAAAGTATTAAAAAACGTAAATAAATCAAAAACCTTTTATTAGGCTATGCAAAAAGGTTAATGATATTTTGGTTTTAATTTGTCTTTAATAATATACAAATACTGGACAATTTTCACTAAAATTACACTTGTGCAAATAACTTCATGAGTCGCCAAAATTAAGAGTCAATAAGAAGAGCGGGATTATACACAATTCCCATCAGGGCCATAAAGCCAGGGAGTTAAAATTCCAGAAAATAAAATACTATTAATAATAGAAACAATAAATTTCCCATGGCAAACAATCCACAGAAACATATGTCAGTTAGGTGTGTGTGTGGTCTCTTTGGGTAGCCAAACATGCGTGATACTGACTACCTAAGGAGACACCAGAAATTAGTACCTCAGTACTAATTTCCATTCTTACTGCAGGCTAACACAAGCTCTGTGGAGTTTCTAGGAGGAGCGGAAGCTGAATGACAAACCCTGCGGCTTGGAACATACCAGGCATGGTCTTTTGGATTGAAGGCAGGGAATCTGGCTAGCCATTCCATACGCATTATACTCTCTCCCTCTGAAGGTAGGAAAGCTCTGTGAAAACATGTAATATCTTCTTTTAAAAGAAAATATGGACTAGTTGCTCCTGCAAAACAGCGAATATAAGAAACAAGGATCTCGTCTCGATACTTTACAGCTGTGAAAGTTCTTTGATGGAACACATGGAGTCTGTAAGGCAACTGATAGTCATTCGAGCTCACACCATTAAACTACCACCCCCAAAACGAGTCTCTTTCCGCGAAGTAATTGGGGAGGGAAATGATCCCAGTTCCCTTGAAAGCGCAAGATGAGAGTACGTCGGATTCCTTATGAAGACTGTAACTCAGCCAATCAATGCTAAACATCATGGCGTACTGCTCCTGTGTCCAGCCGACATTCAAATAAGTCGGCACCAATTCAAATAGGTTTACGCATATGTATATGGGGATAAAGGGAACAGAGACACCTGGTCGTGATGCATAAAAATCCTTCTCATAAAGTCTTCCATAAACAGTAAGTCTGGTTACAAGCTCTCCCCCTAGACCCAGCGAGCTATGAAGCAATCTCTAGTGCTGTGAAACACTTAGAGACAGATAGCGATCATCCTGAGAGGAGATGATACCAGGGCGGCCTTGACCAGGTCTTCGAGTTTTTGAAGACTTGTTTTGTTTCCACAGTCTAACCATGAGAGCAACAACGTTCAACCACTTCGATTTGACTCTGTTCTGTCTCCATTGTCTCCTTATTGCTCACCAACTCAAAGAATCTTTGTTCAATGACATATCGATTGTCAATGCGAGCGAAGTACTAGTGCAATTTTAATGCCAGAGAAAGACTCGAAATATAGCGTTTCACATTGATCTAAAATGCCGTTAGATAACTGTACATTCTAGAAGAATATGCCAAGAATGCAAAAGAAACCTAGAATACTGGTGGATATAGAATCTGGAAGTTTTCAGGAGAATAGAGTTCTCCCCACACAGATAAACTTATTCCATAAGCTACGCTTTTTATGGTAAAAGACCACAAAAAAGATGAGGTACGCAATCATGAAATTTTTAAAAATGCGGTATGAATAAAGCATACGTTTAGACAAAGAGTATGTCCCCCCACTCTTGAATTCATACGTAGTAGACATGATGGCGAAAGAACAAAGTCGGTTTTGGCCACTTCGGGCATTCAAGCAAGGTGATGGAAGAAAATCAATCACCTAGTATTGCTTAGGATCGCAGAAGTTCAGTCTTTTCTATTTCGGGTGTGGGGCACCACACCTCGACCTTTCTGATATTGGTCCACAGCTGGGTGATCTACAACACGCTAACATTTATATTACGACTACAATAATTATTGTAGTCGTATAATATAATAACTTTCATATAAGCATAAACTATGTAAGCGAAATATATCACAAATATGAACCGACCTGGAAAGAAATGTAGATTTAATTCGAAACAAATTAGATAAAAGTATTTTACATCCTGAAACAGGTTCAACACTGAATTAGTACAAGGATCGCTTTACATTTCCATTGATTCAGGTGTCAGCCTAACATTCTTGTGCCGAATGCTACAGGAAGTCAAGCGTGTCATGAGACAACTGAAGTGTAACAGAGATAAAATGAAATAAGACTACACAAATCTTCTCTCCTATTTTTCAGAAGACAGAGTAGGGGGGCCGAACAGATAATCAGCTAATGAAATTCTAGTCACGAACAGCAGTTTCAAATGTCTAGAGAACACCATCGAGACAGCACATATTCCACTATTTTCCTGCTCTCCTCTAGTGTGAAAAGTTAATTGAGGAAGACGGTGTTTTGTATAATTTCTGGTTACCTATTTCATAAAAAAAGAGTATATATATATATATATATATATATATATATATATACTGTATATATATATATATATATATATATATACTGTATATATATATATATATATATATATATACTGTATATATATATATATATATATATATATAGAGAGAGAGAGAGAGAGAGATACCTCTGCATGAATGGCAACATGAGAGTAGCTTAATAACGTTTACACAAATCGATTCAGCGATATATTCATGTCGCTGAATAGATTTGAGGAAAAATGTAATTGTTTTCCAGCACCATTGAAGATGTAATGTAGTTGAACACAGCGGAATAGATATAATTTTATTTATTTTGAGATTATTATTTTATTTTGTATTATGCTGATTATAATTATAGCACAACGGTAGCTAGTCACTGTTTTACTAATTCACTATTGAACATAGTAAGAGCTTCTTATTAAGTGGCTCACCTCCTTATCTGTTTGTTTAAATGATCATAAAAAATAGACATGAAAGAATTATTTCATCTCTATTTTATTATGTCTACTAAAATACTACTTATGATTATTACAATATCTTTATCTATATTCTTCCTGGTTACTTATAACTATCAATCGATTTGAATATATCATTTCACTAGTCATAAATTTAATATGTATAAATTGAGGACTGGAACAGCGATACTATAATAATACATGTTTTTAATACAGCAACGAGTTTAAAATTTTATTGAGATAAAAAAAAAAAAACTTCTCTTTAAATAAAAAAAAAAGTTTGTTTATACCCCAGGATGGTCACATAGGTTCAGATGAGTGTATAAGATGGAGAACACAAGAACTTTACCCAACTTAGCGACAAAATCATGTGGACTTGAAGTGAATCGCGGCTACCACAATTTGATTACTCGACTTTTATGAAATTTTTTCAATTAATCAGCAGACACGATTTAAATGTCTGTTTTCAATTGGTATCTGAAATCTTACATAAAACATTAACATTTTGACTGAAGGCACCGAAAGTAGCTTCAAACAGCCAATATCATCTACACTGCTCGACAAAATTAACAGAACACGTAAAAAACGTGGTGTAACTCGTGCAGCTTGCGGTGAAGCGGGACAAAATTTGGTACAGTGGTGTACCATAGAATAACGATGAAACGAGTAGACAACGAGAAACTTCGGGCAATTATAAGGGACGTTTATAGGGGTTGTATAAGAATTACAGAAGTCGATACAAAGTGCTCGAAAATGTGGTCATATGATGTCGTATGATCCCCCTCCAACGGCTAAACAGGCCTAACAGCGGTGAACCAAACTCGATATAAGGGTGTCTATAAGATTCTGTGACAACAAATCCCATTCTTCCACCAGTGCACACCTTAGCTCACCAAGTGACAGAAGAGTTGGCTGTCGGCGTCCCACAGGCGTTTGATCGGATTTAAGTCTGGCGATCGCGCTGGACACGATCTTCAGTTTCAAGATATCTTCAGTTTCAAGATATTCCTCCAACACTTGAGCTTTATGTGCAGTGCCGTTGTCGTGCATGAAAGGAATATATGGGCCGACCACACCCATAAAAAGTCGCACATAAGGTTTGAGGATCTGTTCTCGGTACCACTGCGCAGTTATGGTACCGCTATCAAAAACATGAAGAGGGGATACAGCCGCTGATCCTTATTCCGGCCCATACGAGAACACCGCTTCCACCGTGTCCCTTTCTCTGGTGTTTGAGGGATGGTATCACATTCCTCGTTGTATCCGGATGAAATAACGTCTAGAATCTGTTTATAAGCTAAAAAGGGTCTCATCAGAGAACAGAACTGTACCCCATTTGTCAGGGCTTCAAGTTACATGTTCATGGCACCAGTTTCGACCAGCACTGCGGTGGTTTGGGGTTAATGGAATACAAACAACTGGCTTCCTTGTGTAGAGTCCACTTGAAATGAGCCTTCTAAACACACAGCTTGTTTTTTTTTTTTTTTTGGAAATGTTTTCAGCTGTCGCCTCAGCAACTTCAAGACATAGTTGACAGCAGGACATCGTATGGTCCTGTCTTGCTGTTAGAGCCAAAGCGGTCTCTTCTGGTAGACGTGTCCCTCAGGAGACCTTGGTCAGCTCCTCTTGTAATGGTTCCTGTCTTCTGAAACTGCTTCTGTAGAAAGGATGCTGTCCAGAAGAATACAATCCCACTACTACGCGGCTGGACTTGCAAGTCCGAACTAGTTTGGGTTCAAGCCCGGAATCTCCACCACCGACGCACTGAAACGTCTCCTAGACGCTGCTGCAGCATGCGATAAGAAGTATTTTCTGGTCATTTCGATTGACTTTGCGGGGCGTTTGACACCATTTAGTGGCCAAGCGTCCTCGCAAGACTAAACCAGGGCTCTATACCAAAGAACCTCTATGACATAATGAAATCGTACCTCTCAGGACGAAAAATAGCCGTAAACAGGCCACACAGAAGCCTAACTAGACCGGTCCGCAGGGGCTGCTCACAGGGTTCGGTCCTGGGGCGCGCTCCTGTGGAATATAGTTCTCGACGAGTTCCTCGCCCTGGACTTGGGTAATGCCCGTTCGCAAGGCTTTGCGGACGATCTCGTTCTTATGATAACGGCAGACTCAAGAGCCCAATTGGAGACCATTGCAAGCCAGGCATTGACAAAACTACAAGAGGTATGAGGTATGAGGTATATTGAGGGTCTAGCGGCTTCTGGGATTTCTCCCATCTCCGCGAATGTTCTATGTATCGGTGACAGTACCCTGTCAAAGCCAGAGATTTAGAAGTGTGTGGGTCACGAGTAGTGTTATATGTTGTGCCCATTGTTTATCTGGCTTATTGGCCGCCAGGCCCCTAATGGGACCCGACGTTGCCCATACCTAGCCACGTGGAGGCTAGCCGGGTGTTACCATTGAGTCAATTGTACTCTGGCAGGTCCTGCCACTTACTTTCCTGGGATTTTAGTGGCTAGGACCTAAAATAAAATTGGAAAGACCGCGGTTGATTTTAGTTCACTTACATTAAAGCGCTAATATGGGGTTTGACGCTGAAGGCCTGTTTCTGAAATGCCTAAAAGGTTGGGCGAAATTTTTTTGGTGTATTTTAAATTTGGACGTGTAGGGCTATACACTGTGCAAGAGAAAGTGCTGGGAGGGGAGAGTGAAGGCTGGGGGGTGAAATAGGAAGAAGAGGGTCGATAGGGTAGGTGATCCCCAATTATTCAGTGAGGCATGCCCATGCCCCACCAAAAGGAAGGAATGGTGTGGCAGGGAAGAGAGGAGACAGCAAGCCGTCACCTCCCTCCCCTGCCGGGTGTGGGAGTAAAAGAATTGCACTGCACAAGAGAGTGCAGAGCCTTGAGCCAATATGGCTCCGTTGAGGCAGCAACTTGGAGTTTCTCTATCTTCGTCGGTCTTCTCTGTCATTGGTAGCGTTTGGTATCCAGATTTGTCCTCAGCTATGAACACTGGTCAGGTCCGTTGTTAGTCTGTTAGCAATGGCTGTGGTTCTCTTCATCATGGGAAGATCCGCATCTCCATGGGGTTATTCTTGCGATCGCTGGTTTTAGATGATTAGTAGTGAGCAGGTTCCTGAGGGAGGTTCTCCTTGAGTCCTCTCCACGCGTGTTCTGTGTCTCTTTTTATTTATTTATTTATTTTATTTTATTATTATTTTTATTTTTATCTTCTGTAGATGGCTATCCCTGTTTTACGCCTACCAAATAGTTTTTGGGCATATTCCTTTAGCTCCCTGTATTCCTCTAGTGAGTCCAATAGATGTGATTCCAAGTTCTTGGGGAGGTAGTGTATTGCAGTGATCAGTCTGCACCTGAGGTGATCAATTGCACCCATTATGAGGACCTCATAATGAGGTCCTCATAATGGGTGCAATCATACATAATGTGCTCCCAGCACTCAAGCTCCCCACAGGCACAGCTCGGACCCACCTCAATCCCCAGCGCTGCCAGCTTGGCTTTAAAGGCCCCATGACCAGTCAATAAATAGGTGGTGTATAAGCCAGGTTGAAACCAAGTTGGGGGACTGGGGTACATCCTGTCGATGTTCGGAATGAATTTCCTGGTGATATTTCCCTTATTTGAGTTGGCCCAGCGCTCCTGCCAAACTTGCATCAGGTGTTTTTGCAGTCTTGTCTTTTCATTTTTTTGTGGTGCATTAACGTCCACAGTATAGCCATGGTATGTATAAGGTATTCCTTTCTCTATGTGGTAGTTCATTCCCCTGCGCGTGATCTCTAAGTCAAGGGGGAGAGCTCCGGCCAAGACCTGCAGTGCGTGGGTACTGGTTGTCCTACAAGCACGTGTAACTGTCAGTAGGATGGTTCTTTGTGTTGCATCAAGGATGCGTCGGTTTGCTACAGTTGCTGTTTTGGGAAACCATATTGCTGAGGCGTAAGTGATGATGGGTAGGAAGGTTGTTTTATAAAACAATGACAGGGTGCGTTGGTTTAACCCCCAGTCCCGCCTGGCGATCCTAGCCACCAATCCAGAGTATCTTTTAATTTTGGCTCTGATATACGTTAGATGGTGTTTAAAGGTAAGATTACCATCCAGTATAACCCCTAAATATTTTAACTGGGTCACTAATTTTATTGTGGTAGGTCCCACCTTTATTTGTGGCGGTCTACGTATATCAAGCTTGCCTTTTAGCAGGATGGAGGACGTCTTTGTTGTTGATATCGTCAGGCAGTGGGTTCTGGTCCAGTGCAATGCAATATCAGCATTGCCTGATTGGCCTTTTCCTCTAGCTGGGCCCTGCTATCTGCAGCAATGGTGAGGACCAAATCACCAGCAAAGGCCTGGGAGCGCACATCACCGAGGTGCAAAGCCAAGAACCCGTCCAGAACCATATTCCACAGGAGCGGCCCCAGAACAGAACCCTGGGGCCAGCCCCTGCGGACATCACGATTCACTCTACCATAAGGTGCTTCCACGATGATGCGTCTCTCGGAGAGATATGACCTAATTATGGAGTATAAGTTGATCGGCACTTGTGCCTGCCTTAGTCTTGCCAGTACGCTCGGCCACCAAATGGTGTCGAACGCCCCAGCGAAGTCAACGGAGATGACTAGAAGATATTTATTATTGCAGTTTGCTGCTGATTCCGATAGGCTACGCAAGGCTTCCACAGTAGACGAACCCTGCTTGAATCCGTATTGCGATGTCTCAGTGAGTTTCGCTGCCTGGTAATGCTGATTTATCCTTGTGCAGAGTAGTCTTTCTAGCAGTTTGCTTGCAACCGGCAGTAGGGCTATTGGCCGATAGGAGTTTGGCAGGTGGGGTGGTTTGTTCGAATTTTTGGCAATTAATTTTACCTTTGCTGTCTTCCATTTTTTGGGGAAGATGCCCTTAGCCAAGCAGCTGTTATATAGGTGTAAGAGGAGGTCTGGAACGATCTCCACGGTCTTCTTAATAATTTCGGGTTCTAAGTAGTCCAGGCCTGGACATTTATTGTTTCTTATCTGGGTTGCCATTTGTTGTAGTTCATCCCGTGTGAAGGGTGGCTCCTGAGTATCTGTTGAGTAAGCTTCATTGTCTTGACAGATGATAAGTTACTCTGGCAGTGTTGGCTCTATTGGTTCCGGGAAGATGGCATCCAATATATTGCTTATAGATTGTTGCCACGTGGTGGTATAATCACCTTGTGGTGTCTGGGTGGTTGAAATGACTTCCCCCTGGGAAGTTTATTCGTCACTATCTTGTATACCACTCCCCAGGGTTCGGTGTTCCCTGTTGTGCTAACAAAAGTCTCCCAGGCCTTGCGTTTGCTCTTAACGATCGCATTTGTGTAGCTGTTTCTGGCTTCTCTATATCTTTCCCTTAAAACTTCAACCTCATGGGTCGGCCATGTGCGCCTTGCCCGTTGGAATTGTTCCTTCTTTTAATTGTTTCCCGTCTGAGCTGTTGAATTTCCAGGGTCCACCAGGGGACAGCCCCCCGGATCGGGCTTCTTCTTTTTATTGCTGCATTGCTGGCTTCTGTTATTATCTTGGTTACTTTAGTTTGGGTTTTATTGGGTTCCTCGAGCTGATTTGTGTCAGTTAGATATTGGGCCGTTGCTGGTATTAGGATTTCCTTAAAACGTTCCCAATTTGCTTTGCGAATGGCATAGCGGCTTTGTATTTGCTTGGATATTGGGGCTCTGTCAAGTGACCTTGCTATCTGATAGGTAATCACTCTGTGATCGGACGTTGTCCACGAATCCCGAACAAGCCAATCTTTTATATAGCCTGAGACGTTCCTAGTGGACAGCGTGACGTCGATTGTCGCCTCCCACAGTGTGTTACAGAACGTGGGCAGTTGGTGCGGCCTATTTAGTACCACGATTGGGGAGTTGGAAAGGTATTCGTCTAGTATTTGCCCGTTCCGAGTTCCGCTTCTGTCCGGAGTCAGGCTGTGCCAGGAGGGGATCAGCAATTGACATCTCCCCCTATGATTATTTTCTGGTCCGGGAGCATGTCTACTAAAGCTTGAAGGTATTGTGTAGCTGGGGTAATGTCCTCCCCCGGTCTACAGTACAGTGCTACTATGTAGAACTGGCCTAGCGGCGTCAATACGTGGGCACAAGCTGCCCATGACGAGCATAATTGTTTAACTTTCGTGACTGTGGGTTGCGTACCACTACCATCGCCCAAGGGGTATCTTCCTCTTCGTGTACTATCTTATATGTGATTGGGTATCCACACACCCGTTTAGAGTGGGTGTACGGCTCCTGGAGTATGAGAATGTCTGCATTGATTTCGTCAGCTTTTATCCTTAGCTGTTCTGCCACTGCTCTGGCTCTTTGCGCATTTTGTTGGATGATCTCTATTTTGGATGTATTATATTTCTTATTGTTTGTCTCCATAGTCGGTTCTCTTTTGGTATTGACCCTTTGCTTTGATATAGACTGGGCAGTTTGGATCTCTGATCGAATGTGTGTATTCCATTTTGGCTGCTTTACAACTGGCACAGGTTGGATCCTGTTCCCTGTTGGGGCAAGTTTTGTACTCATGGCCCTTGCCAGAGCAGTGACCGCAGGTAGGCGTTGTCTGAGTACAGGTGTGGGTTGTGTGTCCGAACTTGCAGCACCGAAAGCATTTCGGCACTGCTGCATGCTCCCGGAACCGGTGGGATCCCCATTCTATATATATTCTGTTGCAGTTTTTCAGCTGTTGCCATGCAGATGGGTCTAGTTCAACTACCCAGTTCCTATTGGTTCCCGATCTGGTACCGGTTGAATACCTTGGTGGTACCGTGCATTTTTTTTTTGTGCTTCCTGTGCTAAATTCCTTAGATTTCTGGTGACAATTTCAGTTGCTAGTTGTTCAGGCGTTACGTCTTTGTCTACATTAAATATTATAATTGAAGGCCCACGCTTTTTTTGGCGGCTCCGCTGTTAGCCCTAAGTTGACAAGTTTTGGGTTTTCCATTATTGCCTGTATATCTTCCTTATTTTCTGTTTCTATTATTAGTCCTGTGCTTCTTGTTTTTCTTATTGTTTTAATTCTAGTAGTCCTCAAGTCATCTTTCATCTCTTTCATAAATTTAAATTTTAGTTCTTCGCTGGATTGGACATTTTCAGTGTTTTCCAGGGTTGTCGGTCTGAGAACCACCAAGTTTGGTGTTTTCAAGAGTGGTGGCCTTTTTTCTTGTTGCCCTTCTTCGTTTGGTTGTAACTGGTTTGAGCCATTCCTCAGCGCCTGGGCATATGTGGGGCACGCTGTTGCATTTGATTTGCCCCACATTGTTCGCAGATTTGTATCTTCACGTTTGCCTTTTCATTTTCTAGGAAGGTCTCTATCAGCATGGCTTCCATCTTACTGAAAATGTTTGCAATCTGCGATCTAATACCTGTTGTAATTCTGTTTGATGGTTCTTTGAAAATATTCTCTAATGCCGTCTTCAAGGCTAGAGATTTTTCATACACTGTGCCTTCAGGCAAGGTAGGATCCAAGGGAACTTCTGGTGGCTTCTCTTCTCCGGTGTCCTTTGTAGATGGCATACTCTCTGGTTGGTCCCTTGCTTCAGTTTGGGAACGTGTTCCCCGCTCTATTTTTGTACCAGTCGACTTTTTTTTTCCCTCCATTCTCTTTAGATTTCGGATAAACGGCGTTTACGGTTAATCGGGAGTGTATTATTTTTGGTCAGCTTGTGGCTGTTAAGAGCAGCAAAACGATACCCGCTACAAGTCCGTAGCCCTTTTGGTTCTCGTACAGTTCACTGTTTAGGTCACTGGTGGGGAGGGGGGTGAATGAAAAGATGCTCCTATAAAAACAGGAGTACTGAAACGGTACAGTTTGGTTGAGTTGTGGTGACGCCGATCACAAAAACTATAGTTATTTCGGTGCGGGAGCACGGAAGAAAAGTTGTAGCTCGCCCATGCAATGACTATTGGTAGGGAGGGAGGGAGGGAGAGAACTTGAAGACACATTTACTTCACTATGTTGTTTACAAGGTCATAGAGTGAAGGAGCACAATCCTTCACTGAAGGAGACTGGATCCTCGACGGCCGCCACAAATAAAGATTGAATTAAAAGCCCTCAAGCTCATGACTGAACTTAAATATCTAGGCATCGTCCTGGACACCAACTTGACGTTCTAACCTCACCTGAAACATATAAGGAGTAAAATAAGAAACTACGCGGTCTTATTTGCAAAAGTCACCAGGAGGGACTGGGGACTCAAAAAACGCACCCTCTCACTATATTACAAAACTATCTTCATCCCTGTAATCACATATGCCTCACCTATATGGTACCACAAATCCATAACTGCTTTAAACAGAAGAACCCTGAATATAATCCAAAGAACTGTACTCCTTGTTATCACCCAAGCCTGCCGCACGGTCAGTACACACGCTCTGCAGGTCATCGCGGGAGCCCTCCCGCTGGACCTAGAAGTAATCAAGGCAGCCATGCAATACCACTTCGCAAAGGGAGTCCCCATCACCTTTGCGGGATATACCACAGATCCCACAAACAATCAGAAGACGGAGAAAGCCAACCTAATCCAACACCTGCAGCAGGCATGGCAGAAGAGATGGGCGCATTCGACGAAAGGAGAAGTGACAAGGAAATTCCTACCACATATTGACAGGGTGTACTCCTCGGCCCCTCCCTGGTTTTATCCAGAACTGAATTTGACCTTTCTAATCACAGGACATGGTCCATACAACACCAAATTGGCAGCCTTCGGCTTGGTTGATAGCCCACTATGTATTTGCGGGCAGGCGGAGACATGGCCATCTAATGCACCGATGTGAACACTATGAGGACCTGCGATTCCTCCTAATAACAAGGACAAGATACACGCCGCTGAATCAAGAGTCGCACTTACTCGAAACGAAAGACGTCTACGAGCATTCTCACGCTTCGCCCAGGACTTATTCTCCAGTAGAAGAACGTTGATTGCTATTCACGGTACCAACTAAAAACAACTCGAACTAGATGAAGAAGTGATAACACACACACACAGGAACTTCGAAATTTGGGACATTCCACTCCGTGGTTGGACAATGTATAACCCGGCCAGTCATGCAAATTAGACCTCGAGTGTACCAAAAACTACCAACATCAAGACAACTTCACCGGACGGGGCTTTCCCCATGAATGACTCACAGCGGACCTCCGACAACTGATATGGACTCTAACACTGACTGTGAAAACTCCCAGCGCCATTGGAGATCTGTACCTCACTCGCTTGTGAGGTTCCCCTGTCTTTCCCCTTCCTGGGAAGGGGGAGAAGACGGCGTGCTGTCCCCTCCCCTCCCCGCCACCCCACTCTTCGCCTGGTGAGGCATGGGCCTGCCTCACTGATACTCTGGGCCCGTCTTCCCTATTGTGCCAATACTTCTATCTCTCACCCCCCCCCCAGTCTTCAGTCTCCCTTCCCTCTCTAGCTATCTCACTACTAGCGTTTGACCCTTGTCCAAACTACACAAGTCCTACTACCCAGCATAACTTATAACTCTCTCGGCTTGACTTAATTCCTAGCGTTCACCCTTCCCCCTTTTTTTAGGTCCTCCTAGCCACTGAAATCCCAGGAAATTAGGTGGCAGGACCTGCCAGAGTAAATATCTAAAATACTGGTGTACCTGGTCTGCCTCCACGGGGCTTAGTGTGGACTACGGTGGACGTCATTAGGGCCCAACGGCTAAAAGGCCAGATGAACAACGGTACAAAACATTACACAGCACAATATCCATACACTTTTAAACCTCTGGCCTCTACAGTGTTCTGTATCACACCACAATGTATACTACGCAGAGATGGGGGGAAACCCCTGTTGTCGTTAGATCCTAAACACACTAAACACTAATGCCGAGACGACACTGCGTGACGAATTATGCTAACGTGTCACCTTCACCTGCGACTGCCCGGCTTCAAGTCGTCCAACAGCGGGCTATCTCAAAGAACCATCTAAACGAGGATGACTTGCTATCCTGAGTGCTGAAGATATTACTACCCCACTGAACAAGCCAAAAAAAAACAGAAATGAAGTGTTGTGATTGCAACCCGTGTTTTTATAGACATGAGTAATTTGCATAATGTGCGGCTCTGTAAGGTGGTAGATCGATTTCTATAAGATACTAG
The DNA here is from genome assembly GCF_048544385.1 of Mastigoproctus giganteus. NCBI lineage: Eukaryota > Metazoa > Arthropoda > Arachnida > Uropygi > Thelyphonidae > Mastigoproctus > Mastigoproctus giganteus. The sequence continues at coordinate 80,385,607 of NC_143585.1, read as the reverse complement.
GAATTTGCATGCCAGGATGCCTATTACATCAAATATTCGCCTTCGGTGACACTGTTCTTAATAAAATATTCGTAAAAATCATTTTGTTCTGTTAATTTTGTCGAGCAGTGTATTATAACAACTAATATGCTGCGAACCACTGAATCATGTCTGGTGAGAAATCACTGATACAGACGAGCATACTATGCATTAAATGTTAAATCATTGATATGAGGAGTTATTTTGCGTTAGTCAGCATCCCTCAGCGCAACTGTCATCTATTTTCACAATGTGTATCCTGCAACTGCATGGTTCAAAATGGTATCTGCGTGGCAAGTTGTATACCAAGATGGACATGAGGGAAACTGCAGGAAGAAGTTAAGTCAAATGAATGGATACAGAATTTAAATAAAAAAGTCTATGACCAGGAAGATTCTTCTCGAATTGGATAGACTAACCACACCGTCATACCAAACATCATTTCTGTTCTTCCGGTTAATGTATCGACTTCTAGGAAACCGACCTGTAAAGTATGAGTGAGGAAATCGACATGTACATCATTTCTGTTGACCACATTGTCCATAACTTGCCAGAATTCAGTAAAGTGTGTGTGAGTTGCTCATTGGTAGACTAACAGATAGGCTGAAATCGTTTTTCTGGCTCGGTATGAAGCTGAAGGAGATGGCTTCCCAAACCGTGTAGTGACAAGGAATAAGTATGAATGCCAATAGTAAATAAATTCCGCGCTGGGCCATCTGCAAGGTAATGTTAACCGTATTTTGGGACGAAATTGAAGTTATTTTGGAGAGTTAAATTAAAGGGATAACTGTTATATACTGTAATGTGCTTACGAGTCATCTCATTACAGTACCCGTCATTACGGTGCTCGTGTAATTAGTGGTACCATTCAAGATCTGAGTTTTGAAGTGCTACTACATCCTCCTTACTTGGTTCTTCCTTCTTTCTCTGAATACGCCATAAACAACAAAACAGATTTCACTACACCCCTTCTAATTTGTCTAATCCTTCTTGAAATTTAATTTAAACTTATTATCCCCGCAACACTAGGTCTTGAGGGGATAGTAAGTTTGAGTGATTTTTTTAACAATTAATTGGCTGAATGCAAATTTCCGAATATCTATAATGCAACCATTCCTTTTATGAATTTAAATTAATGCTCCCTCTCCTTGTGCGCGAGAAAGAATTACGATATCATCAACATTTACTGAACCCAACCCGCTTACGCAATTCGTTTATTCAATTCACAACTGCTTTCCCAGATCTGCACTGGTTCTCCTTCTAGCTCTCCGAAAATATGGCAGTAAGGTCGAAAGGGCTCTAAGAATGACAGTATACTATTTAAAATAAATAGCAATAGCAGTATTAGTATTTAACAACAGCAGTATTAGTATACTTCTTGCAAAAAGGATGCAAGGAAGCAAGCGTATCCAACATCAGTAAAAAAAAAAAAAAAAAATTACCGACTTCATTTGCCCATTCCTTCTAATAATTTATCTAATCCCCTTTGAAATTAACTCAAATCTACTACCCCCACAATAATAGGTGGAAGTTTATGACAACAGTCAATTGTTCTAGGCTAAATGAAAATTTCTAAAACTACAATCATTCTTTTTAAACTTAAATCTATCCCTCCTGTGTGTGTGTGTTTAAAGCTATAAAAACCCCAATTAGGTCTCCACTCAGATACAACCTATGGAAACTATTCCACAGGTTGGAATTAACAGAACTCAAGTCTTTCTTGGCAAGAATATCCTTTTATGCCCAAAAAAAACCAATCTTGTTTAATTTTCTTTGTCATTTCCCTGTTCTACACAAGACAAAAGAAAGTACTTTTATCCGAAGCACTGGAAGAACTTGAAGCTTCGCTATCTTCAAATAGCAACATGATCTAGACTTTCCATATGGAAAACGTCCCAGATACTCGTAGATGATCTACGTAGATCTTGTTTCGACTTTTTTTTTTTTTTTTTTATTCCCTTTGCTGAACTTTAGTAATAAAATTTACTAGCAAAAAAATAAATAAATAAATAAATAAATAATAAAATAAATAAGAACAGTTGTTCCGATATTAACTAAAGAACATATTCGTTGCAAAAGTTTATTTTGCACATTTACATGTACATTTTATAGTTTTCCATGACCTCAAGTGTGAATTTTTGCGTCTAATTCGAAAACAATACACAGTACTTGAATTAATTTTCTTTCTTCTTTTAGAAATTTTAATTTAATATATATTTTTAAAATTTTTGAACTATATTTGTAAACAGGTAAAGAAAATTTTGGGTATCTCCATTAAATTCAAAGAAAAATAATTCAAATAAAAATATAATTTAAATTTAAAAAAAATTCAATCAGATACCAAATGTTTATTAAAAGGCATCATTAGCAGCTTGAGCTAAACAACTAGTCGATAACCTTTCTAGTTTCAAGGTGGTAACGCAATATACGTAATTCAAGATTTTTCACATTCCCTCTTACCACGTTATATCTCCCATTTCATAAGATTTGAACTTAGCCTGTCTAATATAGACTTGAAATGCGTTCACATAAACAAGTGATCACTTAAACTATCAATAGAGTGATTGCGAGAGAGATGCAGCCCTTTTTAAAGAGATTTAATATCTGTTAAGAAAAACAGTATTTATTCATTATTTTAATTTTAATAAACGACATATCTATTTTATAATCTATATAATAACTTGCTTATGTCGCTCTGGCCGGAACGCTCTTTGAACTTGAATAACAAAGATTAAACAAGCTAATTCATTTTGCAGTAGGTTTTATTTAGCAACAAAGTTAAAAAATACCGAAAATTTTCCGACTGATTTTCAAATCCCTAGAATTGATTTAGCTCCCAGTGAAACTAACTTGCGGTTTTACTCTGAAAAGAAGGCAATACTTAGCTTTTGTCATCACACTCAACAAATCTCAAAGTTTCAACAAGTTGGCGTTTTTGCTCGTGGACAAATTTAGGTAGCAGTTTCCAGATCTAGATAATTTTTGTCCAATAATTGCAATTTTTTAAAGGACGATTATAGTCATACATCAACGATACACAACACTACACTTACAAAATCCATACACTTTTAAATCTCTGGCCTTTGCAGTAAACTGTTACACCTACATGAAAGCAACGTAGAGATGTGGGAAACCCCTGGTGCCGTTAGACACGAACACACTATACGCTATAGTCACACATGTAAAAAATTATCAAACTGCATTTTTACCCGAGTACGTCCCACTGCCACCTTTGCTAGCAGCGAAGGGAGCCGAGAATAAGGTTTTTGTAATTACTTCGATATTTACTTCTCTGGAACAGTTTTGGCGGCGAACTATTCGCCACGGGTATTCTAGTAAAAATAATAATGAAGCAAAAATATATCCCAAAGAAAAAAAAACATACAAATGTTTGAGCATCTCTCCCTCACCCTGTAAAACAGTATTAGAATTATAATGACTAGATGATTCAAGGAAGCTGGCTAGTTCTGCATCTGCAAAAAAAAAAAAAACTATCAGTAGTGGTAGTAGCAGTAATGGGGTTTTAGAAGCATTAGTGACTAAGGCCATATTGCTCCGTGTATATTGTCTGTACATTGCGTGTTTTTGCTGGACGAAAAACCATGCTACTCTCACCTGAGATCGACTAACTTAGCCACGTTATGAAAAACAACATAAAAGTTCCTCACGTCATCAACGGGACTCGAGCTTAGGTCCTTTCCACCCAGTGTGGGAAGGACAGTGATTCTACCAACTGTGCTACCCACGACGGCAGAAAACTATCATTCATACTTTTTATGATAAATGGAAATATGCCGCGTTAATCAATTTTGTTTTAAAATATTATTTCTAATATCACTTCCACGTAAGTTGCAATAAATGTAATGTTTCATGGAGCCATTTTCCACATTTAATACAATTTTATCTAATCAGAAGAGTGTTGACAGAACTATTGTATTACTAAAAAAACATTTTTAGCAGTAAAATAATTATGTCAACACCCTTCACAGTTGCTGTCAGATTCTTCAGTTAAGTGTTACATGATTGTAGGATTCTTTCTCTGAATCTCCATTTGCATTTAAATCTATCAAATCTTTTTCCTTTCTGTCACTGTTTTATTTTTATTGATTTTCCCCTATTTTTATTGGGTGGAAACTATCCTCTCTCTTTTTTTTTTAACGTTTTCTGTTGATGTCAGGATATATGGTGTTTCCTTCGGTCGTTGAAAGAAACTGGAATAGGAGAAATATCAACGAAATTGAATTTTCGAGGGAAACTGTCAACGAAATTGAATTTGCGTTGGAGAATCTGACAATGGTAAAACTGTAGCTGAGGTTGATGGAAGAGGAGAATTCAGAGCACCTATTCTCCAAATAAATTTGATAGAGACGTTTTATAAAAATACTATGTTCATATTTATAAAAGTACGCTACAGAGCGAGAAGAGTTCACATTTAATATGTACATATTATATTTCGAAAAAGGAAAACCATGAAGTTCGCTTTTTTATCTTAGTTAGCTATCTGCGAATCATACTATGTAAATTAGGCATTATCTTATCATCGAGAGCAATTTCTCCTTGTTTTTCCACCTTGTCAAATACAGACTCGTTACAGTTGGCACTTCAGCACCTTTCTTCTGTTTATTGATGAGCTGGCTGAACTTTTTCTCAACAAAAAGAATAATCCTTGTCTGCTTTAACAATCGAAGCACACGGACGCATATTAAAAAAAAAAAAAATCGGAGAAGAATTTTAAAATCAACCATATAATACTAAAATTGAGTTATTGAGTTAGTAGAAGATAAAAAAGGTGGGAATGCAGTTTCTGAGAAATTCAAGGATTTTATCGAAAAGTAGGAACATTACGAAAAGTAGGAAAACAACACCTGTAAGTTAAGTTAATTTTACTTATCCAACTTATAATGAACTTAGATTTCGTGGGCCATAGACACCATGGTTAATGAACAATGGTCATTAAATTTACTATATTTAAGAACGATACATTACCACTTCATCAGTTTATTGAAACGTACCAACAATATTCGTGTCGCCTCCTGCCAGTGAAAGTGGAAGAAGTCAACAAATATCAACACTGTGGCAAATCACTAAAGAAAACTAAACTTATACAGTATCAGCCAAAAAAACAACACTTCCCATATCACTTGTTATTATTTAAAAAATGTTATTATCTATACTTTGGCATGACCACCAGGTCAGAGAAATTAACAACAAATCATGACAATGGTTAATCGCATTTAGCAGTCATGGACATGTGCGTAGTCTGAGCAAGAGAAAGGATTCCATAAGCGTTTAGCTTACTCAATCCATTTAGAGCATTAAACACCTCAATCACATCTCCTCGCAGGTGTCTAGCCTCCAGACGCCGCAATTTGCACAACTAAATCCTTTCCTGGTAACAGTACCCTTTTCTTCCTCTCACTAATTTTGTTGCTCTTCTCTAAACCCGCTCCAACAGATCCACATCCTACCGCACATATGACTTCCAGACATGTATGCAGTACTCAAGGTGTGGCCTGACCATTGCCTTATACAGCAGGATAATCACCTCCTTATCCCCTTGGCAAAAGTCCTGTATATCACTGACAAATGGGCAGTACTGGCAACCTGTGTGCAATGCTCAGAGATATCTGACTGCACAATTACCACCGGATCTCTTTCGAGCTGCACTACCGCGAGTGTCGTACCGCACAGTTGGTATGTTATTCTGGGATTACTACTACTCATATGCAGTAGTACTTTGAATTTGTCAATGTCAAACTTCAATTGCCACTTAGCCCATATGCATAATTTTTCGAGATTTTATTGCAGTAGCACACCCTGATTACTGTCATTAACCACCCTACTAACCCTCGAATCATCTGCAAAATTAGACATTAAGACCGATATGCCTTCATCAATATCATTAATAAATATTGAAACCAATGGGCCCAGTAATGACACATGGAGGGGCACCACTTATAGCATTGGACCACGAAGATCAGTGTCCACTGATAACCACTCTCTGCCTTCTTTCACTTAACCATCCCTTTATTCATAGCAGTAACTTGCCATTAATACTACACTGCTCCAGCAGGCTTTTATGTGCAACAGTATCAAAAGCTATCCTGATATCCAAGTACGTGTATATGATATCAAAATTATTTTTTGCATCCAGTTCCTTTGACACTCATTTAGCTTCAACAATTTCTCTTCGTTGAAGAGAAATTTTTGAAGACTTCTTGTAACAATCTGTCTTAGTTTGCCTTAACTCCTTTGTGGCTTGATTGCAGACCAGTGTATATATATACTGTAGGCTTCTATATCACCTGATAATTGATATGCATCCCACGCATTTTTCTTCTCTTCCACGAGTCACATCAGTAAATATGACATCGACTTAGATCTAAGCCTTGAACAGTATTTCGTAATTGGTATAAAAAGATCTAGTAGGTTCTACGATTACATCTCTGAACGTTTCCCATTTAGAATTTCCTACTGGTAACTTCAGGTGGACCCACTATATAGAATTTAAAAACTATCTAAAACCACTACAGTCACCTTTATGAAAGCAAAAGCCCTTCCTTTGTCATTGACAGTAGCTACGTCTGTAAGTAAATCCCACATCAATATACTATGATCACTGTCACCTAGTGGGTTTTTTATTTGCAGATTCTTAATGCATGACGGGTCGTTGCTCGTAATCAGATCAAGTGTATTGCGTTCTCTCGTTACCTCCCTAACATGCTGATGCAGGAAACAGCCATCCAATAAATCTATAAACTTTTTGCTACCATCTAAGTGACCAGCATGCAAATTCCAGTCAAAATCCCCATTATAAGACATTCTGATTTACTGGCCCACTGCATAGGTCTGTACAGTTACTAGTTTATGCTAATCACAGTCATTATGTCTATAACACACACACCTACCCTCATTTTTGTTTTCGCATTTCTTATGTTACACCCAACTGACTCCGCACTGCACTGATCTCCCCATATCAACTTGATGCACAGCGTTAGATTTTATGTGCTTTTTAGCTAGGACCCTAACCCTTCTACTGTCCTATCTGTCCTTTCTGTACATCGACCTCCCTATATCAGGTGGAAAAGGCACGGGTTCGAATCCCGTCAATGGCGTGAGGAACGTTTATGGGATTTTTTCGCTCCGCGGCTCGGTTAGTCGGTCTCAGGCGTGGACAGCAAGGTCCCCCCCAGAAACTCAGATTTTTCATCCAGCAAAACAGACAAATTGAACAGCGAATACACGCAAGCCATTACGGACATGGGCAATGATTTAGTTTCCGGGTGATCCTAATATGACACTATTCTTTTTCAAGTTTTTTTATTTTATTTTTTGCACACACTGTACTCCCCATATTCAAATTCTGCATCCATTATATCTATATCTGAGTAACGCCATGTACTTAAGTATCACAATATCAGATAAAAGGAGTCAACATCAAAATGCCAGTTGCAGCGTGTCGTAATTTGCGTTCTCCCAGATCACAGCCCAGAATATAGGGTCGAGCTGTACAGTTCGATCATGACTCAGGTAAAGGTCACCTCTCCCACCATCAAATTGGATGACTTCAATTTGCCCCTCCCAAAGTTCAGTTATGAGACGGAAGAGCTCACAAAACTGTTATCTGGTATCGGTCTGAAAGAACTCGGCACGTCACTAACAAGAGGATCCCAAGGGCTAAACCTGGTATTTCACAACATAATCGGTCTTAGAAGAGCTCCCTCGCAATCTAAATTCTTTTCGGACCATTCAGGTATTGTGACAGAGCGTCCAGCCAACATACAGCCTTCATCTGTGAGAAGGCATCCCACCAAATCTACATCTAAGATTATCTTTTCTACGAAGTTCATCAAAGAAGCTGTTATCCTACAATACTTGAAATCTGTTAACTGGCAGGCTATCACACCTTCCTTCGACCGAGATTATTAATTCCACTGCAATGCATCTTTAAAAAAATGAAACAGGAGCAGCCAGAGAAGTCCACATCTGTCAGTGGACAAAGGCCTAATTCACAGCTGAGCTAAAGTCGTCTTCACAAAAAAGCAGAGGTCCTATAGGACCTTTAGAACATATCCTTCGGATGAAAACAGGCCGATATACCACCAGACAAGAGCTGCTTTCGTGAGAGCAAAGATGCAAGCTCACAAGCGAATCCTGCACTACAGGCTCGCTTCAAACAGAAGAGTCGGAACAAATAAAGAAACAATAATAAGCAACCACACTCTTTCGGAATGGGCTGCCAACACATTCAAAGAACTGGGAAAAGATTGCGCTGAAGTAAATGCCAACTACTGTATATCCCTGAAACAAATACAGTACAACTGTCCTCTATTACCTTCAATGGGGCTGACCTCACTCAGACCATAAACAGTCTTAAAAACAAGGATACGGTAGGGACAGAGGGGTTCCCTCCGTTATTATTAAGAGCTGTAGCCCCTACATAATCGATCTTCTCCTCCAAGCATATAATAACATACTGCCTGCAAACCGCCAATATACCGCTGATGTCGAAGCTGTGCCACACAAAACCAGTACCTAAAAAGGCTCATTTCCAGACTGCAAAGGATTACGGGCCCATCTAAATAAGCTGCCACACCCTAAAAATTTTTGAAAAAGAACTTCACCAACCTTCTTGAGACCTTTGGACGAACACAACGCTCAGATACTTTTCCCCCTTCTGAAATTAGGTAAGCTCCTTCCGTACGTTAATCGTTTGGCATGCAGGTTTGAATTCAGGTTTGAATTAACCGCCGATCACGTTTATGAGCCAAAATACTGTATTTACATAATTGGAAGTATGACTTCGAAGGCTTTTGTACAAATAATCTAATTGTAGAGCTAAGGCATAAAATATAGTACGCATTAATCAAATTCCTTTACACAATCAATTGTGTGCAAAGCATAATAACACTGCCATTACTAACTAGACAATTAGAATAAACAAATGAAAATACAAATGCACGACACGTGTATTTGTATTTTCAGACAATATACACGGAGCAATATGGCCTTAGTCACTGATGCTCTCAAAACCCTACTACTACTGGGATTGCCTAGTTTATTAAATAATAAAAGGTCCAAAGATGAGGTCTGGTTCACAGACGTTTGGGGGTAGAGATACCTGTAGCAATGACAAGTAAGTAAGAAGAGTATTACGTACGTTATGGGAAAATAACAGGTTATACAAGTCGTTAAGAATTCGTTTCCTAGAGAGCTACTGGAGATTGAAGAAAAGCCTCTTGACGATTGCTACTGTGCTGGCTGGAAACCTAGCGATGCAAACGATGGAATTAAATTTGAAGTGAAGCTTATTCTTAAAGTAGTGCGACTGTGTTGTCGTAAGAGCTACGGTTCAGAAGTGAGAGGTCGGGTGCGTACAAACGTTTAGATCCCTGACAGGGATCTAAACGTTTTTGTATGTGACAATAAACTGATATGGACGAATACTGAGTGTGGAGTGAAAAGGCTGCCTTGTCACTTTTCAGCCAGCTCAAGATCGCATTCTGTGCCAAGAAATCGCTGGGGAGATACGGAGAGGAATTTTCTGACAATATGATAGAGACGTTTAGTATGTGAAAGGTTGTTTCTACTTCGTGCTACCTTGAATCTGGAATGCATATAGGGAATAGGTTATAACTATTCCCTATATGGCTATAACTATTGGAATGCATCTGTTTTAACAGCGGAAAAAGTGTAATCATTAGCCTGCTTGTTACCAAGACATGTATCAAAATGGATAAAAATTAGAGGTATCCAATACAAAAATAGTGATATGGGGAAAAATCATCACAATCCCTTTGAGTTTATATTAATTACAACATAAACATAGAGGAGCAAATTCTTGAAATAACAAAATAAAGGTAGAATCTAATAAAGGTGGGATTTAAAAAGTTTCTGGCCTTACTCCTCTAACATTCCTCGCTCTCATGAATAATATCCTACTATGGAAAGAATGAAGTAATCTAAAATTAATCAAATTATACTGAACACGGTCACCTCTAAGGACTATACACTTAACACGGCAATCTTTCATCTTTTAAGGACCCCCTGTTTAGTAGAAACCACTGTCTGGGTCCTTTAACGACCCTCGTCTTCATGAATAATATGCCTCAAAATTAGGGCTCGTTCAGAATGGAATGGACCGCACCGCACCGCACCGCACCAGAAACGTCTTTCCAGTTCGTCACAAGCACCAGTAAATGTCATGATTTATTATTAAAAATAATATTTTATTTAGATGCATTTCCTTTCGTTAAATTTTCCATTTCATTCTCTGCTCAAGGCGTCACCCTTTCAACTTGTTTTTCGTTGCTGGAAACAGGTAGAAATACCTGTTCTTTTAACTGCTGATTAAATTTCAGTAGCAAAGAAGAATGATATTCACACGTAATGGTACTCTTTTAAAAGTAATCAATGAATTTTACCAGTGTACCCAACATAAAAAAAACGGATGCCATATCTTGATAGCGCCTTTCGAAATTTCTTGTAGTGGGGGATCCTTCATAATGTCATTTCATGGACTGTTGTTTAACCTCTTGATCACATCGATATGGAGGAATGCTGAGTGTGGCGTGAAAAGGAAGATTCTCCATATGGTAAAAGGCTGCCTTGTCACTTTTCAGCCGGCTCAAGATCGCATTTTGTGTCAAGAAATCGCTGAGGAGATACGGAGAGGAATTTTCAGACGATATGATAGACATTTAGTATGTGAAAGGTTGTTTCTACTTCGTGCTACCTTGAATCTGGAATGCGGCTTCAGAATGCATCAAAGTTTAATTCAGGGTCGCATTCTGGCTGACCTATTTGTTTGAATGTTGCAAAAATCTTCTATGGGATTTTTTCACTCCGCGGCTCAGTTAGTCGGTCTCAGGCGAGGACAGCAAGGCCCCCCCCCCCCACAGAAACTCAGGTTTTTCGTCCAGCAAAACAGACAAATTGAACAGCGAATACACGCAAGCCATTACGGACATGGGCAATGATTTAGTTTCCGGGTGATCCTAATATGACACTATTTTTTTTTCAAGTTTTTTTTATTTTTTTTATTTTATTTTCTGCACACACTGTACTCCCCATATTCAAATTCTGCATCCCTTATATCTATATCTGAGTAACGCCATGTACTTGAGTATCACAATATCAGATAAAAAGGAGTCAACATCTAGAATACCAGTTGCAGCTTGTCGTAATTTACGTTCTCCCAGATCACAGCCAAGAATATAGGGTCGAGCTGTACAGTTGGATCATGACTCAGGTAAAGGTCACCTCTCCCACCATCATATTGGGTGACTTCAATTTGCCCCTCCCAAAGTTCAGTTATGAGAATGAAGAGCTCGCAAACTGTTATCGGTCTGAAAGAACTCGGCACATCACTAACAAGAGGATCACAAGGGCTAAACCTGGTATTTCACAACATAATCGGTCTTAGAAGAGCTCCCTCGCAATCTAAATTCTTTTCAAACCATTCAGCTATTGTGACAGAGCGTCCAGCCAACATACAGCCTTCATCTGTGCGAAGGCACCCCACCAAATCTACATGTAAGATTATCTTTTCCACGAAGTTCATCAAAGAAGCTGTTATCCTAAAATACTTGAAATCTGTTGACTGCCACACTATCACACCTTCCTTCGACCGAGATTATTAATTCCATTGCACCTTTAAAAAAATGTTGAAACAGGAGCAGCCAGAGAAGTCCACATCTGTCAGTGGACAAAGGCCTGATTCACAGATGAGCTAAAGTCGTCTTCACAAAAAAGCAGAGGACCTTTAGAACATATCCTTCGGATGAAAACAGGACGATATACCACCAGACAAGAGCTGCTTTCGTGAGAGCAAAGATGCAAGCTCACAAGCGAATCCTGCACTATAGGCTCGCTTCGAACAGAAGAGTCGGAACAAATAAAGAAACAATAATAAGCAACCACATTCTTTCGGAATGGGCTGCCAACACTTCAAAGAACTGGGAAAAGATTGCGCTGAAGTAAATGCCAACTATATCCCAGAAACAAATACAGTACAACTGTCCTCTATTACCTTCAATAGGGCTAAGGTAATGAAGGTAAAATGACCATAAAAAATCCCATTACAATACATAGCAAACATTTTTTGCTATGTATTGTAATGTAACCAAATCCGACGGGCTTTCAAAATCAAGTCATGAACAGCATCATTGTTTTCTGTGGTTTCTGTCACGAATCCACCAGAATTGAGTTCATCTCTGGTGACTCTACGACCCCTTTTGAATTCAGAAACTCCGTCTCTGATAACCCTGTATGATGGACAATCGTCGTCGGATGTTTCCGCCAAACATCCTCGTTGATTTGCATTCAAGAAAGCTATTTCTTTACTGCCCCGAACTCTTTGTGAAATTACTGAATGTGACTTTTTTTTACACTTAAAAAAATTATATTTAAGATAATACAATCAAAGTTGCGTTGCATGCATGCAAATGTTTGTAATTTAATATAATCTTGTTTATTTTATTTTCAAATAATAAAACTCGTGGTAGAACAGGAACTTTTCACATTCTCCTCGAATATTAAAAATGGAATACGGTTTATGCATGCTAAGATGGGTAAGACATGCTAGCTAATTCTTATTACTGTTCTAATTGATATTGCATTATGATTGAATGAATCGAAAATCAACAGGCTATGTTTTCTACTTAGTAACTGCGTGACCTCTGTTTTTACTGAAATTCTTAGTCAAAACAGATCTAAAATATCGATATTAGGGTCAAAATGTTATGGAACCTACTGCCAATTTCTTTGGCAGCAACAATGGCCCACTGCATCTCATTTCTTACAGACTGTATCTCACAAACTACATTTTCTTCATTCTCACATAAATCTTTTCTCATCAAACACGGATTGTATCCAGTATCATAAGAAAAAGAGTAATGATAGGCTCCTGTGAACCTTGAGATCTTCCTAAAGAGAAATGGACAGCAAAATATGTGGTTTCCCTGCACCCGAAATGCGGGGTCTGCGATGAATGCAGAAATGTTCCATAAGATATATCTGATATGTAGGAAGAAGGGCTCCAGCTAGGCTGACCAGCTACTGTTACACACCAATCGAGGAATCTCGATATCAGCTACAGAAACAAATCATCAGGAAAAGACTAAGTTAATTCAAATATGATTTTTTTATTTTAAAAAGGTAAATAAAATTTTAACAGTATGGATCACTTTTGTTTCTGTTTCCCACAAAATTAGTAGGTTATATGGAATTTTTAGGCTTTATTTTAAATTAAGCTCATTCGAAGTTATCAGAATCATATATTTTTATTTGAAGGAGAGAAAAAAAATTATTGTTCCCAGTTATATGAAAATTGTGTTGTAAAGGAATTCCATAATATCATCTATGCAACACTCTGTCCTCTGATACTATAATACTGTGGATCACCAAATCCAAACAAAAAATAATGTTCAGTCCATTGATGGCTAAACGGTTCAGGTCGGTCGGGTTCAGTACTTATTAGAACGCATCGTATTTCAGTGAAATACAAAATGTAAAGAAAGAATACTAACCAAGAAAACCCAGAATTAAAATTACGAAACTTGATAAGCACACTCAATAACAGCTATCATGTTAGCCATTTTTCACCTTTTCTTCGTTTATTATGACAAGTTTGGAACTCCTTTATTTAAAACTTTGCATTCAGATACCTCCCCCTTTAGTTTAATTTCAATCAACTGAAAAGTCCAAGTAGTTTTGAAAATCACAGTAACTTAAAGAACCAAATCTGATCTAATTTTAAGTTTGGGGAACTTAAATGCATTTCCTCCGTTATGCTCCTTTCTTACTGCATTAACTACCTCCCCCCCCCCATGCATCCCCTCTTCCTCTGTGCAGTTTAGGCAAACCATCGAGCACCGGGACTCAGTAGCCCGTGACAGAGTACATTTCCCAAACGTGGGAAACGCAGGCAGGTGCCAAGCAGAGAAACAGATAATAATAAGTACTGTACTTGCAGACAGAACGATAGAGAGCGAGAATCTTTTGAGGCGCTCCCCATTTCGAAGTTCCCCCTCCACGCGTAAACCCTTTTTTCAAGACAACAGCTGTCCTTTTCAAGAGCATACGGATGGGAAACCTGATTTCACACATGACCACTAATTAAAAGTACGATGCTGCGTCTGAACAATCGCTAGAGGCACACACAAAATCTTTCGGTAATGATAACTGCTAAACAAGCACCTTACACCACTAGCAGCTCCAAATTGGTAGAAGTCGTTTCATTTGTGTTGAAATGCAGCTTGAATTCAAGATCTACAGCTTGAATTCAGTGTTGCAAGTCGTCAGTTAAAAAAAAAAAAAAAAATTAAAACCACGTAAGAGGCGTGGCTATTAAATAACGAGACTGTTGCAATAAAATAAATACAGTATAATGAAATATTTCGTATTTTACAAGTAAAGTTATATCCCTTCAAAATAAAAATGCCTTGGGCTTGAACACACTGTTTAATACGTTTCTTCAAAACACAAACATTTTTGGAAGTTATCTTTTGTAAACCCTTTTAACACCTCGGTCGGTTTTTTTTCCCCTGAATGTCTTCAATGGACTGAAAATAGGTTCCTATAAGTACACTTTTCAGTTTAGGGAAGAAAAAAAGTCATAAATGGCAAGGTCTGGCGAGTAGCAAGCATGTTCACAAACAGGGATTTGCTTTTTTGGCCAGAAACTGACGAACAGAGACAACGTGTCTTAATGAAGCATCCAACCATCCTTCCACAATTCAAGTACCTTCATTCGAATTTTTCATGCAGCCTTGTCAGAACTTCAATGTGGTATGTTTCATTGACATTCTGATTTGGTGGGACGTATTCAGCCATAACAATTTATTTAATATCGAAAACAAAAAATATGGTTTTCATTTTTGATTTTATATTCTTGCTTTTTTTTGGTCTGGGGATTTTGTTTTCCATTGCACTGACTGTTTTTTAGTTTCTGGATCGTACTGGAACAGCTGACTTTCATCATAAATAATTACAGTACTCAAAAAGTCTGGATCTTCTTCAATTTTTTTCAAAACATCTTCATAAACTTGGAGTCTTCTCATTCTTTGATCTTCATTCAAAATTTTGGCACCATCTTGGGACACACTTCATTCATGCCTAAATTTTCCATTAAAATTTGTCTAATTGTTTCTTTTGTCCATGGTGACTTCTGATGCAACCATTATAGTGCTTAATGGCGATCGCTTCTAATCATTGTACTTACCCGGTTCAAACTTTCATCAGTTTTCACGGATACCAGACGGACTGGCCTGGTCGTTAATCGTCTTCCAAATTCTGTCTTCTTTGTAAAATTCTTTCATGCCATTCAAACTCTTCCCCATAAACCAACATAACTCATAACTTTCAGTTGGTTTTTTTCTTTAGTTTTGTTAAAAATTTGTGGTTGATTCACTGTTCGATTCTTTTTCCTGTCACTTTTCCGTCAAACTGCAAAAACACAAGGTAATGAAAACCTGTCTCACCGAAAAGCGAATGTGCGTGTTGGAACATGACTTTCTGGATTGTTTGTTTGTTATTTGGTTTTTAGGAGCATTAGCAACTAAGGCCATATTGCTCCGGAGATATGCGGTGGTCATTCCCTGACCTTTCCACATCCTCCATATATGGTGGTCACGGGCTCGAACCCCAGTCTAGACTTTCTGGAAAGTGTATTTTTACTATAGTTATTATTATGACCACAAAGTATTAAAACAGAGAATAACACGACATCAATTTGTCATAAGAAAAAGTTATATCTGTAGAGCGCA
Organism: Mastigoproctus giganteus; assembly: GCF_048544385.1. Lineage (NCBI taxonomy): Eukaryota > Metazoa > Arthropoda > Arachnida > Uropygi > Thelyphonidae > Mastigoproctus > Mastigoproctus giganteus. The sequence goes on along the minus strand of NC_143585.1, from coordinate 80,369,822 downwards.
GTCTGAAGAGTATTTTCTACAACACCCTTAGGGGAAAAGTTTGATTCGGAATGAAGAAAAGAACAGACATCCTTTTGAAATTCTGTACAAGGGACTCTACAAGATTTTATGGATTTTCAAATTTTGGATTCAAAAGCAAAATATGGTTAACCTTTGAATATAAAAATTAAAATTGTCGATTACTGTCAGTAATTACCCAACGAAACAGCCAATCACGAAGTTGAGGAAAAAGAATAAAATCGCCGCTTAGCCGAGTGGTCGAAAGCGAGGGTTTCATTTCTAAGCGTCTTTGAGTTTATTCTGGTTCAAGTCGGGTGACTGCTAAATACAGCGACGTTCTTGTATTCTTTGTGTTTTGTGATCTCCTCTGATCTTATGTGGTCGTTCCGGAGTATAAAGAGAAAATTTATAATTATGAAATTTATGGTAGAACCAAATCCCATAAAAGCTTTTGGTCCTACAAGAAAATTCAATTTAAGGAGTTGTCCCACAAGGGAATGAAGACAAGCATATACAGTATTACAGAACAAGGAGCCTCGATTGCCACGAACTTCCTACCCAACATCCTTAGCATTCTTGTAGGGGACTTCAAAATGACAATGACAATTAATGTTAACATGCAGTGTGAGCAAGTGGCTAGAAAGGCGCAGTGTTTTACCAATGGATTTACCTAACATTTCCATCTATGAAAAGAATATTATAGTTTCTTATATATCAATATTCAAGCAGCATTTGGAATATAGTGTTCGTCTGAAAGCAGAATCTATGGAAAGGCACTGAGCTTCTTGAAAGGATCCGAAGACGAGTGACTCTCTTCGATTGAGAATAACAAAGGAATGCCCGTATGAAGAGAGACTACGAACGAACATGTGAATTATGGAGCTTGAAAACTATGCATCATGTGGGAGAGGGAATCTGGCCGAGGTATAAGTTTTCTGTTTATACTCCGGCACGACAACCAAGTCAGTAGAGCTGTACAATAAATCGTCAATGCAAATGTTTATCGTATATAGTAATCACTGGCTTGAACCCCGGTCCACTCAAGGAACGCGTGCTATGCACTCACGCTCCTGACCACTCGGCTACGTCAAGCCTATATAAAGCACTGGAAGTAGCAAAATGAACGAAAGTGGAATTTTCACACCGAAATGGGACAAAACCAGGGAATATAAAAAAAAACACGACAGTGCGAAGAGAATGATAAGAGGGATGGAGGTTATATAAAGATACTCCTTCAATCAAGTGGATTACCAGGTTGTGGCAAGGTACCCAATCATTCTATGGAACAGCAATGCCACCAAAACAATTATAAGAACACTGACACTTTTACCGCTTAGAATGGCACATAATTGTGTGCCATCATAACCATTTTCGCAAATGGTCTGTAAAAGTATATGATTCCATTTAAGTTCTTAAATTGTTTATTACAAGTTATAGCAACCATACATACAGTATAGATAAAAAAATAGAAATTTCCATCTCTATAAAAGAATTTGAATGAAATGAAAGAACCTCTCCAGGGCACCTAGGAGTTTCTTCGTTTTGGAGAATAGGTATAAACTGTAAGGCTCGTCTCGACCGAAAACATGACATCATGTAAACAGGGTTGTTACCCTCTAATATTATTCCAAAGGGACTTTACTCAATGCCTCTGCATTATCTGCGAGCAGAACAATTTTCTTATGCTGTTATCCGAAAAATCATGAAGGATGGAGCTGCATTTCCAACTTGCTGATCTATGGAACTGGGAAACACTATAGCATTCACCATACTTTCCTGATATGCGACCCTCCGACTTCGACCTGTTCATCAAAATTAAAACCCTCTCCGGGTTCTTTAATTTGGCACTTTGAAAACAAATAGCACATCTCACATGACACATCTACCTCTTGCACATCGATAAAAACTACAGAAAGTGCTCAAACTGGTCCGAAATGCCATTTTGATGGACCACTTATATAAATTAAGATCAAAGCATTCCATCTGAACTTCCATCAAAAATTACAAAATTAAGATGGTCATTGCCGATTCGTAATTCATTACCGATTCGAATGAATTCGAGCTCATTCGTAATTAACTGAGGTGTCCGAATGTCAGAATCAATGAGAACTTGTGTGCAATATTTGCATAATGTTGGATAAACTTTTGGTCAAAAATATATTTACTGTTGTTTTTGTTGCCAAACTAATATTAGTGTTCTGGTTGTTATTTTTCAAGTACTAACTGAAGTGGTTTAATCAATAACTATATGATAATTGTGCTTTCCAGTTATTATCTGGTTACCACATCTTTTTTCTCATCTTAAGTATAGGGACAGAAAGTTATTCGTCACACAGGTGCCACTTGCTGTAAGATGAAAAAAATCCGCAGTTAAGCTTCCAAGCTTTCCATCATAATTTACCAATATTTAATGACTTTTAATTTTGATTCTTTTCTAAATTTATTGTTGTAAAATATTTTCTTATACTGAAGGTAATGTTTTATGAGTTCTTATTTTATGGTCTATCATTAATTCATTCTGTTTCCTCTGATTTCAACAATTAATTATTATTTGGTTTCTAATATATGTTCAGTTCTGCCTTTAATATTTTTACAACTGATTGACTTTTGTCTTTATTTACATGTTCCTAACTTCATCTCAGGCATGTGAAAATTAAGTACGCTAATTTGCATCCCCCCCTTTAAAACCTTATACAGAACCATTTAATTCTTGCTGGCTGATATCTGGGTGCTCAGAATTTAAGCTTCACAGTCCGTTGTACACGCAATTTACGGTACATGTGAGGGGTGGGATTCTAAGGCTAACAAGATTGTGAGCAACTCCACATTGAAAATTCGTATTTGCAGTCAATTCCAAGCAAAATACATACTATATACAAGAGTGTATATACATAGTATATACAAGAGAACGTTTTGAAAGGAGTATCTGTATATCTCTTATTTCGAGCTATCACCTTGAAGCAGGAGTGTGTAAAATAAAAACTTTTTTTTTTTTTTTTTTCAATCTAAAAAAAAATGAACATAAGGAAATGATCGCACATGTCCTCCTGGGAGTAGCTGAAATCAAATCATCTTGTTGGGCTGGCAGTAGGCCAAACTTTTCTTATAACTAAAACCTTACAAGTGGTTGCATTCTAGTCAAATGATATGGCTCTCTCGCTTCACCAATGTGCAAAGCCTTGCAAAGTTAAGGAAACCCTGAAACTGCTCATAATAATTCAGTTATACCAATCGAGTCATGCTTTTCTTAGTTCATGAACTCTAGCAATCAGTTTAGTCATTCTCCAATAATCTTAACTGATCTAAATCTAAACTGAATTATTTAACTAATAAATAATTGAACAAGCTCACTAGCGCTATTGTAAAATATTTTTTGAAGCTAGTGTAGAAGAAAAATAATCCCCCCCCCCTCCTTTTTTTACCATTCGGAAGTTTATTTTCCAAGCAGGAAACCAGAACTAAGTTCCAGCAACTTTTCCATGTATGCTCTATGATCACCTTAATATTTTAGTTGCGTGACTTGCGTCCTTTATCGAAATCACCAACTGGATCTGCGAAGTCAAGTCTTGATAGGGGAGGAAAAGTGGGGAACAAAGATATTGTAGGGAACATTGCAGTTTGGAAATCATGAAAATATTATGTGAGGCAGTTAAATATCAAACCTCTAAATTTTATTTTGATTACAATCAACATGACATTGCACGGTAATGTTTCTTTTGTTTTCGTGAAAACGTTGCTAGTTTAAATTGGTAAGATATCAAAATTTAGCGTCTCCTGAACTTTCGTTCGTACGTACGTGTGTGGGATGGGAGGGATGAGAGCAATAAAATCTAAACAGGAACATTAGTAATTAATCATACTTTAAATGAGCGATAATTTTATGTGGTGGGGGATTAATCTACCTATCGACGCACATGTGGGTTATTCACATTCATGGCAATGCCTATTCGCTTACTGCACAATTAAAATATTACAAAAGTAGATAGAAAAACAGGCGATTCAAGGTCAGTCACTTTGGCTTCCCACTCACTATTAAGGCTATGGAAGAGAAGGCCTTGTGATTCACCTGAGCCGCCTAGAGTTTTTCTCTGTTATAGTGTTAAGAGGCTATACGAGTATAAGATACCTTCACCCCTCGAAAAGCAAGCAAGAATTTTGTTTGCTTTAGCGTCGAATGCAAATACCCAACATTCGAAGAGCGCATGTATGTGTGTATTTGGGGGTCGTCCCAGGTAGGGGCTAAAGCCCCATTATGATCAAAAAAGTGAAGTTGGAAATTATCGACCTGTCAGTCTGACTTCAGTAGTAGGGAAAATCATGGAGGCAATGATCAAGGGTGGAATTCAGGATCATTTGGATCGAATTGAAATTCTCAAGTATACTCAGCATGGTTTTGTAAAGGAAAATCATGTTTAACAAATCTGGTTCGCTATTTCGAAAGGGTCATTCACGAGTTGGATTTAGGGAATAATTTCGACATTGTTTATTTAGATTTCAGCAAAGCTTTTGACTCAGTCCCACATGAGCGGTTGCTTTATAAGCTGGAACAGGTTGGAATCACTGGGAAAATCCTTAGATGGATAGAAGGATGGCTTCAGGGCAGGAGGCAGAGGGTTGTGATAAATGGCTATTTCTCAGATTGGGTTGATGTAAGAAGTGGGGTCCTCCAAGGATCAGTATTAGGACCACTGTTGTTTTTAATTTTCATAAACGACATTGATGAAGGGATAGAGGGCGTGATGTCTAAATTTGCAGATGATGTTAAAATTGGTAGAGTAGTGAATGATCACTGTCAAGCTGAGCTTCTTCAGAGAGACCTAGATAGACTTCAGGAATGGTCAGAAAAATGGCAGCTGTGCTTTAATCCAACAACGTGTAAGGTATTACACCTGGGAAACAGTAATCCCAAAAAAACTTATTCACTTGGTGGAGTTCAACTAAACCCAGTACTGGAGGAAAGGGACTTGGGTGTTACAATACGGTCAGACATGAAATTCTCTGAGCATTGTAAACAGGTTGCAAGGAAAGCCCATGGTGTCCTATCGATGATCTATCGAACTTTTGCAAGTAGAGATAGGGACGTGATAATCCCATTATATAAGGCTTATGTTAGACCACACTTGGAATACTGTGTTCAAGTATGGAGACCGCACCTAAAGAAAGACATCGAGCTTCTTGAAAGGGTGCAAAGAAGGGTAACTCGCCTGGTGAGATCGGCAAAAGGGCGTCCTTATGAAGAAAGACTTCGAATATGTGGGTTGCAGAGTTTGGAAACTAGACACCTTAGAGACGATTTGATTGAGGTGTTTAAGGCTCTGAGAGGCATCAGTAAAATGAATGAGGACAAAATTTTCAAGATTATAAATGATGCTAGAACTAGGGGACATAAATTCAAGTTACGGGGGGGAAATGTTTAGATTGGACTGCAGGAAGTTTTATTTTAGCCAGCGAGTTATAAATTACTGGAATAAGTTACCTTCATGGGTGGTAGAGGCCGACAGTTTGGGGAAATTCAAAGGTCATCTGGATAGTACTTTTGGGTAAGGGAAGCGCATAGGATGATAGATTTAATTTTCTTTTTATTTATTTTCTATTTTATTTTTTTTATTTATTAATTATTATTATTTAGTTATTTATTTTATTTATTTATTTTTTTTTGTTTTTATCATTGTTTTGTTCGGTTTTTTTTGGCTGGTGCAGCATAAGCCATAGGCTTTCTTGCACCATGCGGCCGTTACTAATACTAAAATAATGGGGGATTTTTTTACAGCTACATGATGTGATTAAAGCTTAATGATTCCTCAGACCACTGCGTTAGCCCCCTTTAGAATGTGTATACCCGCCCCTACGGATATTCAAATTATCAAACATTGTTTTCATTTATTGGCACAATCAAGAAATTTGTTGCAATCAAAACATGGTTTTGATTGAAAAGCAAGCAATAATTTGATTGCTTGAGCGTCAAATGTGGGTATTCCCATTCAGAGTAAATGCCTATTCGCTTACTGAGCAATCGAAGAATTAACAAGACATAATATAATGATATCGTTATATAAAAATATAACGATATCTTCATCCCTTGAAAAGCACGCAGAATTTTGTAAACGAATTTCTTATTTTTATTTCATTTCTATTAATTTTTAAAACAGCATTCTTATTTTTTTCATCCTGTCGGGTAGGTAATAGTGTTCATTACCGGGTACATCGTCTTGTATAGTAAAGCATGCAAATGAAGAAACGACTACATATAAGTCGATCATTAAAGTCGAGTTCGCATATCAAAGGTGTAGCGCATTTAATTATGAAATACTGTACTTTTTGACGCCCCCCCTGCAATTCACGACAGTCACTCATCACAACATAATAACGCCGGCTGTACGCCAATAGAAGCGTAATAGGCAAGATATAAATTATAATTTGATTTTTAAAAAATCATTAGCAAATCACGATGTGATTACCTTATGAAGAAATATGAAATCGTGCGGAGAAACTTTTCTGAAATGAAAAGCTTTCGTTATATACTTTTTTTTTTTAATATTTATTTCAGATTATGCATGAACACGAACAGACGTGCACTATAATTCAGACAGGAAATATCTACTCCAAAGTTCAACACTGCAGCTGGCATGAAGCAGTTGAGTACTTTTGAAATGTGGTTATTGACTCTGTAACCCTATCGTCCTTTCTTGATACGGCGTGTTTGTGTACACAGTCTGAAGTATTCTAATTACAGCACGTTCATTCCTTCTTAAACGCCATGCAAATTTTGGCATAAACGTTGAAGTGAACTGAATCATAAGGAAAGATTTTGCATTTGAAAATACTGGCATGATATAACAAAAGCATTTCACATGCTGACAGAAACTGTGGATTATAATTTAAATGTACAAGATATCAAATAAAGCAGCATGATTTAACGAGCGCTTATTCTATCTTTATTTTCGCAATCTCGCGGGTATACACAAGGTGTACGGGAGGGAGGAAGCGGTTGGAGATGCTGATCACTGTAGTACAACTATTCTGACTGAATTTCGTACATCACTGACGGCACGCAGGCCGCTGCCCCTTGCAAACAACGCAAATTGGACCTTTACCTCTAGAGAACGCATTATACATTACAAATTTGTATTTTGCAGATAAAATACACAATTCAGCAGAAATGGGAGATTTTTGACCAAATAACTACATTATGCACTCTCGATTGCGAGGAGCAATAAAAAAGGAGACAGAAACTAATAATAAAGCACACGACAAAAGCTACAAAAGATATGTCGTTGCTTTCAGGAGAGAAAAAAAAACAAAAAACAGAACCAGTTTTTGTATAACGTACATTAAAAAGTTAAGTAATATACAAATTGACAAGAGTTCATTATTATTTTCATTAATAATTTAAGTCATAAGAAATATTTCCCTCGTTACTAAATTATATAAAATACAGTGCGTTCTACAACACAACAGGTCTGTTCAGGTCAAGTTCCAGCTGGAACGCTCAAACAGACCTGCGCGTATCAGGCCCTAAAAAGGTCCATGGCATTTTAAGTGCCGCTGCACAAACAACAAAATGCCGCCCTGCAGCTAAATAGAAAAGGATCCATTAACGCTGTATTCATTTTCCATCCGCCAACTCCATGAAAAACTTTCCCGTCAAAACCTGCCCAAGACATGTGGCGTATGTGTGACACCCTGGGTGTCACACATACGCCACAAGCGCACTTAGGGAAATGTTATGCGGATTTTTGGCAGGGCACCAAAAACTATCTTGCACACATACAACCCCCCCCCCAACTAATTCATGCCAAAATTTATCTAATCCCTCTCTAAATCTACACAAGCTGCGCAAGTCTACAAGACTAGGTGGTAATTCGTTCCAATATCTAATTACTTTTTAACTACATAATTTCCTTACTGCCAGTCTACAATTATTGTACCTTAATATGAATCTATATTGTCTTGTTTTCTTCATCCTAGAAAGAGAAAATATGCCTTAATCATTAAGTATGCTCAAACCTTTTAAGCAGGGAGCATCAATCATGGCCGGTAGCCACTGTTTCAGTAAAACAAATAACAAGTTATTGCAGTTTACAAAAACTGCTAGTGCTATTATACTTTACTGGCTCCTCAAGATGACTTCACTGTTTTCAAGGCCTTAAACACCTCAATCAGATCCCCATATGTCTAGTTTCCAGGTTTTGTAGTGTGCAGTGACGAAAATTTTGACAGTCACGAGATTTGCAAACATCCCCCTCCCTATGCTCTTTAACAACCATACCAAAACCAATTGTTGGCGGCAGATCTGGCAGTATGGTAGTTTTACCGCTGTACAGAACTGAAGTCTCTTCCAATAAGATCTTTACAACTAGTCTCGTTGTCCTCCTTATCCTTTCACATAAGCCAATATCTTTCCTGAACTAAGGCTTCCAAATTTTCTACACTATTCACAGGGCGTGGAACACCAGAACAATACCAGAATGCTATTCCAGTTTGTCCCACACATACTTGATTATTGAAAATAAGATATTTTATTAACGAGTATTCCATTTCATCCTCTTGCTCACCAGTGGGATTATTATTTCCTCTTTATCACTGACAGAACCACATGCCAGAACTACACAATTTTAACACCTAGTTCCATATTTTCAACCACACTGGGTGTTATCCTCTAGATGATAACTTGGGTTTAATGTGACCCTAATGCAGAGAAATGTCTTAACACATTAAAAAAACTGCCATATTTTCAATCAGTTGCATAAATTATCTAAGTTCTTAAACAATTTATCAACATATCCTAATTATTGTTAACAAACTTGCCCACCTGAACATCACAGAAATTTTGATATAAAATTTGTAATATCAATATCATTAATGAAAAATTAACAGGTCCCAGTGATGTTCAGGGACCACACTCATAACACTGCTGTTTACACTGGGAGCATTTTATCAGGAACACCAACTAATACCTGAAAGAACCACCTTTAGCATGCAGCACAGCTTATATATCGCCGCATAGAGTAAGCAATATTCTTTATCTAGCAGCAGTGATTCATCATGCAATGAAAACTTTCAAGTAGAGGAGCCATTAGGTAGTAGTGATCAGTGTACTGATTTGGGATTTATTCAAAGAATGGAAGGAAAGGATTTTTTTTTTTTTTCTTTGCAGAGGTGATTACAGTGAACTTAGACATTTTAAACTCAATGGGATTACACAATGTTAACAAATGCAAAACCAAATAGGGAAGTGATCAGGAAAGTAAGCTTTCCCGAAGCTACGAAGCTCTTTATATTGACTAAGAGATACTGTTCGATTTAGACCAAAATTAATGTCAGATAAACTGATGATTTTAATGGCAAAGAAGAAAGATGCGTGGGATAATTATAAATTTTCAAAGGACACAGAATCATACAGTAAGTAAAACTTAGTGCAGCGTTTCCCAATTTTTTTAGTCGTGGCACCCTTAAACAGCTTTTCAGATTTTGGTGGCACCCCCCTTCTCTTCCCCAACCAGTAGTAATCGTGGTTTTTCATTATCACATGAAGAAAAAAACCAAGATTTTATTTATTCTACTAGTTCAGTGGCTTTTGACCTTTTTTTTAATAATGGCACCCTTAAGTAATTTATTTTATTTTGTGGCACCCCTATTCAATTTTCTACCTGTTAGATCTGATTCTGTGTGTGTGTGTGTGTGTGTGTGTGTGTGTGTGTGTGTGTGTGTGTGTGTGTGTGTGTGTGTGTAATATTAAAAAAAATAGCTATATGATACCATTGAGCTTATTTCAATACATAATTCCTGAGGCATATGTTTGTGTTATGTCACGTCCCACTCGAGAAGGGAGCATAAAAGGTTAACTATAATGGAATATTGTATGTAATGAAACTGTTATCTTTTATAATATTAGGTTTTTGTAATTTTTTTTATTTTGGAATTGTAAACAGAATGATCAGTTGACAGAACACAATAATAAGGATGTCCCTTTTTATAATGAAATAAATATATAAATTTTAAAAAAATAAGTTTAAATAACTTAAACCCAAATTACATAGCACCCCTGGAATCTTGAAACACCTCGGTTGAAAACCACTGACAGTGTGTAATCAAGTTTCTTGGGGGGGATGGGGGAGGCATGCAAGACAATTATCAGAAGCATTCAGCTAAAAATATAAAGAAAAGCAGCAAAGAATCATTTGATTATGTTAACACTAGAAGGAAAAGGATGAACCATGTTGGCCACTTGAAATGAATGCCAAACATTATTAATGATTCTGTTTAGGTTGCTGACAAACAAATATTCTGCAACTACATTTACACAAGAAAAGTTTTGATATGGGATACCAGAATTTTAATACTGATTGAAAGGAAGCTAAAATGAAGCTGTTGCATGTAAAAGTGAACAAGGCACCTGGAGATGATGGAATCTATCCAATTATATTATAAGCAGCAGCAAGAGAGGTAATCAAACATTTAGGAACAAGAACACCCTTGAGTCAGAGAAGTTCCTACAGATTGGAAATGTGCAATGTGTCTCCTATTTACAAGAGTAAAGTAGATAGTTACAGTAGCAAACAAATCTTGAGCAGCAGGGATCATATCACTAGAATCAAATCTTGCCTTAACCAACTGAATAGTCAAAATAAAAAATTGACAAGGCACTGATAGACAAAATAAAATAAATACATAAAAAGTACTAAAAACTAAATATGGATGAATATTAAAATGTTATTATGATAAAACATAAAACCACTAAATGCAGAATAGTTTTCAGAACTAAATGCTTCTCTGTCAACTCTTTTTCTGTAAGGCTCCTTATAAAACTGCAAAAAAACATGTGGAGCACATAGAGTTATGTGAGGTTCAACAGAAAAAGGCAGATTCCAGACATGACCACTGACACTAATGAAGAATACTGTACTGTATTTTCAATTGTAAAAATACTGTTCTAGCAAATATGCTTGAAACATTATTCCAGACCAGCTATCCATTTAACTCTACAATATTCATGTATATTTTTTTCTAAAAATCATACAACAAAAAATACAAAAATGTAATCACAGAACAATAGCACGATCAAGAAACTTTATGCTGTTTACCGTACAAGTCAGATTAAAAAAAGTGGCCAGCTGTTTTAAGAACCCTTAAAAGTTTCAAAGCAATTAAAACATCATTAAAATTACATGGTCTACCATTACCTTTACTTGACCTCTTATTCCTTTCATTCCAGTAGAAAAAAATAAACCAAAGCAAATTAGAACTATAGTAGAGAATTTCTACAAGTGGGTCAGGATCATTGACTACCTATTCCATGATGAATTCACAATACAATTTCACCCCTCTCTCATCAACAAATGGTCTAGAAATGTACTGCTTATATAAGCAGCAGTTACACAAATTGTGGATGAAAGGTATACAGAATGGGAGTGAAGAGGACAGCTAACAAGTAACCTTCAACTGACTACCGAATTTCACTCTACTACAGCTGAAACACTATACCTGCTATAAACACAGCATGGGCAAGACAGTAAGTTGTCACTGCTGTGTCAATGCAGCTGAATTTCTTATCAAAACTACATAGATTCTCATTATAACCATAATGAAAAAAAATAAATAAAAACATCATTAACAATTTTTTTGCCAATACAACTGTGAACCAGAGAAATCATATAGGTCATTCTTACCACCAAGTGATATGCAGTTTTCAAACAAAAATGTAAATATAATAAATTCACTTGTAAAAACTAATGCTATGAGGATTTTTCTTGTGTTTTCCTCTTTGGTTTATGAATCCATACACCACACATGGCATTTTTTTCTACGTGAATCAAATCTTATGTGCTAAATTATCTTAAAGCATTCTGGGACTGTGACGATAAGCTTGTGGCAACGTTGACTCCTGCATATTTACTGGCATCGTTCTACCAGTTGTAGAATTCTGTAAGGAAGGGGAGGACAGAAGTTTACTAAACTAACAAGGAGCTAAATGATTTTGTAATAATGGAGAGCAAAGTGGAGGAGAAATTGTTGAAGTTAAACATAAAAAAGGAACCCAAAGTGGATGAAATCTATTCAGCTACACTGAAGGAGGCAGCAAGGGAAGTGAACAATCCCTTAGCCATAATTATGAGAGCATACTTAGATTCATGGGAGGTACCCATGTGCAAAATGTATCCCCAATTCACAAAGGGATTCAAAGGGTGGCACAAATAGTTACAGACCTGTCAGTTTAACTTCTGATCCAGGGATAATAATAGTCACTTGTTAAAGAACCATTGCAGGATCATTTAGACAAGACTGCAGTAATAGTTCAGACACAGCATGGGTTTGTTAAGAGGAGGCCTTGTCTGACCAATCTGATTGGATACTATGATGTGGTCACAAAGGAACTGGATGCAAAAAATAATTTTGATATCATATACTTGGATTTCAGGAAAGCTTTTGACACTATTGCACATGGAAAACTGCCTTAATGCCATAACCACTCCAAATTGGAGCAGTATGGCATTAAGGTCAAGTTGCTACAATGGATAAAGGGATGGTTGAGTGGGAGACGACAGAGAGTGGACACTGCTCTTCATGGACTAATGTTATTAGTGGAGTCCCCCAGGGTTCGGTGCTGGGCCCATTGCTATTTTGTGTATTTATCAATGATAGACATATTCAACATATCAGAAAACGGAACATGGAAGACAACAGGGCAATAGAGATGCCACAGAACTTTCTTCGAAGAGGACTCTTTCTAATTCATACAACATCACAGCAGTTCAGACTCGTGGTCAAATCTTTATATCTCGACTGGAACCAACTACTAAACCAGAGAGAATTAACACCATGTTTGCAGAAGTACATGGGATGAATATTGATGTGAGACAGAGAAGAACCAGGTATCCAACCTACGCATCTTTCATCCTTACCTGGCACCCAGAGAAGATGAGCTTTGTACTGGATCCAAGGCTATGGCCCCCTGGAACCCTCATCAAACCATTCCTAGATCAGAAGCCAAGAACTGCAGTAAGCCACCAACATAAAAATCAATAGCAATTAAAGCTACCAAGGTCCCAAGCCAACAAAAAGCATGAGAAATCAGATAACTTCACTGAGAACAAACTTACTATAGGAAACAAACTGTCCACATATCATTCAATCCAACTCTCAGCAGATTATGACAATCTCCAGGGCTCCAGAATTGTGAAGGATATCCCAGTACACATCACCAGGCACAGTAGACCAGTGCGAACCTTAAAAAGAGATTTGCCACCTGTACGAACTCCAGTTACTATGGCTACCACCATTCAAATTGTCTATCAAAACGCATGGAGTATTTGTAACAAGTTAGACACCCAAACAGCTTCTCCTCTCTAAAACCTTTGATATTCTCTGCATTGCCGAAACATGGCTTGGGAATGGGCGGGACTCCCTTACCTGCACTCCTCAGGCTGGGTACCAGATGCTCTGTTCCTCTAGAGAGGATCGTAGGGGGAGGGGGGAGTTGCAATATTTTATAATACCACTATCTTCTCACCGGCACATTCTGTGGTAATCCAATCCCTTGCATTTGAAGCTGCTATGGTATCCCTCAAGCTCAATGCCATCCTGATAGACAAAACAACAGTATACATTCCACCAGGCCCAAATAGTGACATCATTGAAGATGTGATTCAATGGCTGGTAAATCACCTCCACGCCTCTGCTAAGCACATTATTTGTGGAGATTTAAATCTTCCACCTACTCTCACACATCTTAGTAGGAAACTCATTAGCAGTATGGATTCACTGGGCATCAGCCTACTTAACTGCCACCCCACGAGAGGATCTAATCTCTTGGATCTGATATTCTCTTCAGCACCATGCAACCTCGAAGACAGTCCTCACAATCTATTTCAATCCAATCACGAACCCATTGCCATACTTCTGCATGTAGCTGCACCTAACTTCGATATCCAAGGCCCAAAAAAGAAAAAAGATATCATAGCACCCAAATTCATTGATCCACCACAATGTCTCGAAGCTACATCCTCGATACCTTGGGAGGCTCTCAATAATTGTGATCTCGAGCTGTGGACCTCATGACCAGATGGATTTGAACCACTGCAAGTTATAGTGCTACAAAGACTGTCTGCATCACTCCCCGTTCGAGAGCTTGGTGGACACCAGCATTGAACAACAGCTTTCAAGAAAAACAAACTGCATAAGAGATGGAAAGAATCAGGCGCTATACAAGATCGTATTGCCTTCTCCAGAGCCCGAGCAGTTTTCAACCGCCAGAAATCATTTGCAATTAAAATGCATTTAAATGTAACCCTACAAAAAGGCAAATTGTTTTATAACTCTCAGTACACAGGAATTCCTAAAACACTGGACCTTGAACTGTGGATGGACCACATTGCACAGTTCTCAAACACTGTGGCCCCGACGTACCTAGGTAACTTATCCATCAACAACGTTCCTATTGATATGGTCGCCACCGTTCGTATCACCAGGAAGCAGCTTATTACTGCTATAAATGGATTGCCGCCCACTGAAACTGCAGGCCCCGATCTTGTGCCACAATTCATGATTAAATGTTTTAGCTCGTTTATCACTGATTCTCTACTATCAATTTTTAACCGTGTCTTAACACAGCACTACTTTCCCCCTCTCTGGAACAGATATGCTGTGAGGTCACACCCTAAATGCCAATCTGCAACCCTCATTAAACAGTTCAGGCCAATCTCTCATTCTTCCAGCCTCTTGAAGCTCATATAGAAGACATAAGACAATGGTCAGGCCACGCCTTGGGTACTGCGTACAGGTCTGGAGGCCTCATTTCAGGAAGGATGTAGATTTACTTGAGTGTGTACAGAGAAGGGCAACAAGATTGGTGAGGGAAATGAAGGGATCCTCTTACCAAGAGAGGCTAAGTTCTGCAAATTGCAGTGGCTGGAGACTAGGCACCTGCGCGGTGATCTGATTGAGGTATATAAGGCCTTGAATGGGTTGAGCACGCTGAATTCTGATGGGATCCTTCCACTTGTTCAGATTACGAACCTAAGGGGGCATAAATTCAAATTAAGAAAAGACAGATGTAGAATAGATGTGCGGAAATTTGCCTTTAGCCAGCGGGTGGTTAATTGCTGGAACAAACTTCCATCTGTCGTTGTGGAAGTTGATAGGTTGAATAAATTTAAGGAGGAACTGGACAGGCATTTGGAGGGAATGGTGTGATTTTTTTTTTTTTTTTTTTTTGGCTGATGCTGCATAAGCTCATACATTTGCTTTCTTGCATCACATGCCACCACTACTACTACTACATTACTTTCCACCATCACCAATCAAATAATGCCTCACACACCCCCACAGATTCACTATGTCATTCCAGGAAGAGCCACAGTCACCAATTTAACATCCATAACCAACATGATTCTAAGTGCACTAGAAGCTAAAGCAGAGCTTGCCGTCATGTACATCAACCTGGAAGCTGCCTTCGACTCCATCAGTATCCCTCACTTGTTCACCTCCTAGAAAACTACTTCTACATAAAAGGTAACATGTTGTGGTTTATCACAGTCCTGCTCTCTGACAGAACCATTCTTCTTAAAGTGGATTCAACAGACAATCTGGAGAAAGATTGAACTCCAGCAATCTACCAAGTGATGCACACCCGATTCGAGCCTCAAAACAGAAAAACCAAGTGCAAACTACTCTGGTTAAAAAGGACATTGTTTTATTAGGAGACTCCATTGTCAGGGAAACGGGGAATATTTTTTGTAATAAAGATAGGTGGAGGAGAACCAGGGTATGTCTGCCGGGAGCAACTATTGATGATGTCACCAACAGACTGTCAGATTTTAAAGGGGGTAAAGAAAATATTATTATTCATGTGGGGACAAATGACATTAAACGTACACGATCTGACGATTTGTTGGAAAAATACAGGACCATGCTGAGGAAATGTCGCGAGCTAGGCCATAATGTCTATGTGTCTGCAATTCTGCCCAGACACGATAGGAGGGATTATATGTTAAGAGCCTTGTGGATTAACTCAAGACTTGAAGGAATCTGCAAGGCTTTAGGGGGTAAATTTCTATCAGCATGGCCCACACTTGTAGGTAGAAGGAATTTGTTTTGTAGAGACGGGATACACTTAAACAAAGGTGGTGCAAAAGTTTTTGCCAGTATTATTGAGGATACCTTAAAGGTTCAGGGAAACTGCTAGTTAGGGGGGATGTGGGTAATACTGACACGCGTTTATCTGATAATATTGGTCAATGTAACTCTTGCACATACCTTAAGAGTTCTTATCTGTTACCCCAACTGGACGTATTATCTAGATGTTCTGGGGGCAAAGACGTTTCACGTGCGCGGGTAGCTAATATCAGGGACGAGAGCCTAAAAAACTTCAAGGGTTGTGTTAGGGTTGTTAAATATACAAGAACAGTAAATCTTAATTGTTTATACAGTAACGTTAGATGTGTCGTCAATAAAATGAGCGAATTCGAACTGCTGGTTAAAACAAGTAACGCGGACATAATAGGGCTTACAGAGACGTGGTGCCACCCGGAAATTGGGGATGATGAGTTTCAGTACGGCTTGTATAATGTATTTAGGAAGGATAGGTTAGATAGAAGGGGTGGTGGGGTAATGCTTCTTATCAGAAGCAGCCTGAGTGCGACGATAGCTTTCCCGGATTCAGACATTTCACATGCTAGTATAGAGTCTGTATGGTGTGAGATAGTTGGAAACAAAGGTATAATGCGAGTAGGAGTAATCTACAGACCAGGTGATTGTGAAGATTATGACAAAAGCCTCTACATGCAAATGGAATGGGCAAGTAAGCGTCAATGCCTTATTATGGGTGATTTCAATTTGCCTCTAATTGATTGGAATAAATGGGAAGGAAACTCGACATGGGGAACAAAATTTTTAAATCAACTAGATGACTGTTATTTGTATCAACATGTCAGGGAAAGTACTAGAGAAAAGAATATCCTAGACCTCATCACCCATGAACCGGATGACATAACAGGACTGACAGTAGAGGAACCAGTAGCAGGAAGTGATCACGGAGTTCTACGGTGGATGATGACGAGAGAGGTAGCAGAAGTAAAAGGCAAAGGAATGGGTTTTAATTTCAGAAAAGGAAATTACGATGCCTTAAGGTACTACATGGCCTCTATTACCTGGGGAGATATCGCGCAGAGAATGAATACAATTGAACTGTGGTACGCTTTTAAAACATTAATCACAGATGCCTTGAATGCGTATATACCATTAAAAAAATACTCCACGAGGAGGGTTCCAAGCTGGATGACAAAGGCAAAGGCAAAGGACGACAGGCAAAGGCAGTTTATGAGAAATCACTAGCAAACAGAGCAAAGAGGGGGGATAAAGAATTCTTCACATATATAAATGCCAAGAAGAGCAGGACAAACCAGATCGGACCTTTACGTAAGGGAAAGGGGATAGTAATAAATACACCAGCTGCCGTTGCAGATGAACTCAACAGTTATTTTGCATCGATATTTACAAATGAAAAGCCTTTTGTGGCAAAGGGAAATTGTGGGAGCGAAGTTAAAAAATATGTAATTAATGATATTGAAATTTCGCAAGATTATTTAATGAAAAAACTTTCGAGCCTACAGACCAGTAAAGCTCCTGGAGTTGATGGAATATACCCTATAATCTTAAGAGAGGCGGCAAGCGAGTGCATTGAACCATTGAGGCTAATTATGCGAGCATCATTAGACTCTGGGGAGATTCCCTTGGATTGGAAAAGTGCAAATGTATCTCCCATACATAAGGGTGGCTCTAAAAGTGAAGTTGGAAATTATCGACCTGTCAGTCTGACTTCAGTAGTAGGGAAAATCATGGAGGCAATGATCAAGGGTGGAATTCAGGATCATTTGGATCGAATTGAAATTCTCAATGATACTCAGCATGGTTTTGTAAAGGGAAAATCATGTTTAACAAATCTGGTTCGCTATTTCGAAAGGGTCACTCACGAGCTGGATTTAGGGAATAATTTCGACACTGTTTATTTAGATTTCAGCAAAGCTTTTGACTCAGTCCCACATGAGCGGTTGCTTTATAAGCTGGAACAGGTTGGAATCACTGGGAAAATCCTTAGATGGATAGAAGGATGGCTTCAGGGCAGGAGGCAGAGGGTTGTGATAAATGGCTATTCCTCAGATTGGGTTGATGTAAGAAGTGGGGTTCCCCAAGGATCAGTATTAGGACCACTGTTGTTTTTAATTTTCATAAACGACATTGATGAAGGGATAGAGGGCGTGATGTCTAAATTTGCAGATGATGTTAAAATTGGGAGAGTAGTTAATGATCACTGTCAAGCTGAGCTTCTTCAGAGAGACCTAGATAGACTTCAGGAATGGTCAGAAAAATGACAGCTGTGCTTTAATCCAACAAAGTGTAAGGTATTACACCTGGGAAACAGTAATCCCAAAAAAACTTATTCACTTGGTGGAGTTCAACTAAAGCCAGTACTGGAGGAAAGGGACTTGGGTGTTACGATACGGTCAGACATGAAATTCTCTGAGCATTGTAAACAGGTTGCAAGGAAGGCCCATGGTGTCCTATCGATGATCTATCGAACTTTTGCAAGTAGAGATAGGGACGTGATAATCCCATTATATAAGGCTTATGTTAGACCACACTTGGAATACTGTGTTCAAGTATGGAGACCGCACCTGAAGAAAGACATCGAGCTTCTTGAAAGGGTGCAAAGAAGGGTAACTCACCTGGTGAGATCGGCAAAGGGGCGTCCTTATGAAGAAAGACTTCGAATAGTCACCTTAGACACCTTAGAGGAGATTTGATTGAGGTGTTTAAGGCTCTGAGAGGCATCAGTAAAATGAATGAGGACAAAATTTTCAAGATTATAAATGATGCTAGAACTAGGGGACATAAATTCAAGTTACGGGGGGAAATGTTTAGATTGGACTGCAGGAAGTTCTATTTTAGCCAGCGAGTTATAAATTACTGGAATAAGTTGCCTTCATGGGTGGTAGAGGCCGACAGTTTGGGGAAATTCAAAGGTCATCTGGATAGTACTTTCGGGTAAGGGAAGCGCATAGGATGATAGGTTTAATTTCCTTTTTATTTTATTTTTTTTAATTTATTAATTATTATTATTTAGTTATTTATTTATTTTTTGTTTTTATCATTGTTTTGTTCGGATTTTTTTTTTTTTTTTGGCTGGTGCAGCATAAGCCATAGGCTTTCTTGCACCATGCGGCCGTTACTAATACTAATACTAAGATCGCTGCGGGAGTTCCCCAAGGCAGAGTCCTCTCCGGAGCATTATTCACTGCAGTTATTAATCCATTTGTGCAACAGAGAGAAGACATACTCTGCTATGCCAATGATATTAAGATATATACTCAGATTAACCCCAGCGAACATCTCTCAAACATCAATAAAAAGATCAGTAAAAAGTTACACAACTTAGGATCCTATCTCCATCAATTTGGCTTCCTCATTAACCCTGCCAAATCAGCCCAAATTTTCTTTTCTCTGAAGTGCCAACCCACTGAAATCTAAACTTCTCTTGATTGCATTCCCTTCCCAGTGGTCAAGATACATACAGACTTGGGAGTCGTCTTCGACTATAAACTGAGCTTCAACCCCCACATTGACAAGCTCATAAGCAAAATGCTGTCGAATGCGCTGGACCACAAAACAACAACCACTCCATGTTAGGGATGTTGGTAGGGGCCGCCCGCGGCCCCTACCAACATCAAGTGCGTGTACTCTGCTGAATACTGGCTCCTTCATTGGATCATGCAAAAACATCATCATCCACCCCAGCAAAGGACAACTGCGATGGTGATGTCACTTAATTTTGCCCGACTTCCAGATCTTGTATTTGAAAAACGCCTTGTTCTCACTGTCAAGATGACAACCGGAATGGTCTTGGAGCCAAGCATCTAGGAACTGTGTGGCTGGAGAATCCCTCTACCCAGACTGAGATCAGCTCCCACACTCACAATACCAGACTAGCGCTCAGTGACCGCTTTCTCCCAAGGCAGATGCTCCACACAATCCATTCAATTGATGGGGACTTCTGTAGGTTTGCAAAGGATCGGAGGTACAAAAGACAGATCCTTAAGAGCCTGACCTTGGCCAGGCAAAGTGCACATTGATAAGGGCAGCATAATAATGCCCAATATATTGTAAATCATGTTCAAAGCACGATGTCTTTATGAAAGTGTTGTGAATAAAGTCAAGAATATCTTTATGAATATAAATATTAATGTAAATATAAATATGAATGTATTTATGAATATCTTTATTAATTCATTGTAAATACTGTCAAAAGCATAATATCCTGTAAAGAAGCCGACACTTATTCTCCCCAAGGCCAATGAAAACCCCTGGCATTACTGCTGTGAAGGGTCTATTGTATATACCACATTTGCATACAATAAAGATTATATATACATCGATGAACGTATATCAGGTTTAATGTCAAAGTTTGCAAATGATACAAAGGTTAGCAGTGTTGTTCATGATAGTAAAGACAGTATGCTACTGCAACAGGATCTAGAAAAGTTAGGCAGATGGGCTGAGAAGTGGCAACTGAAGTTTTAACATTTGACAAATACAAAGTACTGCCTATGGGTAGCAGTAGCCCAAGTGCAACTTACCAACTGTGTGGTACTGCACTCAGAGAAGTGGAGAATGAAAAAGACCCGGGGATAATTATGTAGTCAGATGTGAAGTTCTCTGAGCAGTGCAGACGGGCAGCCAGAGCAGGCCATGGATTCTTGTCAATGATATATAGGAATTTTGTTAGTAGAGACAAGGTGATTATCCCTTTGTATAAGGCAATGGTCATGCCACCTTGAGTACTGCATACAGGTCTGGAAGCATCATTTTAGGAAGGATGTATGTAGAGTTGCTAGAACAAATACAAAGAAGGGCAACAAGATTGGTGAGAGGAACAAAGGGGTGCTCTTAACAAGAAAGCCTTAAGTGCTGCAAGTTGCAGCGTCTGGAGACTAGGCACCTGCGATGTTATCTGATTGAGGTGTATAAAGCCTTGAATGGTTTGAGCAGGCTCAGTGCTGATGGGATTCTTTCTCTTGCTCAGATTACAAATCTGAGGGGGCATAGATTCAAATTGAAGAAAGACAGTTGTAGAATAGATGTGCAGAAGTTTTCCTTTAGCCAGCAGATAGTCGATTGCTGGAACAGATTTCCACTGTTGTTGTGGAAATTGATAGCTTAAATAAATTTAAGGCTGAACCAGACAAACATTTGGAGTGACTGGATGGACGAAATTGGAAGGGGTTTTTTTTTTTTTTTTTTTGGCTGATGCTATATAAGTTTGCTTTCTTGCATCATATACCTCAACCATATACTGCAACATAGAGCAAAGGGGTGCAAGTGCACTACCTTTGGATGTCGAAGTAATACACAATTTTAAATATTTTCATTAATTTATTAAAACAAGATATTACATGTATTCGAAAATTTGGTGAACAAAAAATTTATTCCCACATTCACCACCTTGCAAAATATCATACCGGTGCCCATGGCCTCAACTAATGCGAATGTAAACAGATTTCATGGGGCTATTTGCAGCTTAATCAGCAATTACTGTTTATCACTATAAAGACTACTAGCTTCTGTATATGGTGTCTATGCAAATACATATGATATTTTAATATTTTATTTTAATATCAGTATTGGGGCATACGCAAGAAAAATGAAATTTCTATGCACAATAACCATTTAATAATTGCATAAGATCATCTTGTCCATGCTTCCTTGTCTTTCCACCCATTGCAGCTGGCAAATGGAGCAGTTCTAAAACTGCTAACCTAGATTTATCTTACAATATCCTGCAAGGAAGCCTTCCTTGCGGATTTGATTGATAAGGTTTAAGGGTGAAAAAACTCTTATTGATCAAATTTAAGTGTGGGAAGTTCTAATTTAAGAATTTAAATCTTCAAAATGATTGGACAAACTAAATGCTGTGGCAATCTTACTCTTTTTCTGTACGCACACATAACAAATCTGAAAATGAGAATTTAAAATAAATAAATGATAATTTAAAAATATTGAGAAGTCTATTACAGATTAGATGTGTGGAAATTCTTTCATCCAGAAAATAGCTGTTCACTGGAATAAACAGTGAACAACTATACTGAGGTGCAAAATTTAAGGACCAGTCAGATTTTCACCTGTAGCTTCTCATAGGAGTGGCCTGGATATGGGAAAAGCATACCAAAGGAACCTCATGAGTACAGAAATGAAGGAAACAACACTGACAACAATGGAAACAAAACAGTACAGATGGACTTTATTCAAAAATAGCAACATAGCACTGGCTGCAATGATACAGATGCATCACTGCCAAAGATGGAACAAAGGGAAGAGGTGGTCCTCAGTAGGAGATATAGCCACCCGTAATGGCGATGCAGACTTGGCACTGCTTGTCCATACTTAGAATAATGTTCTTGATAAGTTCTTGCAGTAACATTGTCCACTCCTCTGTCAGCCATCTTCAGCTGGTGAACTTTTTCTGGCGGGTGTAGATGTGCCGCTAGGTGTCTCCCCAGAGTATTCCATATGTGTTTGATGGGATTTAGATCGGCTGAATGGGCAGGCCAATACATACAAACAATGTCCTCACTTTCCAAAAGCATATCAACAACTGCAGTGTGATGGGGTGTGGCGTTTTCATCCATAAACAAGAACTCAGGGCCAATGGCACCTCGGAACAGACATACATGGGGAAGGATTACATCAGTACAATAGCGTGCATCAGTTACAGTACCGCCTTCCAGTATCTGGAGTTACGTACGTCCATCCAAGGTAACGGCCTCCCCAGACGAGAACACCTCAACCGCCATATCGATCCCTTTCGGTGATGTTTGCGGGGGTGATACCGTGTGCCAACCTCTAACCAGATTAGCTGACGTCCAAAATTGCTGCTGAGACTGAATCTACTCTCATCAGTAAAGAGTACCTTAAGTAAAGATTGTGGTTGTAACCTTTAGAAATAGCGTTGATCCTTAAGTTTTGCACACCAGTGTATTATATTTGTGAACAAAAACAGTGAACAACTATTTTGTTTTGTGGAACTAATAAGTCTCAGTAAATTAAAAGGTTAGACAAATTATTAGAGACTGAACAAATGATGTAGTTTTTGTTTTTTTTTTTTACTAATACTGTATAAGCATTTTTATTTGAATTTCCTTGAAATCATGGCTAATGATGACCAGATGATGAATAAGTTGGTTTTCAGTAACAAGGTTAGTTAAGAAACACAAAATCTAAGGAACTGCATCCAGTTGACATGTATAGACAGTGCAATGTTGAGTCAGTCTGGTGTGACATAAGAACTGGGAAAGCAAAAATGAGGGAAGGAGTTTGTTATAGGCCTAATGACTCTGATGAGTACAATGAACAATTATACAGAGAAACAGACTGGGCCAGTACATCAGAGTATCTTATAATGGGGGATTTTAACTTCCCAGATATTGACTGGAACTTGTGGATTGGTCCCTCACACACTAGCAAGGCTTTTGTGGATTTATTGGATGATTGTTTTCTACAGCAGCATGTTAGAGAGGCAACAAGAGGGAGTAACACTCTTGATCTGATTATCAGCAGTGATTATTCATGCATTAAGAATTTACAGATAAAGGAACCACTAGGTGGTAGTGTTCACAGTGTACAGATGTGGGATTTACTTAAAGATGTAACTACCATCAGGGGTAAATGGAAGGGTTTTGCTTTTGTAAAGGCAACTACAGTGGTTTCAGAGATTTTTTTAGGTTCTATACAGTGGGACAAACTGATGACCTAGTAATTTTGTTCCAACTAAGAAATACTGCTCTAGGTTTAGGCCCAAATGGATGTCAGATGAACCAATGAGACTCGTGGCAGAGAATAAAAATGCATGGGATGCACATAAATTGTTAGGCGACACAGAAGCCTATGGTAGATACAAGCTAGTCTGTAATCAAGTCACAAAGGAGGTTAGGCAAGCGAAGGCAAATTATGAAAAATATTTGGCAAAGGATGCAAAGAAAAACAGCAAAGACTTCTTTACTTATATAAACTCTAAAAGGAAGGAGATGAATCAGATTGGTCCAATTGATATTAATGGGTAGACTGTAGATGATCATTCTCAGATAGCTGCCAAACTGAGTATTTTGTATCTACATCCACACAGAGTTATTCAAGGAGAAGAGAGCCAGATGTTTATAAAATTCTAACAGGGAGTTAAATGATTTTGTAATAACTGAGAGCAAAGTGGAGGAGAAACTGTTGAAGTTAAACATAAGGCACCTGAGATAGATGGGATCTATCCAGTTATATTAAAGAAGGTGGCAAAGGAAGTAAGGAAAAAACCCTTAGCCATAATTATGAGAGCACCCTTGGCCTTGGGTAAGTACCCCTGAACTGTAGAGGTATAAATGTATCTCCAATTCACAAAGAGGGGATCAAAGGGTGAAAAGAGTAATTACAGACCTGTTAGTTTGACTTCTGTTCCAGGGAAAATAATGGAGTCACTGGTTAAAGAAGCATTGCAGGATCATCTAGATAAGACAGCAGTAATAATTCAGACAAAGCATGAATTTGTCAAGGGGAAGTCTTGTCTGACCAATTTGATTGGATACTATGATGTGATCACAAAGGAACTGGATGCAAAAAATATCATATCATATACTTGGATTTCAGGAAAGCTTTTGATACTGTTGCACATGGAAGACTACTGTACAAATTGGAGCAGTATGGCATTAAGGGCAAGTTGCTACAATGGATAAAAGGATGGTTGAGTGGGAGAAGACAGAGTGGTAATCAATGGATACTGCTCTACATGAACTAATGTTATCAGTGGTGTCCCTCAGGGTTCCATGTTGGGCCCATTGTTGTATATTGATATAGGTATATCAAGTTTAACATCAATGTTTTCAGATGGTGCAAAAGGTTGGCAGGGTTGTTAATGACAGTAATGACAGTATGCTGCTGCAACAGGATCTGTAAAAGTTGGGTAGATAGGCTGAGAAGTGGCAAATGAAGTTTAACATTGACAAATGCAAAGTACTGCATATGGATAGCAGTAACCCCAGAGAAACATACCAAATGGGTGGTGTTACAGTCAGGGTAGTGGAGAATGAAAGAGACCTGGGAGTAATTGTGCAGTCAGATATGAAGTTTTCTGAGCAGTGTAGACAGGCTCCCAGAGTAGGTCATGGGGCTGCCAGAGTAGGTCAATGATATATAGGAATTTTGTGAGCAGGGATAAGGAGGTGATTATCTCATTGTATAAGGCAATTGTCTGCATGGGTAGCACAATGGTATCATCACCGTCCTCCCCACACCTGGAAAAGGCCCGGGTTCAAATCCCGTCGATGACAGGAGGAACTTTAATGGGCTTTTTTCACTCTGTGGCTGAGTTAGTTGGTCTCAGGTGTAGATAGCAAGGTTTTTCCACAGAAACGGGTTTTTTTCGTCCAGCAAAACAGGCAAAACACAAGCAATTTACAGACAAAATAGATATATGGGCATATATTAGAAATAATGGGTGGCCCTAATATAATAATTTGATTGGTTTGATCTGTATAAGGCAATGGTCAGGCCACATCTTGAGTAATGCGTACAGGTCTGGAAGTCTCATTTTAGGAAGAGTTGCTAGAACAAGTACAGAGAAGGACAACAAGACTGGTGAAGGGAACAAAGGGGTTCTCTTATGAAGAAAGGCTTAAGTTCTACAAATTGCAGCTTCTGGAGACTAGGCACCTGTGAGGTGATCTGATTGAAGTGTATAAGGCCTTGAATGGTTTTAGCAGGCTCATTGCTGATGGGATTCTTCCTCTTGCTCAGATTACAAACCTGAGGGGGCACAGATTTAAAACTGAGGAAAGACAGTTGTTGAGTTGTAGAATAGATGTGCGGAAGTTTGTTCCAGCAATCAACTGGCTAAAGGCAAACTTCCATCTGTTGTTGATAGCTTAAATAAATTCAAGGCAGAACTAGATAAAACATTTGGAATGATCGGATCGGTGAAATGGGGAAGTTTTTTTTTTTTTTGCTGATGCTGTATAAGCTTGCTTTCTTGCATCATGTGCCTCTACTAATGCTAAGGTGATATTTCATCTGACAAGACAAGACTGCCCCTATGATGATCATTGAACTCATGGGGAGTGAAACTCCCCATGAGTTCAATGATCATCATAGGGGCAGTCCTAAAGTTCAAGTCTTTGCAGCAATGTCAGAAAGAAAGGTTTATGGGCCATCCTCTTTTCTCAAACTGACAATAACAGGAATTCTGTTGCGACATGCTACAGGGGTCACAAACATTCCAAATCTGATCTCAACCATATCTTCATTGGGAAGTGAGGTTGCAACTAAATGAAATTCTTCCTAATAAATGGCTTGGACAAGGTTGCTCTCACAGATCTCACACACATGGATTTTTTGTCTCTGGAAGTTTGTTAAAGACAATATTTAGATTAGTGCTGATGACACTAAAGCCTCTGCAAAAACTGGCCATATTATCCTCCAAAACGTGTGGAGGATAATATGACAGTTTGAAGTCATTCTTTGTGCCCACACTGAACTTTATTACTTCATAACACTTTCTTATTTGGTCTTTCAGTTGATTTTTTTTCTTAAATGTAACTTGAATATGCTCTGAGGAATAAAAGGTTAAAACTGTAATAAAAAGTATTGATAGATACCTTTTATTCAAATAAAAGAGCTAAACAACCAGCTTAACAAGACTGGTGAAGGGAACAAAGGGGTGCTCTTATGAAGAAAGGCTTAAGTTCTGCAAATTGCAGCTTCTGGAGACTAGGCACCCGCGAAGTGATCTGATTGAGGTGTATAAGGCCTTGAATGGAATTTTAAGAAGTGGGAAAAATTGTGGGCTCGTACCTGATTTGGATAACTTATTAGTTTCTTTTCTACATATACCTCTCTTCCCATCTTTCCTTATGAGCTTAAAGGTGCATCAATTTTTAAACAAAGTGTTATATACAGGAGATTGAACATACAGGGTGATTCACTACCAGTGTGACAAACTTGCAGGAGGTGTAGGGGCACAAAGATGAATCAGAATCACATAGCATTGCAGGGTCCGAAATGCCTTCGTCATGCTGTAGAGGACGTTGAACGGGAGGTCGCGTGAACAGTGATCCTGCTGGAAGTCAGCATTTGCGAACCGGTTCCCAAGGCAGTAGGATGGACGAGTATTCAAACGTTGAATTGGCCAACATGCTCCTCGCGTATGGAGCTGTGGACTGTAACAGACGCGCTGCTCTGCACTTGTACCAGGAACATTTCCCGCACAGGCGCGCTCCTCATCATACGATTTTCGCACATGTGCACAGAAGGTTACGTGAGACTGGTTGTTTCACGAGAGGTACCATGAATCGAGAGCGAACGACGAGGACGCCAGACAATGAGGAGAATGTCCTACGTCTTGCAGAAGGCAATCCGAGTACGAGTACTCGAGCGATTTCCCAATCCACTGTATGGAGGATACTATCAACAAACCAAATGAGTTCATACCATCTGCAACGCGTCCAATCATTGGAGCCTGTGGATTATCCACTCCGGAGGACTTTTGCTACTTGGTCTTTTCAACAGAAACGGTTCACAAATGCTGACTTCAAGCGGGATCGCTGTTCACGCGACCTCCCGTTCAACGTCCTCTACCGCATGACGAAGACATTTCGGACCCTGCAATGCTATGTGATTCCGATTCGTCTTTGTGCCCTAAACCTCCTGCAAATTTGTTGCACTGGTAGTGAATCACCCTGTATACAAATTTGTTCATAACACAATGCTGTTTAAATCAGTTAAGACTGCCAGTACACAGTGAAAATCTCTTAAAAGTGTAAAGTGAGAGTACCTCCTTAATGAACTTAACCTCCCTAATTTCTAGGCTATGATACTGAAGTCAAGCTTCAGAGATAAAATACTGCAATAACTATGCAACAAAAAAGTATTTATATTTAATTGTTTCTTATGTATTTTGTGTGCTCAATCCAATGGTGTCATTAGTTTTTCTCTAGTGTCATTAATTGGGCAGCAATTGAAGTTATGTTTTTGTGACATTCATTATGTATTATATAAGTACATATCAAATATTACGATACATAACAGTAGTATTTATATAAGTTTTTTCCTCCCTTATATTTTTGCAGTTTACTATGTCTACTAAACAAGGGTGTAAGTTTTTGTCAGATTTGTTCTGCTATGTTTATGGATAGGTCTGAAGCAGACAAAGCATAATACTGGCAAACTTCCTGCAAAAAAGCAACAAAGACTGCTATGCTTATATTAACAGTAGAAGGGAGTGGTTGAATCACATTAGACCACATAATGTCAATGGGTTAACCATTGATGACCCTGCTTAGGTTACTGAAAAACTTATAGATATTTTGCACCTGCATTCATGCATGAGTAATTCTTTACAGGATGGGATGTCAGACATTTATTAAACTCCAACAGGAAGCTAAACGACTTAGTGATAACTGAAAGTAAAGTGGAAGAGAAATTGTTGAAGCTAAACATATATCTAATCATATTAAGGTAGGCAGCAAAGGAGGTGAGTAAACCCTTAGACATAATTATGAGATCATCCTTGGATTCAGGGGAGATCCCTATGGACTGGAGATGTGAGAATGTATCCCCAATTCATAAAGGGGGATCAAAAGGTGACACGAGTAATTACAGACTTGCCAGCTTAACATCTGTTCCAGAGAAAATAATTGTCACTGATTAAATAAATTTAATCAGTGACTAAATTATAGTAATGCAGGACCATCTGGATAGGGATGTAATTATACTGCAGTCACAGCGTGTATTTGTTAAGGGGCAGTCTTGTCTAACCAATCTGGTAGGTTACTATGATGCAGTGACCAAGGAACTGGATGCAAAAATTAATTTTGATATCACATATTTGGATTTCAGAAAGGCTTTTGATACTGTTGTACATAAAAGACTACTGCATAAACTGGAGCAGTATGGCATTAAAAGCAAGTTACTGCTATGGATAAAGGGATGGTTAAGTGGAAGAAGACAAAGAAGTCTTCTTCTTCCTCACAAAGGTGGTTAAGCAAACTAATGCAGATTTTGAGAAGTCTCCAGCAAAGAATGCAAAGACATCAATGGGCACTGCTCTTCGTGGACTAATATTATCGGTGGAGTTCCCCAGGATTCAGTACTGGGCCCATTGTTCTTTTCAATATTTATTAATGCTATTGATCAAAGTATATCAGGCTTAATGTCAAAGTTAGATAACACAAAGGTTAGCAGGGTGGTTAATGGCAGTGACAATGGTATATCACTGCAACAATATTTATAAAAATTAGGTCGATGGGCTGTGAAATGACAGTTGAAGTTTAACATTCACAAATGCAGGGTACTGCATATGGGTAGCAGTAATCTCAGAATAACATAACTGTGTGGAACTACACTCTGGGTAGTAGAAAATGAAAAAGACCTGGGGATAAAATTGTGCTCAGATATTAAATTCTCTGAGCACGCAGACGTGCTTCCAAGACAGCTCATGGGGTTTTCTCAATGATATACAAAACTTTGCTAGTAGGGATAAGGAGGCGATTATCTCTATGTACTAGGCCATGGTTAGGCTGCATCTAGAGTATTATATACATGTCTGGTGACCTCACTTTAGGAAGGATGTAGACCTGCTGGACTGGGTGCAGAGAAGTGAAACCAGATTAGTGAAGGAAACAAAAGGGGGCCCTTACCTAGAAAAGCTTCAGTTCTGCAAATTGCAGTCTCTGGACACTAGGCACCTGCAGGGGGGGGGGATCTGATTGAGATGTTTAAGACTTTGAACGAATTGAGTAAGCTTAATGTGAATGGCATCCTTCCTCTGCTGAGACTGCACACACGAGGGAGCATAAATTTAACTTGAGTAAGGATAATTTCAGGATAGATGTGCGGAAGTTTGCCTTCAGCCAAAGAGTGGTTGATTGTTGGAATAGGCCTCCATCTGTTGTTGTGGAAGTGGATGATCTGAATAAATTCAAGGAAGAATTAGACATTCTTGGAGGTTAAGGGTGTGCATGTGATTTTAGCTGATCCTACATAAGGTTGCTTTCTTGCATCATTTGCCACTACTACTACTACTGTTAGTAGCACAAAGTTTTTCAGTGCATATGAGCAGGGGCATGCCAGGAGTATGCAGTGCCTGTGTGCAAAATTTATACGTCATGAAATAAGGTGTCATCGAATTATTTTTTTAAGTACTTTGCAACCAATTTTACCTTTGGCTTCCTGGCACCTGTGTGCATCGAACACATTGTACATGTGGACAGCATGTCCCTGCATATGAAGCCTATTTTGGTATACCTAATATGTGATCAAGAAAAGCATTGGGCACTTCATTTTCTGCTTTGGTAGCTGCAGGTTACCATTAGACAGAATGGTCTCATCAGCAGTGTTGCCCTTGCAGGTTATCCAGCAACACGTTTGTGAAATTATTTAACAACTTCAGTGAATTTTCCCTTATTTAAAAGATAAGTGGAAAAAAGAAAAATGAAAGTGCCAATAATAATAAGTGTAGTTCTCAAAAGACTACACAAGATGTGAATGAAAGGGTTAAGAGACTGACTTTGTATCGTGAAACTGTACTGAGCTGCAACATGTTCGGCATCTTATCTAGATATAGTAACCCACAAAAAATTACCCAAAAATTATCTAAGTCATTCTGAATTAATGCATGTTGAATAACAGGTGTTTTATGTGTTTTGTTGCAATTTAAAATGAATAATTTTACTGAGCAGTGAATCTGCATAAAATAGTTTCAAATTATGGAAAAGTGCAACAGAAAATCACAAAATGTTAAAAACAGCTTTCAAAGAGATCCCATGTGTCATTCAAAAACTTTTTTCAGTGGTCACAAAGTTTAAAGAGGTCCTTGCTGTGCCCCACCCTTCAACTTCAAAAACAAATGATACAATTGCTCATATTTGTGAGCTGATCAGCGTTCAATTATCCATAAAGCTGCTAGTAAAATTAATATTTCTTATAGGACATGTCAATCAATTTTCATAAGAGATTTGGGAATGCAGTTCATTTCAGCCAATTTTATATGTCATGATATATATAAAAGCCAAGTTTGTGCCTTGAACCTCACTGATGTTCACAGAGAACACCATGTTCCTGCATGTAAGGATCTCCAACAGTGTGTTGGAAATCCTTACTTTCCGATCCACACTTTGTTTCTTCAATCATTACTGGCAAAAAGCATGGATATACAGTGTGACTTGGAAACAAAAGCTCAGTCCTCTCAATGGAGGACGATCTTTTCCAAGAGCCAAAAAAAAAAGCAAGGCAATCTCAATCAAATGTGAATACTTTCTAACTCATACGGAATTTTTCATTATGAATTTGACCCATAGGTCAAACAGTGAACCGGGAATACTTCAAAACAATTATGCAATACCATTTGGAGAAAATGGCAGGAAAACTGGGCTTCGGGGAATTGGTTTTTGAACCACAACAATGACTCAGCATTCTCATTCAAGAATTTCTTGAAAGTATTCCATCACTGTGTTCCTCCATATACGATACTCACTTATTTAGTTCCCTGTGATTTTTTTTTTTTTTTTTTTTTTGTTTCCCAAACTTAGAGGCCCCCTTGAAAAGGTCACAGATTTGCAACACTTAAATTATTCAGAATCTGATACAGGAACTATTAACACTTCCAAAAGAGGTTTACCACACATGCTCCCAGAAATCACAGAACCACTGGAATCTGTATATAAAGTGTCAAGGAGACTACTTTAAGGGAGGTCTATATGAATAGCTGGCAAGTTATTTCTCAAATATTTGTTCAGTCTCCAGAATTTCTAACACCTCATTTGGCATTCCTGATTATTTCAAGCTTTATAAATTCTCAAATATTTGTTCAGTTTCCAGAATTTCTGATAACACCTCATTTGGCATTCCTGATTAATTCAAGCTTTATAAATTCTCAAATATTTGTTCAGTCTCCAGAATTTCTGATAACACCTCATTTGGCATTCCTGATTATTTCAAGCTTTATCTCAATAAAGACCAAAAACGGCAAATCTTTAGCCTTGATTGGAATTAAAACTTAAGACAGTTATATGAATATTCAGTTGTGAAGGAAAAGGATAAAAAAAGACCATGTATGAAATGGTGGGCATAGGAAGTCAAAGATTATGACAAAAGCTTGAAGGGGAATGGCTGAGAAAACAGAAAAATTTAAAAAAAACATTTCAGTGAGTCAATCATTCAAGATGCTCAGTTTGTATGATGACTGGAAAGAACATTTTGGCAAAGTTTCTGCTAATGCTCCAGAATTTCATACAAGTGAAGACTGGTTTGATTGGCTTAAGAATAAGGCTAAGTTGCACAATATTAGATTGACAGGAGAATCTGCTAGTGCCAGTAAAAAGCTAGCTAAAAAGAACTAAAAAGGTTTTAGGGCTAAAAGCCTCAGGCTAAGGAAAATTCACTAATTGAACAAGTTAGTGCATAGCATCACATTAGTTTTGTAGTAGCTGAAGTAGGTGAAATGGCATCGTTTCTGTTATATCTCATATTGTAAATGCCTTCGTAACAAGTTGCCCTGATATTGCACTATCTCGAATAAGCAATACTTCACCTGTGGAGAAGGCTAATGTTGCTTATTCTCAGCAGATACCACCACCTAAATGGCACCATTTCAAAGCTTTTTGGCCTCTCATCAGTAGGCGGGTTGTTGTTATGTATTAGTCATTGGTGCATCGGCTTCTGTAGCCATAATGCACCTCTTTTAGTTTTGCTTTCCTAGTCTGGTTTCTTTCAAATTTTAGATCTAAGTAATACCTGACTTTATAAAGAGATGAAGTTCAAATGTATTCATTGACTTGCAGTGATTACGGTGGGTGGGTAGGTACCGTGATGTTACAATAAGTGACAACCTGGTTATGAACAGAAACGATGCCATTTCACCTACATCAGTGATTTACTACAAACTAATAGCTTTTAGCCCTAAAACCTTTTTAGTCTATAATGTTGCCCACCATCTGGCAGCTCTCATATTGTGGAGTTATACTTCATAACCAGGTTGCCACTTATTGTAACACCAGGGTACCTACCCTCCCACTGATGAGAGGCCAAAAACCCTTGAAACTGTGCCATCTAGGTGGTGGTATCTGCCAATAATAAGTAATACTAGTCTTTTTCACTGGTGAAGCATTGCTTATCCGACATAGTGCAATATCAGGCCAATTCATTGTAAAGGCATTCACAATATGAGATATAACAAAGATGATGCCATTTAACCTATTTCAGTGATTTACTACGAACTAACACAATGATATGCAATAACTTGTTTGGCTAAACTACAACTTGTGAAAAAGGTTTGCTAATAAACTATTGAAAACAGGGGGTAATTCTGCTCATCAAATTTAACATTAATAAGATAGAATTATTTTGGAAAGAGATGCCTGCAGAAACCTACTTGGAAAAGGAAAAAAAGATGCACTTTGGCAAAAGACAGGATCACACTTCTGCTTGGCTTTGTGGAAATGCAGGAAGTGAATTTGAATACAAACCAATGCTGGTTTACCATTCAACAAAATCCTAGAGCTTTAAAGGGGAGAGAAAGTGAAAGATACATTTTAAGTCATTTGATAATTAATTCAAATGTCAATGATGTGAGGTAGCAAGCTTACACAGCATCAGCCAAAAAAAAAAAAAAAAAAAACTACCCACATTTATATAATTCTTTCTTAAACTTATTAAAACTACCCACTTGCACAACCCCAGATGGAAGTTTGTTCTAGCAATCAATTACTCTCTGGTTGAAAGCAAATTTTCACACATCAAACCTACAACCAACCCTTTTTCAATTTAAATTTATATCCTCTTATATATGTTTTATTAATACGGAAGGCATCAAGATACGTATAAAGATTAACAATAAACTTAGATGAGTAATAGATAAAGCAAGGAAGGAATGGGGGGGATGGTTTTATAGGGAATTAGAAGTATTAGAAAGGTTAGGAAAACAGGATTTAACATATAAGAGAGTTAAAAGCAGGAAGAGGATGATTTTTGCTAATGTAGAAATAATAAAACAACATAGCTTGGGACCAGTCATAATGGAGTAAGAAGATATCACAGCACTAAAGGAAATGAAGAGAAATAAGGCAGTCAATATTAATAGAATTCCAGTGGAGTTTATAAGGTTATTCTTGGGAAAGTGTGCTTAAGAGAGAATTAACGGAATTATGTAGATTAACATATAAGTAAGGAGCATGGCCAGAAGATTTTAGAACTATGTTTGGTATTAATGTACAGCAAAAATAATGCTAAGAATACTACATAGAAGAGTGACAAAAGAATGGATGATGAAACATGGGAGGACAATTTTTCATTTCAGGAGGGAGGAAAGGGAACAAGGAATACAACAGGCATGATGAGAATATTGACAGAAAGACATCTGGATGTGTACAAAGATGCCTACATATGTTTTATAGATTTAGAGAAGGCTTTTTATTGGGTATACTGGGTTAAATTATTGAATATAATGGAAAGGACAGGAGTGGAATAGAAAGTCAGAAATGTTTAACAGATTATATGGGGACAAGCAACACAACACACAAAGGTAGGAAGAGGTGTGAGACAGGGAAGTTGTCTGTCCTCAATATTATTTAATATACAATATACAAGTAGAAGAAATAATCAGAGACATATAGCTGAGAAAATATAGATGAAGGAGAATTGTATGGGACGTATATGGGGAAAAGTTATTGAATTGTTAGATGAGGACAGTGTAGCAGATGATATCCTCCTGTCAGGTTCTGAGGAAAAATTATAAAAACTGATTAATTGAAAAAAGGAAATTCGTGATGAGAATATTGCAAAAACAAAGGTTATGAGCATGGGAAGGAAAAGATGCAAGTTAAATATTAAAATAGGAAGGGAGAGAGAAAGAATATAACAGGTGAGCAAGTATTTTGGAAGCCTAACAGTGGAAGAAGCAAAGTGAATAAGAATATTATATGGGAAATTAAGAATTGGTTTAAGTAATTATTGGTACACTGTCTGATATGGAGTGTGATACTTTATGGAGCAAAGACATGGACACCGAGAACTGAAGGTATCAGAAGACTGGAGAGAACTGAGATGGGGGTATGGGCAAAGATAGAAAATATAAAATGGGTTAATAAAATGAGAATTGAGGTTTTCAGAAAGATGGGTAAGAAAAGATGTTAGACTGAAACAATCAGAAGGTGGAAAAGAGATTGAATTGGACACGAGTTGCAAAGCAAAGGACTGATGAAGAACATGACTGGAAGAAAAGTTGAGGGGAAGAGACCCAGAGTGAGATGGAGAAAAGCTATGATAGAGAATTGAGAAGGGATGGCAGATATGAGGGGGGTTTGAAGAGGAGGGATGAGAAGAGGGAGATATGGTGAAGTGACTGTTGGAGATGTGTGCTGTCTGAGAAAGAGTAAGCATTAATTTACCCAAAACATTTAATGCCTTAAAACACTTCAATCAGGTCTTCTCACAGGTTCTAGTTTCCAGATGCTGCAATTTCAAAACCAAAGTTTTTCTTGGTAAGGGTACCCTTTTGTGCCCTGATTAATCTTGTTGATCTTCTCTGCACCTGTTCAAACAGATCTACATCTTTCCAAAAATGAGGTCTCCAGACCTCAAGATGCAGTCTAGCCACTGCTTTGTGCAGTGGGATAATCACCTTGTACTTGCTGGTAAATTATGTGTTGTAAGCAATCAATCAGGCTATCAGGAAAAATGACAAGGGAGACTTACCCTGAAGAAATTCTAGTCTGTTTATTTGTGTGAGGATTTTTTGGCATATCAGCGGCTATGGCCATAGTGCACCAAAGAAGATTGGAAAGATTATTACATCTGGAATGCAGTCAACAACACTGAAGTCTTGAAATGAGATAAAGGAATCAATAGCAAGTGATTGTCAGAAGTAGTTGTGCACATCTCATTCAGAGAATGTCCCGTGAATATTTGCCTGCCACGCAAAAGGCATCATCTGAAGGTTAAGATGATGCCAAAATCATTAAAAGTCCTCCCATAAAAGCTTTGAGTTCACATTCAATATCAATGAGAACAGACCCTCAATGAAGTCTTCACTTATCTTGAAAAGTTTATAAACATTGTGGAAAAATCTGACCCTGATGCAGGAAAAAGTTCAGTGGTCTGCAGAGATGGTGATA
The DNA here is from genome assembly GCF_048544385.1 of Mastigoproctus giganteus. Lineage (NCBI taxonomy): Eukaryota > Metazoa > Arthropoda > Arachnida > Uropygi > Thelyphonidae > Mastigoproctus > Mastigoproctus giganteus. The sequence continues at coordinate 80,333,628 of NC_143585.1, read as the reverse complement.
AGGTTACATCTTGCTAGAGACTTCTTTACCAAGAAAAGAATAAGGCTAATGTTCACCAATCTCTTGACAAATTTTTCACAAAGCTGATGAAACATTAAAATCAGCAGAAAAGCCTTCAACATTAAAGTATGCAACACAATCACAGCAGGCATTCATCCAACCATTAAACTGAAATTCATTTGTCTAATACAGGATACCACAAGTAAGCTGAAATGAACTGATTTTTATATGAAAATAGTATTTAGGATTACTTTTAATGATTATATTTTATGTCAAGTGTAGCTTTTAAATGTTTAAAAATTCTGTTTATACACAGAATAAATATTCATGGGTTAAAAAACCAAAAATTTATGCCACAATTAGCAATTTCATATATATTTTTTGGCTTTCTCTGAACAGTACCCATTATATGTAAGAATATTACTCAAATTTCAGATGTGTTTCTGGGAATGCACAGTATTCAAAAGTTCAAGACTGCTTTTATTTTTAAATTTCTAATTGAAATATATACAGAAGTTTTAAAACAAGTTTTAAAACTTCTGTACAATCAAAAATCTCACATCTCGTAGATATACCTCATCACTAAGTATTTCATCCATAGTGCAATTTGCCCAATGATAAGGTACAAACAGCACTAAAACAACCATAAAGGTAATGGCACACATTTCAAATAAATAGCAATATACTTCTGTTTAGCTCTTCATCATCATCATCAGCCATTTTCAATCCACTGCAGGATGAAGGCCGCTCCAGCAACTTTCCAGTTCCTTCTGTTTTGAGCACTGGCCATCCATTTACTACCCACAAACTCGTGAATTTCATCTATCCATCTCCGCCTTTGTCTTCCAGGTTTTCTTCTAGCTCCTCTTGGATACCATTCTGTTATTTTCTTAGTTCACCTGTCATCATGTCTTCGAGCTATGTATCCTACCCAAGACCATTTTAGTTCTTTAGTTTTGATAAGAATGTCGTTTACTTGAGTTTGCTGCCTAATCCATGTGTTTCTCTTCTTATCTAACAGTCTGATTTCCAATATAATTCGTTCCATTCTTCGCTGTGTAGTTCTCAGCTTCTCTTCCATTCTTTTGGTGAGTGCCCAAGTTTCACTTCCATAAGTCATGGTGGGGAGTATACATTGGTTCATTATTTTACGTTTCAGACAAACTGGGATATTGCTCTTCAGCATGTGACTATATTTCCTGAATGCTATCCATCCAAAATTTATTCTTCTCTTGACTTCCAGCCATTTATCATTATTACAGCTAATAACTTGTCCCAGATAAGTATATGACTCCACCTTTTCAATTACTGCTCCTTCAATCATTATTTCCCTTTCTGTGGCATACTTGTTCATCGTTACTTTTGTTTTAGCCATATTCATCTTTAGTCCAAAATCCTTACTAACTGTGCATAACTGATTAAGATTTTCCTCTAATTCTTTGGGATCGTGGCTTATGACCACAATGTCATCTGCAAATCGTAAATGGTTTAGGTACTCTCTGTTCACATTGACTCCTTTCTGCGACCAGTCTAATCTTCTGAAAGCTTCCTCAAGGGCAGCAGTAAACAGCTTCGGGGATATTGTGTCTCCTTGTCGAACTCTTTTCTCAATTTTAAATTTCCTACTGTCTTTGTCTAGTCTAATAAAGGAGGTAGCACTCTCATATATTTTCTTCAAAATCATAATATATGGGGTATCTATGCCTTGTCTTTGCAGTGCCCGAAACATTGCCTTATGCTGTATGGAGTCAAATGCCTTTTCATAATCCACAAATGCCAGGCATAATGGTGTTTTATATTCATTTGCTTTCTCCATTAGCTGTGATATTACGTGAAGGTGATCCATAGTTGAGAATCCTGTCCTAAAGCCAGCTTGCTCTTTCGGTTGATTCTTATCAAGTATTCTTTCTAATCTGTTAGTAATGACCCTTGTGAACAACTTGTAGATGTGTTTAGCTGTATCATACTAACTCCCTGAAAATCTACTGGGGGGGAAAAAAACTCTCAAGGAGAGTAGTAGTAATGGCAAATGATACAAGAAAGCAAACTTATATAGCATCAACCTAAAAAAACAGTTCATCCATCCATACCTCCAAAAATTTGTCTAGTTCTCCCTTGAATTTATTCAAGGTATCCACTTTCACAATGACAGATGGAATTCTGTTCCAACAATCAACAACCAGCTAGCTGAAGACAAACTTCTGTACATCTATCCTTCCTCAAATTGAAGTTATCCCCCCCCCCCCGTGTGTGTAGTCTCAAGCAAGTGAAAAAATACTATTAACATTCAGCTTACTCAATCCATTCAAGGCTTTAAACACTTCAATCAGATCTACCCACAGATACCTAACATCTTGAGATGCTGCAATTTGCAAAACTGAAGCCTTTCTAGGTAAGAGCACCTTTTTGTTCCCTTCACCAATCTGGTTGAAATTCTCTGCATCCATTCCAGCAGATCTACATCCTTCCTAAAGTGAGGCCTACAGACCTGCACTCAAGATGCAGCCTAACCATGGTCTTATACAAAGGTCACCTTCTTATCCGTGCTAGCAAAGTTTCTGTATATCACTGACTATGAGCTGTCCTGGCAGGATGTCGGCACTGCTCAGAGAATTTCATATCTGACTGCACAATTACCCCCAGGTATTCTTCATTTTCCACTACCCTGAGTGTAGTTGATAACACACTTGATAACAGTTGACCACACAGTTGATAAGTTACTCTGGGATTATGGCTAACCATTTGCAGTACCTTGCATTTGTCAATGTTAAACTTCAACTCTTATTTCTCAGCCCATCAACCCAATTTTCCTAGATCCTGTTGCAATAGCTCACCCTGATGACTGTCATTAACCACCCTGCCAACCATTGCATCATCTGCAAACTTAGACATCAAGCCTGATATACCATCATCAATATCATTGATAAATGTTGAAAACAACAATGAAGTGAGCACTGAACTCTGGGGAACTTCACTAATAACATTTAGTCCACAAAGAGCAGTGCCCATTGATAGCCACTCTGTCTTCTTTCACTTAACCATTCCACTATCCATAGCAGTAACTTGCCTTTAATACTACACTGCTCCATTTTTTACAGCAATATTTTATGTGCAACTGTATCAAAAGCCTTCCTGAAATCCAAGTATATAATGTCAAAATTATTTTTTGCATCCAGTTTCTTGGTCACTGCATCACAGTAACCTATCAGATTGGCTATGCCATGAGGGGTGGTCTTGTCTAACCAAAATAGGGTCAGCAGGTACATTGTACCCCCTGATGCTGAAATCTGGTATTGTGGAACTTTTTTAGAAAGCAAATGACGCTTTTTTGTGAATTGCAATTGGCACCTTTTTCAAATGAACCTGCTGACAAAAAATCCTGGCTACACCACTGCCACCCCTTGGCAGATCTATGCTGTGATTGCAGTATAATTGCTTCTTTATCCAGTGATTCCATTATTTTCCCTGGAGCAGACATTAAGCTACCAGGTCTGTAATTACTCATTGCCTTTTGATCCCCTTATGAAATAGGGATATATTTGCACATGTCCAGTCCATAGGGACCTCCCCTGAATCCAAGGGTGCTCTCATCAGAGTGGTCAGTGCATGCTGTAATATTCCCTCCCTTTGAATATATTAACTTATGCTAATTAACAAAGTGCAAACAGACAATTTTCTACATTGAAATATTGGAATACACTGCAAGTTTAGAAGTTGTCATAAATTTGATTTTTATAGATCAGCTTATATTTATTCTTGTCCTTCCTGTAAATAAATGATGCTTCCCTTATAATACAGTATATAATTCTATAACTGTGAAATAATGACTCATTACACTGATAAGCAAAAGAATACTTTTTTTTTTCCTGTCACACATATCGAAATAAATGAATTTGAAAGTAATTTTTTCTGCCGATTTCAAATCAGTTTTTGCACATCACCTATAGTTTAAATGTGATTTCAGTTTATGCAAACATTAAAATAGGTGAAGCTAGAATCTTTTTTTTTTTTTTTTTTTTTTTTTTTTAAAGATGTACTTGTTATCTTTAACTGCACTAGAATGCAGCTCCTGATGATTTCCTATTGTATTTCACCTGTGTAACATCCCTCCTCAATATCCAACAATAATCAGCCAGCATGCTTGAGCTCCACTTGCCCTGGTACCTATTTTCCATTGTGGAAACAGTTTGATAAATATGCTCCCCATGCTCATCACTAACAGCTCCTAACTTTTCTGGAAAGAAATCCAAATGTGAATCCAAGGCATGGATCTTTAGGGACATGGATCTTAAGCTCACTGACAATTTCTTGTCAATTTTCAGCTCCACTTGCCCTGGTACAAAAAACTCCACTTTTAAAGTAACTTTTTTTTTTTTTTTCCCACTAAGTTCCATGCAGTTCATTCAACTTAATTTAACTGTTCTTTAAAATGTTCAAAGTTCAAATGGGGTGCATTTTAGGAAGGAGAGGATGTGGGGCACTGTAGGAAAGGAGCAATGAAAAGAATGCAGTTGTTGTTATTTGGTTTTTAGGAGCATTAGCAACTAAGGCCATATTGCTCTGGGGATATGCAGTGGTCATTCCCTGACCTTTCCCAATCCTCCGTATTTGGTGCTCATGGGCTCAAACCCCGGTTTAATCAAGAAGTGTGTGCTACACACTGCTGCTCCTTCCCACCTGGCTACAGAGGCGCCTAAAAGAATGCAGAAATGCGAAATGAGATTAGCTGGATCCACAAAGGAGATATTCATACCAAGAATGACCAGGATTCTGTAAATTACAGTGTCTTCAGCATTTGCAAGAAGACCTAACTGAAGAATTTAATGATCTAAATGGATTGAGTAAACTAAATGCTTATGGCATCCTTACTCTTCCTTGGATGGCAGACACACAATGGGACATAAATCTAAATTGCAAAAGCATGAAGGTTGAAAGATACATGCACATGGAAATTTGACTTTGGCCAGAGAGTAATTAATTGTTGGAATAAACTTCCATCTAGTAATGTGGAAGTGAGCTGTCTGGATAAATTTAAAGAGGGATTGGACAAATTATAGAGGGAAAGGACAAAAAGGTCAGTATTTTCTTATGACTGATGCTATAAAACCTTGCTTCCTTGTGCCATTCTACCATTACTAATACTAACCCCACCTATGGGAGAGACCTTTAGATATTTCCAATCTTCTGGAACTTCATTTGAGCCTAAAAATAATAATAATACCATAATTATATAGATAAGGTTTAGCTGCTTCTTTCAGTATAACAGAGTAGACAACATTAACTTCCTGTGCTTTCTCAAGAGGTTTTTCACTTATCATAAGTTCCTTTAATGCTGAATAACTATTAGCTAAACTAAGTCTTCTCCCTATGTAAAGTATAATCTTGTGTGATTATAGATGCAAGAATCTGTTCAACTCATCAGCTGTCTCCTTAATGTTATCTATAGTAAACCCACTGCTCCTTAGTAGTGGCCAAACATGGTTCATTTCTACTCTTTCATTTTTCAAACGTGCAGAGAATTCTTTACTATATTTCTTGGAAATGTTTGCCAAATCCTTTTCATAATCTGCCTTAGACAGTCCATTGGCTGTATAACTTGATTACCGACTAACACACATTCCAAACTGAACAGTCAATTGAAAATCTGTAGCTGTCTCATGCAGCTTTCTTTGCAATTTGTTGGTAATAATTTCATTAATTATTTAATAATACATTTCAGTTTACAACAAATCTTTTTAAAGATATGAAAACTGTGCATAATATCTAGAATTATCTGTACTCAAATGATGTGTAAGACAAACAGAATCCCCACTAAGAAAATAAATTCCTCTCCTTGCCCTTAACTGTAATTCCTTAGATATATCCCATACCAAAACATTCTTGTCACTGTCAACAAGTTGCTCTTTTAACTCAGATTTTTAACAGCAGCTCAATTTTTAGTAACTACCAATTAAATACAGATCCACTTAATGGCATTCCTAACAAGTTGTAGAAAGAAGCCATCTAACTGGTCCAAATGCCAACCAATACTAAGGGCATCTATTTATTTATTTACAAACTTCACAACCACAGGGCACACAGATCCTAGATAATGGTGAGAAAGCTGAGAATTACAAAGGATAAATAAAAAGCAGTCAGTAGAATTAAAATATATACAAAATGAATTAACAAAACAGAGCAAAGAGCAATTTCTTATACACAGATGGTTTTCAGTGTAAAATCAATATTGTGGTTATTCAATAGCTGAAGGAAATGGAAACTGAACTACCAAGTACATGCTAAGTACCAGGGACAGGCAATGAAAAATTAATTTTATAATGAGAATTCAAGTGGGGTATACTGAAAGGTATTTGTTCAAAAAGAGAAAGAGAATCAATCATAGAATTTACGAAATTAGACAAAAAGAGACCCATGGGGTTGTTATCTGGAGGGAAGGAGGATAATTCTGAAGTGACAACAAAGAGCTCCACAGTATCAATGATGAAAGGCAAAGCAATTTCAAAAGCATAAGAATTTAATGAATTTGATTTGAATTCACTCAAGTCTCTGAGAAAGATATTCTTGCTGCCGGGACCAAATAATATTACAATAATCAAAAATGGGAAGTATAAGCTGCTTGTAGAGAAGGATTATAACTTTGTCACTCTTAAAAATTGAGTAAGTACACTTAATTAAGCCAAGAAGTTTGGAAGTCTGAGATATCATGTGATCAACATAATAAGGGGGATGAAGCTAAGATCAGAATAGGACACCTAAGTCCTTGAATGTATCAGTACTTGCATTTAGACAGTTTCCAAAATAATGATCATTAAAGACTGCGGGTCTAACTGCAAAATTCAAGCAATAGCAACAATTTACATTTTAATGGGTTTAGAACAAGATAATGTAGTAATGAAGGTAATGTAGGAGTTCTAAAATTGTTTTTTTATATATCAGGATAATATAGGCCTCTTTGAACATTAAAATGTAACGACCAGGAAGTAGACAGTAATTGAAGAGAGAAATATGCAAAATCTGGAGCTAGAGAGAAACTGCTTTTCTTAAAGAAAAGAGCAGGGAGGGTATCAGGTGAAGTGAAATTTTTAAGCTGAAATTTTTAAGAAATGGCTAACTGGGCATTTCAGTAGTGAGAACTAATCTGCCAAAATAGTCATTGGTATTAGATTTGGACGGATAAAGGGAAGAGTGCTAGTGTTTGGAAGAATGAAGTTTCAAAAAAAAAAAAAAAAAAAAAGGGTAGCAAAAAGATTAGCACTGATAAGAGGACAGTTGATTGAGATATTCAAATCATTAGTTAACATAAGACTTCTTGAAGATCTCAACAGCTGTTTGAGATAGCACCATAATGGTCTGGAACTGAAATTTTGAGCAAGTTCAGCTTCAAATGAGTGAAGATAATGAGAATATTCAAGATTTTGTTACTTTCTTAACATGATGTTTAAGGGAAGAGAACAAAAAGTAGATAAAGTTAGCTTTGAGTTTTAAATACCTTTTGAAGGTAATTTTTTCGAAGAATTAGATACATAAGCTTGTTTGACATCCAGTAAGGAAAGTTACTACGATTAGCAGTACAAAATTTGATGGGAACAAACCATAAATTGCAGAATGGAGGATTAAGTACAGATAGTCAATGCAACGATCTGGATGAGAATCCAACCAATGATGCCCAAAAACCAATTTAACAAAGTCCAGTCAATGTTCCTAAAGCTTAAAAAGTGTCTATCAGAGGAAGGTTCAGAAATAGAAGAAAAGAAATCAATGACAATAGGGAAGTGATCTGATCAAATGAGACAGCCACCCTTAGAAAATGTGAAGAGAGTTGATTCATGGGTAAAAAACTAAATCAGGGTAGTTGGAGTGTTTCCAGGTGGGAAAGGTATCAATTTGAGTTAGAGGATTACTAAGTCAAATGTTGCAGAATTCCTTAGCCAGTGAATGTGGTGAGTGATTTGGGACATTAAGATCACCCAGAGTGGTATTGCTTTTGTAGCCTTGAAAAACATTGTTTCATCTATAATATTCTCTAACTGTTGAATGATGGATAAAGAAACTGGAGGAGCAAGGTAAAAAAGCATAAGCAGATTGTTTTGTTTGTTTGGGTTTTAATGTGCAGCAGTAACTAGGACTATAATGCACCAAAACCACATCCTGCATAAGCAGAAGCCTTCCTGCATAGTTAACTAATAACAAGATACCTTCAATGGAAGGTATGTTTAGTGAACTGAAGCGCTTTGTTGTTGTTATTTGGTTTTTAGGAGCATTAGCAACTAGGGCCATATTGCTCTGGGATATGTGGTGGTCATTCCTAACCTTTCCGCATCCTCCGTATTTGGTGGTGATGGGCTCGAACCCCGGTTTAATCAAGAAGCGTGTGTTCTTGATTAAACACTGCTGCTCCTTCCCACCTGGCTACAGAGGCACCTGAAGCACTTTGATCAGCTTCAGTTGGATTATGTTCAGATGGATACAGATGGCAATACCACCACTGAGTCTTAATCCACACGACAGACAGAACAGGAGACGGGTGAATTTTCAATGTCGAGTATATATGGACGTAACCAGGTTTTTTCAGTGAGGGCAACGATGACAAACATTTGTTGCAGAAAGAAGAGACGATAAGCAATGAAATTTTTTTTCAATGCTTATGCAATTGACACAAAACAGTAATGGTAATGATCTTGATATACATCGAGAAGGTAACTGCTGGCTGGATGACAAGGCCTGTAAGGCTTAATAAGAGTGTCAATTAGCCAGATATCCATACCTAAAATACATACTTGTTCAGATGGATTATGTGTGATTCAAGATGAAGCAGAGTTTGGATAACAGGTGGATAACTTCCTCACAGAAGTGTGAAGACCTAATTCATTCAGTGTTGAGAAATCTCCAAGATCTGCAGGGTTTGTGGAAGGAGCAAGACATCTGATGAAAGATTGAGCCTTGCAAGGGCAAGGAATAGCTTGAAATCTAGAGCTCTTACTGATTCCAAAGGCAAAGATTGGAAATCTACTTTTGCTAGATAAAGAACAAGATATTTCAGATGATACTGTTGTCTGTTTATTAGATAGTTGCTGATTCAAGTTGATGTGCTGAAGACTGTATGCACAAAGGACAACTGACCTGCTGAAACAATGAGCTGATATGCTTTCACATGGGCATTCTCATTATTTGGTATGCATACTCCAGAAGATCAAGTAGAATCAAGGCATATATTAAAGATGTATTAGAGAGCTTAGTCAGATAGAGGACTAGTTAAATGGGCTGCATCCAAAGAAGGATGAACTTGACTGGAAGTAGCTTTGCCTTCCAAGTAAGATGATAATGACAGACATGTCAGGACTTATAGAGGATCCTTGAAATCAACATCGATATTTATGGAGGGAACGGTTCATTCAAGTACAAGAAGAAAAGTCTACACTCAGTTTGAAGTATTGTTATTTGTTTGTTATTTGGTTTTTAGGAGCATTAGCAACTAAGGCCATATTGCTCCGGGAAATGCGGTGGTCATTCCCTGACCTTTCCTCATCCTCCGTATTTGGTGGTGACGGGCTCGAACCCCGGTCTAATCAAGAAGCGTGTGCTACGCACTGCTGCTCCTTCCCACCTGGCTACGGAGGCGCCAGTTTGAAGTAGGAGCAATGGGTTTTGAGTTAGAGCATTAAACAGATTACTGAAATCATTTCTGCTTTAGCATTTTGCATATAATAATAAATTTATGAAAAGGCTTACCTTAATTAGAAAAGTTTTATGTATAAATGTTTTTATTTTAATTATTACTAAGAATCTGAATAATGTTACTTGTACTCTATATGGTTATCAATAAATCCAGAACAATAAATGTTCAATGATTAAAATTTAGCTTGAATTGAAGAGCAGCCAGAAACTCAATAATGTTGTACAGCAGAAGTAAATTAATTTTATTAGTACTACAATCAAACGGAAGCATAATCGAAATATTGAAAAGATGTTCGAAATGAGTGCCACGTGACAGCAGACATGCTTCAACACAGCATGAGAAGGAATCCCATACATGTGCAAGTAGCACAGCAGCAGCAGCTTCATGGATGCGATTCAACAAGTCATCTCGGCTGTTAACCTCTGTAGCATACACTGTTTCATGTGACTCCACACATAAAAGTCCAATGTGTTAAGGTCAGAAGAGCATGATGGCACTGTGACCAATGCAGTGATTCCAGTAAGGATCACTTAAGAATGTTTTTACTTGTCTCCCAAAATGTGGAGGCTCTCCATCATGCTGAAACCATATGTTGGCACATACACTTAAAGGAACATCTTCCAGAAGTGTTGGCAACATCCTCTGCAAAAACTAAGTTTTTGCAGAGGACATTCATCAGCATTTAGGCAGGCAAGGAACTTGTGATGAATAAAGCTATCTCCTACAATGCCAGCCCACATACTGATTTAGTTGGAAATGGGATCGCTGGATTGTGCAAAGACTTTCTACAGACCATGTGTGGAAATTGTGCACATTGAATATTCCATCTCATGTAAATGTTGACTCATTGGTCCACAAGACATTGACAAGAAAGTCAAGGCTGTTGATACAATTAAGTATCCATAAACAAAATTGCTCATGTGCACATGAATCTCCTGATTGTAATGCCTGAACTATGCATATGGTATGCATACACTGGCTGTATGCATACAGCCAGTGTGATCCATCTGGATGGACTCTTTCACAATTTCATATTCAAAAGAAGCAGCAATAGAAGACTGACTGACAGTATTTGTTGGGAAAGGCTTTGGATACTCGGTAGTCCCACAGTTGAAGAATGTGAAGAACAAGCTTGGAATGTTACATCATACAACTTGAACTGGCCTTGGATTTTAACAGTGGGTTTAGTGTATGGCTGCAGCATAGAGAAATCTGAAAGGTAACAGTTTGTGCAGGGAGGGGATGAGACCAAAGCTTGAATAATTTCAGGATTGGTCACCGATTCATTGCTGGGGGTCCCGAAAAGAAAAATTTTGCAGAAATACCCAATTCTGTTTAACAATCCTATCAATAAGTTCCAATCTGTCCAAATAGTTCATATCCTCCCACAAGACATTCTGAATTGCTTGTTTACTCTAATTGTATATATATTATCATACTCAATCCATTCCTCAGGTTTGTAGCACATCCTGACTTCCAGTTTTGTTGTTCCAACTTTACAACACACCAGATTGATTCAATGTGATTACGATGTTCCTCGTTCAATAAATATACTTCCTTGAATTCTTTAAATATACGTTCTTGAATCCACGTGCTTTCTGATCAGAAGAATACCCTCTCTTCCCTTTGTCACATTAACTTTTCCTGTATATTTGTACTTACCATATTTAAATTCTGCATCTGACATATCAGATGGCACCATGTTTTTGATACTCCCATTATGTAGCATATGATGATTTAACTAGTAGTTTGGCTTCAAATTTTTAAAGTATACTTTCAATGTTAACATACAAACCTCAGTTTGTAGGTTAACATTGAAAGTATAATTCAAATTATTTTTAAATTTTTTGTAATTCTAATATCTCATGTACTTGTATGGAAGAGTGCTTTCACTGGGAATTTTCTAATTGGATAGCTGATTAGGTACAACACTCTCTGAACAACCATTCCATAATTTCCCATGGTCACAGAGTCTTTAACTAGTTTCAGCTTTTACTATTACTAGGTATCCATCTTACATTATTTTGAACTATTTACATTACCACTCCCTGTCTTCCCCCACTCAACCATCCATTTATCCATAACAGCAACTTGCCCTTAATACCATACTGCTCCAATCTGTACAGTAGTCTTCCATGTGCAACAGTATCAAAAACTTTCCTAAAATCCAAGTATATGATATCAAAATTATTTTTTCCTTCCAGTTCATTTGTGATCACATTGTAGCATCCAATCAAATTGTTCAGACAAGATTTCCCTTAACAAACCCATGCTGTATCTCAACAATAACTGCAGTCTTATCCAGATGATCCTGCAATGCTTCTTTAACCAGTGACCCCATTATTTTCCCCAAAACAGAAGTTAAACTAACAGGTCTGTAATTACTCTTGTCACCTTACAACCCCTCCCCCATTGTGAATTGGGGATACATTTGCACATCTCCAGTCAGTGGGAAACTCCCCTGAGTCAAAGGATGCTCTCATAATCACGGCTGAGGGCCTGCTTACTTCCTTTGCTGCCTACTTTAATATCACTGGATAGATCCCATCCACCCGAGGTGCCTTTCTTAGGTTTAACTTCAACAATTTCTCCTTCACTTTGCTCTCAGTTATTTCCAAATAATTTAGTTCCCTGTTAGAGTTTGATAAGCTTCTGTCTTCCACTTCCTTACATAATTTCTCATGTGTGAATGTAGATGCAAAATACTCATTCAGTTTGTCAGCTACCTGAGCAAAATCAACAACTGAACCATCGATATCAAATGGACCAATCTGATTCATTCCCTTTCTTCTAGAGTTTCAAGAAGTAAAAAAGTCTTTACTGTTTTTCTTTGCATCCGTTGTCAAAGATTTCTAGTAATCTGCCTTTGCTTGCCTAACCTCCTTTGTGATTTGGTTACAGACTATCTTATACCTACCATAGGCATCTGTCTCCTGATAATTTATATGCATCCCATGCATTTTTCTTCTCTGCCACAAGTTTCATTAGTTCATCTGACATCCATTTAGGCCTAAACCTTGAACAGTATTTCTTAGTTGGTATGAAAAGCCTAGTCACTTCCAAGATTAATTCCTTGAATGTTTCCCATTTAGAATTTGCTGTTGGTAACATCATCAGTTGGTTCCATTGTATAGAATTTTTACAAACTATCTGAGACTACTGTAATCACCTTTATAAAAGCAAGAATCCTTCCCTTTACCCCCGATAGTAGTTACACCTTTGAGTAAATCCCACATCAGTACACTGTGATCACTGCCACTAGTGCAGTGACCTGCACTAAGCTTTATCTGCAAATTCTTAATGCATGAATAATTACTGCTGATAATCAGATCAAGATTATTACTCTTTCTGGTTGCCTCTCAAACATGCTGCTGTAGAAAACAATCATCCAATAAATCCATAAAAGTCTTGCTAGTGTGCAATTGACTAACCCACAAGTTCCAGTCTACATCTGAGAAGTTAAAATCCCCCATTATAAGATACTCTGATGTACTGGCCCAGTCTGTTTCTCTGTACTGTTGTTGGTTTTATTTATCAGAGTCATTAGACCTATAACACACTCCTACTCTCATTTTTGCTTTTCCACTGATTATGTCACACCACATTGACTCAATGTTGCACTGTCCATCTATATCAACTGGATGCACTTCCTTAGATTTTGTGTTTCTTAACTAACAGCATGACCCCTCCTCCCTTTCTATCCTTTTTGTACACAATGTACTCCCCAAATTCCAATTCTGCATTCCTTATATCTGTGTGACGCCATGTCTCTGATATCCCAACAATATCTGCTTTTGTTGTCTTGACCAGCACCTCAAATTCATTAAATTTATTTACTATACTCCTAGCATTGGTTTACACTCAAGTATACATACACCTATTCTTACTCTTAGTTATCCTAACACAACCCACGTATTTACTTGTTCCATGACTCCCAGCAGCCCTTGAAATCCCCAGTACCTCGCTTTCCAGGCTCATTCCAATAGAAGCAGTGCAAGAATCACTTTCACCTCTGCCTGTGGCTACCATTAATCTATTAGTTTGCAAATCCCTCCAAGCTAGCAGTTTTCTGATCCACCTAACACTGCCTCAATAGCATCAGCAAATATTCTTGCACCCTTTCTATTTAAGTGTATCCCATCCTTGTAGAAACAATCTCTCCTATTAGCAAGCACAGACCACACTGAGAAAAATTCTACTCCATGGGCCTTGCACAGTCTCTCTAGGGCTGAATTGATTGACAAGGCTCTCATCATATATTCCCTCATATCATGTTTGAGCAGAATAGCAGACACTATCAAATTTAACCCTAACTCACGACTTTTTTTTAACATTGTTAAACACTGATATTAGATTATATTAGTAAAGATTATATTAGTAATCTTTAACCTTGTTAAAGATTACTAATATAATCTCTGAGAAACACTTATCAGAAAAACTACTGTGGCCGAAAGAACGAAGTTTTGTGAGCTGTGGGGTACATCCAGTTATATTGAAGAATGCAGCAAGGGAATGCTTCTTGCCATTAGGATTGCTAATGAAAACATCATTGGGTACTGGGGTGATTCCTTTGGGCTGGAGAAGTGGCAATGTTTCACTGACTCAAAGGGAAGGGCTAAGGTGGAAATGATTAACTACAGACCAGTGAGTATGAATTCTGTAGTGGGTAAGGGTAATGGAATCAGCAATTACAGATGCAATACAGAAACATCTTGATAAGAATAAATCCTCAAGGATTAGAGCATGGCTTTGCAAAAGGGAAAATCTTTCCCAACAAACCTATTAATTACTATGATGAAGTCAAAGCATTTAGATGCTGGAAACAATTTAAATATTGTATATCTAGATTTTAGTAAAACTTGATTTGGTTCCCATGGGCAGCTATTATATAAATTGTAGCATGTCAAGATTACTGAGAAGATCCTAAAATGGATTAGGGGGCTGGCTAAATGAAAGGAGACAGAGGATGGTAATTAATGGGTATTCTTCAGAGTGAACTATTATAGCAAGTGGGCCCTATCTTGTTTCTGAATTTCCTCAATTATACTGATGAGGGTATACAGGAGTTGTCAATGTTTTCTGATGATTTAAAAGCAGGTAGGATGGTTTAACAATCAGGAATGGGCTTTACTGCTTCGGAATAACAGATTGGTTACATGTATGATCTGAAAGAGGTCTAGTCCTACTAAGTGTAAGGTTTTGCATTTGGGAAAAAGAAATCTGAGGTCATATGTGAGTAGGGGCATGGAATTAAGTGTGGTTCAAGATGAGAAAGATTATGAAGTTTTTGCTGCAGTATAAGCAAGTGGCCAGGAAAACTTCGGACATACTATCAATGATCAAGAAGGCCTTTGTCAGCAGGGAGAAGGAAGTTACTATTCCTCTTTATAAAATCATGGTGGGGCTTCAAATTGGAATATTGTATTCAGGTATGAAGGCCTTGCCAAAAAAAAAAAAAAAAAACAGAGAAGGTCCAAAGAATGGACAACTAGATTGGTGGGAGAAGGGTTGTCCCTAAGATGATCATCTGAGATTATGACTGCAGAGCCTGGAGGCTAGACACCTCAAAGATGACTTGATAGGTGTTTAAGACACTAAAAGGAATAAACAAAATGAATGAAGAAAGTATTTTCATATTGATATGCAGAACAAAAACAATGGGACACAAATATAAAATTATGGGAAGCATTGGACAATTAAATCTTGTGAAGTTCACCTTTGGACAACATGTTGATGATCACTGAAATAAGTTGCCTCCCAAGCCAAGTGAAGTCTGACACTGTAAAGACTGAATTGGATTGCTACTTTTTTTTTTTTTTTCCTTAGAAATGGGAAAATTGTGATTAACCCTGGGATATTTTTGCGGTTGATACTGAATAAGTTTGCTTCCTTGCATTATATGGCCTGCCTCATTATCATTTAGAGTACATTTAATCTCTGTCGTATAAGTTTTTACAAAATCTGTAGGTATGACTTCTGATTTTCCACTAACAAAAAGAATGAAGCAGTAGGCTCAATACCAACTAATGTTTTACTTTGTATTACTGTAAAATTGTTATATTATTGTAAATCTGACTTTCTAGTAACAGGAAGGAGCAATGTGGACAATATTTACTAACTTTTTACTGTATATATTTAAATTATTCTTATGAGTGTAAAAAAAAGAAGTGGTCTGGAAATATTGACCCAATGCTTACATGGAAAAATACAGAAAAACAAATAATCAGTATATATGCATGTACATCCTAATAAGTCCAAAGTTAGGACTTAATTCAGACATACCTTGCAAAAACAAAAGACTCAATTAAAAAATTTTAAAAAGTTGTCTTCCAAACTTCCAACACTGTCCTTATGTACCCAAGCAGTAATCAAACCCTTGCATACAAATTAATTAAGAATACATAATCAATAATGATAATTACTCTTCTCACTTTTAAAAACTTTTGGAAAAGTAACAGTATTGACAAAATTCATGTGTAAATAATCTACCTTTCTAGTCATTACTTATAGAACCCATTTATTTGGTATGCTCCAAATACTGAAATTTACCGTTAAATTATTTAAATAATTAAATTATTAATTTACCATTACATTTTTTTGGTTTTGGCTAGTATGTACAATTGATCATGTATTTGTTTCATATTAACCTTGTGACCCAACTTCAAATCCTAACTCCTAAGTTTGTCACCTAACTTTCGCATTCTTTATCCAGACAGTTGATCAAGGAATTCTGTGATAATTCAAATCATATTTTAAATGTCAATTTTTGAAAGCAAAAAAAAAAAAAAAAAAAAAAGAAAAACACTATCAGAATGCAATAAAGGTTAAGAAATAAAATTCTTCATCTTCAATGCAACTTTAATGTATAATATACCACATGGAGTACTACAAAGGCCTGGCCAAAGTTGAGCAAGACACTAATTCATAGGCATCTACAAATATTATATATAAATTCTTTATTGCTGATAAGTACAGAACATGTACTAGAGACAATAATACTCATCACGGTGACATGGCCAGGAGTTTTACATTATAAATTAGATTAATTGGCAAAAAAAAAAAAAAAAAAATTTACTATTACATGGAAAATTATGAGTTACACAAAATTAAACATGTAAAAATGAAATTATAATAATGAAAATATGAGGACTGAACATCATATGGAGGAAATTATCCCAGTTCCACAGATATAATCCACTTGAGGAGCATGTGACGGTATTTGTAGTTGGTAGGCAATTTCTGAAGGTCGACTCCAAGACAGAGCAGTGCCTGAATTTTGGGGAGTGTCTGGGCAGGTAGGAACCGACTACACAGTTTCAACCGGTTGTATTTGAGGATTAGTGTGGGCTCTGACCTCAAGGATGGTGGAGAATTGTGCCACTGACAGAAATCCCAGATGTTTGGGGCATTTATCGCTCCTGTGTACATTTTTACTGTAGTCATTAAATGCCTGCTGTCAATTAACCTCGAGAGCCTGGGTACATTTAGCTGCTCAGCCATGTCAGTTGTTCTCTGTTTAGGGGGTCGGCGATGCTTATTTGTGGCCCATTTCAGGGTCCAGTATTCACACGAGAACACCGGTTTTTGAAGTCAGGGCAACGCAGATGCCCAAATTTCAGCAGCGTATAAAATAGCCGGATAAACAATGGCTTGAAGATATCTGGTAGTGGTGATGATAAATAATCAAGAACCTGATTGATCACATGGCTTTGTGGGATCAGGAGAGAGATTTTACTGGCATCGTATGACAGTACGAATCATATATTATAAATAAATTTTGGAGAAGATTTTAAAGTTTCCTTAAAAATCCTCCTACATGCATTTCAAAATACTCCATCCTAAGTGCACCTCATTTTATCAAAATAACAGCAGGTACTATGCAATATAATCCAAATTTCAAGAATTCACCACTGGCACCTGAGAACTGAAACCATTACTATTAGCACTGGTAGTGGCAAATGATGCAAAAAAATAAACTTCTATCCAAAAAAAATAAAAACACTAAACACTTCACCCATTCATATCCTCTAAAAATTTGTTAAGTTCTTCCTTGAATTTATTCAAACCACCTAATTCCACAACAACAGATGGAAGTTTGTTCCACAATCAACCACCCAATGACTAAAGGCAAACTTCCACACACCTATCCTACAACCATCCTTTGACTTAAATTTACTTACTCAATCCATTCAAAACCTTAAACTCCTCAATCAGATCTTCTGCAGGTGCCTAGTTCCAGGACACTGCAATTTGCAGAACTTATGCCTTTCTTAGCAAGAGCACCCTTTTGTTCCCTTCACCAATCTAGTTGTGCACCCATTCCAGCAGACCTACATCCTTCCTAAAGTGAGGCCTCTGGACCCGTATACAGTACTCAAGATACAGCTAACCATAGACTTGTACAAAGGGATAATCATCTCCTTATCCCTGCTAGAAACATTCCTGTACACCACTAACAAAACCTCACAAGCTGTCCTGGAAGCCTGTCTGCACTGCTCAGAAAATTTCATATCAGACTTCACAATTATCCCCAAGTCCTTTTCATTTTCTGCTTCCCTGAGTGTAGAGCTAGACAGTTAAGTTAATCTGGGATTACTGCTTCCCATATGCAGTACCATGCATTTGTCAAATTTCAACTACCATTTCTCAGCCCATCAACCTAATTTTCTTAGAACTTGTTACAGCAGTTCACCCTAATTACTGTCATTAACCACCCTGCCAACCTGAATCATCTGCAAATTTAGATATTAAGCTGGATATACCTTCATCAATATCATTAATGAATATTGATAATAATAATGAACCCATTTGTACAGCAGTCTCTTATGTGCAACAGTATCAAAAGCCTACCTGAAATCCAAGCATATGATATCAAAATTATTTTTTGCATCCAGTTCCTTTGTCACTGCATCAAAGTGTCCAATCAGTTTGGTCAGACAAGACTGCCCCTTAACAAATCCATTCTGTGACTGCAGTATAGCTGCATTCCTGTCCAGATGATCCTGCATTACTTCTTTAACCAGTGACTCCATTATTTTCCTAGAAACAAATGTTAAGCTAACAGATCTGTAATTACTCATGTCACCTTTTGATTTCCCTTGTAAATTTTGGATATATACACTCATCTCCAGTCCATATAGACCACCCCAGAATCCAAAGATGCTCTCATAATTCTGGCTAAAGGTTTGCTTACCTCTTTTGCTGCCTCCCTTAATGTAACTGGGTAGATTCTATCCACCCTAGGCACCTCTGTTTTTCAACAATTTCACTTTCCTTTCAGTTATCACAAAATCATTTAGCTCCCCATTAGTTGATTTACAATAGTAATAGCCCTACAGTGTAAGGAAGCCACAGGCTTTTGCTGCACTGGCCAGAAAAGAAAAAGAGTAGATAAGAAAATAAATTATTTGCCTCCCTCTTCACACAGGTAACTATCCTGCTGACCTTTGAATTTATTCAAACTGTCAGCCTCAACTACCTGTGAAGGCAACCTGTTCCAGCAATCAATGACTGGCAAAAGAAAACTTCCTACAATCTAGTCTAAATCTCTTTCTGTGTAATTTGAATTTATGCCCTGGAGATCTGGAATTCTCTATAACAGTGATAATTCAGCCTTCATTCATTTTACTAACCCCCTCTTAGAGCCTCATAAACCACAATCAGGTTGCCTCTGAGGTGCCTAGGTGTCAAGCTCTGTAGCCCACATATACAGAGTCTTTTTCTCATATTTTTGCCTTTTTACCAATCTCACCATGTGGGTTGCTGATCTTTGAACCATTTCAAGAAGCCCCATGTCTTTTTTCAGATGAGGTCTCCATACTTGAACATGGTATTCCAAATGCGGTCTTACAATTGTCTTATACAATGGGTATGATCTCCATATTTCTACAGGATAATGTTTTATAAATCATCAATAGGACACCACAGGCTTTCCTGGCTGCCTGTTTACACTGCTCAGAAAACTTCATATCTGCCTGTATTATAATCCCCAGATCCTTTTCTTCCTCTACTGTTTTTAATTCAACCCCATCAAGTGGGCTTCAGCCCAGGGAATTGCTGAGCAAATTAAATTAATAAAAATTAATAATATACTTCTTATTTAATCACAGACACAGAAGCACTTTGGCAGTGAACTGTTTTGTGTTGTGTGTGAAGAAAGATTTAATGAAAGTTGAAGTAATATTTATTGCATCCAGTGCTTTGATGTTCACTAAGTTTCCTACAGTATTTCAAAAAAATGAGCCACTAATTCACATTTTAAATAATGAAGTAACAATTGATTTTAACCATCATGAGTAGAATTTTAGGCTGAAGCAATTCAAGCATTCTCAAGAAATTTAAATATTCATCATTTTGAAGCAGGAAACTTAATCTTGAGAAAGCACTTCAATTTAACCACTTGCTTGTATACAGCATGGTCAGGCACATCAGTTGAAAATTGATTTGCTTGTAAAACGATGTTGTTTATTTTTGTAATCATATTTTTGTAAATGATGGCTGTATTTTAACCAATTCAATAATATTATTTTCTTAGGAATACATAGGTCAAAATTTTTATGATTAGCATTGGAATGTATGCTTTTGTCATTTTATTATGGCCTAATATAATAATAAAAAGAAAAGGATGTATTTCAACTTTCTTCAAAAAAAAATTTAAAAAAAAACCCACCAAGTGTATAATTTATTCTGGCATTCCCTTCCCTAAAGAATTCATTATGTGTGAATGCAGATGCAAAATACCTATTCGATTTGTCAGCAACTTGAGTAGGGTCTTAAACAGTTAATCCATTGACATCAAGTAACCCGATGCTATTCAACCCATTCCTCCTACAATTAATATAAGCATCAAGTCTTTGCTGCTTTTCTTTGCATTCTTTTCCAGATATTTCTCATAATCTGCCTTAGCATGCCTAACCTGCTTTGTAACTTGATTACAGACTAATTTATATCTACCATAGCATTAGTAGAGGCATATAATGCAAGAAAGCAAGCTTATGCAGCATCAGCCAAAAAAAAAAAATTCACCCCTCCGTTCGTTCGAAATACCTATCCAGCTGAGCTTTAAATTTATTTAGGCTATCAACTTCCACAACAAGAGATGGAAGTCTGTTCCACCAACCAACTACCCGCTGGCTAAAGACAAATTTCCACACATCTATACTACATCTGTCTTTCCTCAATTTGAATTTATGCCCTCTCAGGTGATTAATCTGAACAACAGGAAGAATCCCATCAGCATTGAGCATGCTCAAACCATTCACGGCTTTATACACCTCTATCAGATCACCTCGCTGGTGCCTAGTCTCCAGACACTGTAATTTGCAAAACTTAAGCCTTTCTTCGTAAGAGCAACCCTTTGTTCCATTCACTAATCTTGTTGCCCTTCTCTGTACTCATTCCAGCAGCTCTATCCTTCTTGAAATGAGGCCTCCAGACCTGTATACAGTACTCAAGGTGTGGCCTGACCATTGCCTTATACAAGGGAATAATCACCTCCTTATCCCTGCTAGAAAAATTCCTGTATATCATTGACAAGACACCATGAGCTACTCTTGCAGCCCGTCTGCACTGCTCAGAGAACTTCATATCTGCCTGCACAATTACCCCCAGGTCCTTTTCATTCTCTACCACTGTCAGTGTAGTACCACAGAGTTGATACGTTGCTCTGCGGTTGCTGTTTCCCATATGTAGTACTTTACATTTGTCAATGTTAAACTTCATTTGCCACCTCTCAGCCCATCTGCTCAACTTTTCCAGATCCTGTTTGTTTGTTTGTTATTTGGTTTTTAGGAGCATTAGCAACTAAGGCCATATTGCTCCGGGATATGCGGTGGTCATTCCTTGACCTTTCCACATCCTCCGTATTTTGGTGGTGACGGGCTCGAATCCCTTTCCAGATCCTGTTGCAGCAGCATAGCGTCAGTATTGTCCTTAATTAAGCTTGATATACCATCATCAATATTATTTATAAATACAGAAAACAATAATGGACCCAACACTGAACCCTGAGGGACTCCACTAATAACATTAGTCCACAATGAGCAGTGTCCATTGATTACCACACTCTGTCTTCTCCCCCTCAATCATCCCTTTATCCATAGCAGCAATTTGCCTCCAATGCCACACTGCTCCAATTTGTGCAGCAGTCATCCATGTGCAACAGTATCAAAAGCCTTTCTAAGATCCAAGTATATAATATCAAAGTTATTCCCTGCATCCAGTTCTTTTGTGATTGCATCATAGTATCCAATCAAATTGGTCAGGAAAGACTTCCCCTTAACAAAACCGTGCTGTGTCCGAGCTATAACAAGTCTTGTCTAGATGATCCTGCAGTGCTTCTTTAACCAGTGCCTCCATTAATTTTCCTGGAACATAAGTTAAACTCATAGGTCTATAATTACTTGTGTCAGCCTTTGATCCTCCTTTGTGAATTGGGGTCACATTTGCACATCTCCAGTCTATGGGTACCTCCCCTGAGTCCAAGAAAGCTCTCATAATTATGGCTAAGGGTTTGCTTACTTCCTTTGCTGCCTCCTTTAATATACCTGGATAGATCTCATCCACCCCAGGTGCCTTTGTGTTTATCTTCAATTTCTCCTCCACTTTACTCTCAGTTATTACAAGATTATCTAGCTTACTGCCAGAGTTGAATACACCTCTGGCATTCCCTTGCTGAATAACTCTTCACATGTGAATGTCGATGCAAAATATTCATTTAGTTTATTAGCCACCTGAGCAGGATCATAAACAGTTGAACCATCCCCTTCCTTCTAGAGTTTACATAAGTAAAGAACTCTTTGCTGTTTTTCTTTGCATCCCTTGCCAAAGATTTCTCATAATCTGCCTTCGCCTGCATAACCTCCTTTGTAACTTGGTTACAGATCAACTTGTATAAATCATAGGCTTCTGTGTCTCGTGTTAATTTATATTTATCCCATGCATTTTTCTTCTCTGCCATGTGTCTCATTAGTTCATCTGACATCCATTTAGGCCAAAACCTTGAACAATATTTCTTAGTTGGTATGTAAAGCCTAGTAGCTTCCAAGATAAGTTCTTTGAATGCTTCCCATTTTGAATTTGCTGTTGGTAACGTCATCAATTGGTCCCACTGTATAGAATTTAAATACTGTCTCAGACCATTGTAGTGGCCTTTACAAAAGCAAAAACCCTTCCATTTAGTTGCCTCCCGAACATGCTGATGTAGAAAACAATCATCCAATAAATCCACAAAAGCCTTGCTAGTGTGTGAGTGACCAACCCACAAATTCCAGTCAATATCTGGGAAATTAAAATCCCCCATTATAAGACTCTGATTTACTGGGCCACTCTATTTCCCTGTACAGTTCCTTATTATACTCATCAGAGTCATTAGGCCTATAGCACACTCCTACTCTCAATTTTGATCTCCCAGTGCTTATGTCACACCAAAACAGGCTTATGTATCACCTGATAATTTATATGCATCCCATGCATATTTCTTCTCTGCCACAAGTCTCATCACTTTATTTGATATTTATTTAGATCTAAAGCCTTGAACAGTATTTCTTATTTGGTATGAAAAGCCTAGTAGTTTCTACGATTACTTCCCTGAATTCTTCCCATTTAGAATTTGCTTTTGGTAACATCATCAGTTGGTTCCACTGCATAGAATTTAAAAACTGTCTGAGACCACTGTAGTCACTTATGAAAGCAGAAGCCTTTCCCTTTATCCAGTACAGTAGTTATATCTTTAATTAAATTGCACATTAATACACTATGATCGCTGCTATCCATCAGGGCTTTTACCCATACATTCTTAATGCTTAAAGAACAGGGGCATTCCTATGGTATGTGATGCCCAGGTGAAAATTGAAATTTGCTACCTCCCTTTAAAATTTTCTTCATATGTGTATGTAAGTGTCAGGCGTCCCTTGAACGTTGGTGCCTGGGCACAGTGCACCCTCGGAATGGCCCTCCCCTGTTGAAGAATCACTGCTAATAACCAGATTAAGAGTATTGCTTCCTGTTGTTGCCTCCCTAACATGCTGCTAATGTATGATAGATATTATGTTCATAAATGAATGCCAATCATTGATCTATGAACATAATTATATTAATTTAGTAGGTCTGTATTCAAATGAGTATCCTACTGAGTACATATCTGATGAAAAACAAAACTTGTCAGAAATCTGCAAAAAAAAAAATTCCTGTAAAATCAAAGGACAGACTTTTCATAACAATGAGTTGCCTGGTAAACAGCAGTGTTAATATTATTTATAATGTTTGAATTTGCACTTAATGTACTGTCACACTATGTATAAAGTTTCATTTTTATTTTAATAATCAAACTAGGACATAAAAAGTTGATAAATACTATCTGTGTTACACACACACACACACACACACACACACACACACACACACACTGAATGTTTACTGTTCATTACAAATAAAAGTACCAATTGTTTGCAAAACCTATCACTATTACCTGTTGCTCAAAGATAAGTAAATGTCACTGCTACAACTTTTAGAGATAAGCTTAGCAACCACTACTCATCTAGAAGAAATGTGATAAATCCAAATCAGCCAGTGCATATATTTAGCTTTAATGTAATCTCATTCTCAAAATTCATTCCAACTGCCCTGGAATTGCCACAATACCTACCTAGAGTTAAGTTCTCAATACTAACTAGCTTTGGAAAACATGTGTAAATCTGTGTAAAGTAGAACTTTTTGTGAACAAAAAACATAACCCTACCGGAGAAATCAGTGATGCAGGCTGAGGCTGACTAACATTACACTATATGAAAAAAAGCTATGAAAAAACAGTCTCTCAACTAGTAAATGTAACTGAGACCATGGTGCCTCATAATATTACAAACATTTTCCATACAGTAAATTAAAATAAGAAATATTTAACATGATTATTATATAGCTTATGTTGAATAAAATGAGATTAAAGTTTAATCTGGAAGGTACAGGTTTTTTTTAAAATGGTGAGTTAAGGAGTGTTAAGCAATAATACCTACCCAGCATCCTGAAGGACATATAGGTTCTTTTAGTTATTTTTCTATATATAAGATGTTAAGTTTCCTGTGAAGAGTAAAGAGCACAAATCATCTCTTAATGCAAGATTTCAAAAAAATAAAAAATAAAAAAAACCGAACACAGTAAAAATTGCAGGAAATTTTTTAAAAAAAAAAGTACAGTTTTGAATTTAACATGAAACAAAAGTTCTACACTACATTAATTCATAACCTGAATACCAAATTAATAAATTTGGTGTCAGCAGATGTACTGGAGTAACCAAAAATTTAGAGTGGGGTCTGCACAACAAAAAGCATTCATAATAAACAATAAATTTTCTTATGAATGGTAATACAATTTATAAAACAATTAATTTTTGTTTTAGGTTTAGGGGGATGTATATGCATAACCTTACAATCTCAGTGACTGCACTACTGAGCACATAAATATTCCTTTATACCCTGAACAGTAAAGGCCAAGAAGTTACATCTTCTTTATTAGATCTGATTTACCACTGCTACAGCCAGCATTGGTCCTCAGCAAATACAGTAGGCAAAAATTAACCAGAGTTCCAAATGAAAAGGCTCAAATCCCAAAAAAGCTTTCCCCTCCAGTCCCAACAAGGTGAACCAGGTATTCCCAACATTAATTATTGTACTTGGACCCCACAAACTCTAGGACTAGCACTTTTGTGGACTTTTGCCATGCACTTTTTGTGACCACACACAGGCTATACCTTGCAATGAAGAAAAATAATAAATAGTAAACTTAGGGTTAGTTATGGGGCAGAGGAGAACTCAAAAACATGTATAACACACAAAGAAAGTTAGTCATGTTAATCTATCATTAATAAAAATGTTGAGAAATGGATTTCCAAATAATATATACTAAAAAGCTATGCATATTTAATTTTCCCAAGAAATGCAGTACATGCTCTGCAAATGGCTTGATAACATAAATGAGATCACAGAGATACTACTGATTAAACTATTCAATCAGCAGCTTTGTTCAACTCGCCATGCACTGACTGCTTCCAACTTCTGCATTCAGATAAATCATTCATGGTCAACACTACTAGTAACCTTTATAAACATCCCTCATTGTTAATGTTGTTCTGCTCACCAAAATTAAGTACTGGTGCAAGAAATTTCCCTGGAGAATCGTTTTTGCTCCTTTCAATCATCTGAAGTTTGTGTTTCATTAAAATCAAATTTGTTTATGCTTTAATTCTGTTCACAATCAGGCAATAAAGATGCACACAGTAATAAAGGTTAAATATACAAAACGTAGAAAACAAAATATAAAATTAGTGGAAACACAACAGTGAAAACTACAATGAAACAGAAGTTTGTTAGATTCCCAAATCAAGTAAAGTAATCCTCTAATGACTCATCTATCATAGATAACTGATAGTTGAACTATGATTACCAGCATTAGCTTTAAGAAATAAATGTAGAGGACATTTTTAGAAATCCTTATTTTACGTTTCGTTACCAGATAATTGGGAGAATGATGAGGATATGGTTAGTTATTTGGTACTTCAAACTGTCAGAGTAAGATCTTATTTAAAGAATAACAAATTTAAAAGAAAAGTGAAGAATTAATTATAAAGAACTTGCATGTTTACATTCCTACTTTATTTCACTAACAACATATAAAGCTTCAGAAGACTTGCCAATCCTCAGTGATTTAACACTTGTCAAATATGTATTTTATTTCTCATTTAATGGAAATAAAAACATCCATTTCCAGCTTTAAAACTATCACATATAGATTTCTTTTCATAATAAAATGCATTTCTGAACATGACTACTTCAATATAGTACTTTCAGAATTAGATTAAAAAAAAAAAAAAAAACACCACACAAAAAAAGTCATTATTAAAATAATTTACAAAAATCTTTTTGACAGTCTTAAAATGGCCAGAGTTTTTTTTTTTACATCTGTATGTAAATGATTAAATATAATGCATGAAGATACTGAATCACTAAGAAATAGCAAAAAAAAATTCAAATCTGGTTGATATTAGTACTTGACTGCAGAAATAAGTTAATACCATTAAGAATATGCTTACACAGTGTAGGATACAGACTTAATAAAACATAGTATAAATTATATTATTGCAGAAACCTATGCACAGTTCCAAAGGTAAAATAAATATCTAATTGAAAAGCCATTTGAGTCACTTCCAAACACATTTCAGGAATATTACTGTTCTGTAATATTCTTTATTACAGAAAAGTAATATATTTAATAATTTACATACATTTAATAATTCCAAAAATCCATTTAATATTTGAATTTTATACACATTTATTACATGTGAAAACATATGCCGATAAACGTTTCCTACTCATATCATCAGG
Organism: Mastigoproctus giganteus; assembly: GCF_048544385.1. Taxonomy (NCBI): domain Eukaryota; kingdom Metazoa; phylum Arthropoda; class Arachnida; order Uropygi; family Thelyphonidae; genus Mastigoproctus; species Mastigoproctus giganteus. The sequence goes on along the minus strand of NC_143585.1, from coordinate 80,306,580 downwards.
GAGGAATTTTATAGTGTATGCATGATAGAATTTATTTACAACTATGTATACAGTAATAGTACACGATGACAGTAATTTTTTTATTTTATTTACAACAATTTCAGGTTTAAAAAAATTAAAAGACACAGACAAAACTCAATTTTTACTATGCCATACACACTGCCAAGTGGAAATTAATTATAAACTGCAAAAACACCATTAAGTTGAAAAATTTCAGTTAAATAAACCAGAGTTGTTCTATAACAATCACATGTATGTACCTCCATTTTTCGAAATAACTACTGTAATCTCATCTTACTGGCTTTGACCAAACACACAAGAAGAAATTGGTGACTTCCCAAAGTAAAAAAAGATCACTGTTCACTTGTGTAAATATCTTATCACAAACAATTCTGCAGTTTAACTCCCAAAATTGAAACACTAAGGCAAAGATTTCTGAACAGATGTATATTTCTACATATCAAAGTCACCTACTGAAAATATGAACCTTTAAAATAACCAAACTACCACTATTTCAAAAATTATGAAATTTTTAAATGTTGCTTATTGGAATTTACTAAAATATAATGTTAAAAAATTATATATATAAAAACTGAATTCATTACTCATTGTGTATTGTTAATTGAAATTCCTACAGAAAATCTGATCACTGTTTATGCAGACCGGCTCACATATACACATTACAAATTTCCAGCACACTCAGTCAGAGCATAACTGAATATTAATGTCAATAAATTTAAAAACTGGAAGTAAATAACACTGCTATCATATTTTTATTTCAATTTTAACTTGCATAATGTATCCTTCCTCCCACTAACTAATTATAAATAATCCAGAACTAAACTAAACATGATTTATATAAAAAAAAGTCTGAAACATTTACAAAAGTCAATAATATCATTAATATTATTAGTAGCAACTACATAAGCAAACAGCTCAGCATACCATTTTAACTGCTTTTGACCCTTTTTTTCTTGCATTATATATAACCAGTGCTTGAGGTTGGGTCAGAATATTCCAGTTGAAAAACTTCTAGGTTTTCCAAAATGTTAAGGTGGCAATTATGTCATATTGTCAATTATATGTGGTTTGGCACAATTATAATTAGCTATGCTGTCCAAATGTCAGAACAAAACTAGTGTATAATGTTAGAATGGATTGGTAAACTTTCAACAAAAAATACATTTTTAATCTTGTTTTCATTGCCAAATATTAAAATTCCAGTTTTTAATATTTGTAGTATATACAATAAATAAAGGAACAAAAGTAAAGGAACACTGAAAATACTTCTAAAAAATAAATTTTTGTTATTTTTTTTTACTATGACATTTGTGTGTGTGTTATTGGGTGGGGGGGGGGTTTCTGTACTGCCTTTTTTTTTTGACAATTTTAGGCCAAACTACTGTAACATATTTATGCTAAATGTATACTGTATTAGTGTATATACAATACACTATTACCGTTCCTAATGATGAATACTGCTGTACTTCAGTTGCAGCACATCCATTTTTGCCACTGATTTAATGCACTCTATAAATATTAAAAATTGATTAAATTTGGTTATCTTGATAAACTTGGTCTTTGCATTGATATTTTATTACATCAGCCATGTCCATATTTTAAACTTAGTGGGTAATACACTAACAGTCTTTAAGATGAAAAGAAATCTAGGGGACTGTAATACAGTCTGACATGCAATTCTCTCAGCAGTGTAGTAAGGCTGCTATGACAGCTCACAGGAGTCTATTAATGATATACACAGGAATTTTTCCAATATAAACACAGAGGTAAGTTATCACATTATACAAATGAGTTGTCGCACAACTTCTTGAATAGCATATACATGTATGGAAACCATATTTCAAGAAAAATAGTGATGACCTGTTTTGAAGGAATACAAAGGAAAGCAACAAGATTAGCTGTAGATGCAGAGGGAGATTCATACAGGAATTGACTAGTTCTGCAAGCTACAAAGTTTGTACATCAGATATCTGCATGGAGATCTGCATACTTAAAAGGTTAAGGAAACTTTACAGAGACACATTTTCCCTTTCTAAGGTGATTTACACAATGGGACAAAAGTTCAAATTAAAGAAAGATGATGTAGATTTGATGCAAGAAATTTGCATTTAGTCAGCCAGTAACTACTTATTCGATAAGTTACCCCCCAGGTCCTACAGAACTTGTGTAGATTTAAAGAAAGATTAGATGAATTATGAAATTATCGACTTTTTTTTTTTTTGACAGCCCTACATGCCATCATTCTAATACTGTTACCAAAAGTACTGGGACACTGAAAAGAGACAATAGTTGCCAATTCATATATTAAAATAGTGTAGGAGAATCTCCCCCCCCCCTCCCATACACACTTTAATTTGCCTAAAACAGATTGAGCATGTAGGCTTTGCAAAACGCTTTCCATAAATTAATGATGCACATCTATAGGCACATATCCTAAATCAGTGGAAAATGAAAACATTTATACATTCATAGTTGCTGGACCACCAAAGATGAACTCTCAAAGATCATACTATTTCATCCCAGATGGGTTCTACTTAGATTCCCCCAAACAAAGCTTTGCAATGGAAACATTGTCCTTCTTAACATGTAAGGTTCCATATACCACAGAACTTTATTTACATTTTGACATGATAATAACCACAGATGTCACAATATCACTTACAAAAACCATTAATCCAACACCACATTATGAAAAGCACACAAATTAGACTACAATCATCATGTTTCATAGTTAGGATGTTCTCTTTTTGAACATGTTCACATTAGCACTACATTAAGTTCTTCAAATTGACCAAAACAATGTGTGTGTATATATATATATATATATATCAAATTTTTACTGACTCTCTCCCTCCTTTTAACTCCACCATTCACAAGCTTGGACAAATGTGTGCCATATAAATTTTCTCATTTTTTCAATATAAAAAAATTTGGACATTTTTAAACCTACTGGAGTACCTCTTCTCACTCCCACAGCTCCTGCTGTCTGAGAATTACTGGTACAACACCTATATATATGCTATATAGAGATATCACTCCAGAGAATCCTTTTTTCATTGCTATGTGTAACACCAATGCTGTACAGTAAATTAAGTTGAAAAGTTTATGGGTGACAGCTCATCTATGGATGCACTACTCTATACAATATATGCAGCACCTGCAACTGCTCCGTACATTCATGGACAGATCCTTAGCAAATATAGGAGTAATTTTTTCAGGCAACACAAAACTACAAATCCTCTTGAATTCTCTTATAAAATAAAGTCTCACTAACTGATGCTCATTTTAACATTATCAACTACTTTTCACTTGCGTAAAATGTTCTAGACTGAGGTCTTTTAAATGCTGAGAAACTCCAAAATCCAGATGTCGTGAAAATGAAGGCACCACCTATTCCCATTATAATTCACTTCATGATATGCTGATTGTAAATGACACACCTACCTTCCGAAACTTAATTATACTTTGTTTCTGCCACACTACTTCTACAATATTTGCATAAAATGTGCTTATTCATCGGCATTTCAATATTGTTGTTAGCATGGTGTATTTACACAATTAGAAAGAAACGTAAAGGAGTATAACAGTAATAAACGTGTATGCATATACACGTTTATTACTGTTTCGTCAAACCACGTTAAATATATTCATTCTGTTTTTATATAAACCAATTTTTGAAGTACTTGTAAGTAATGTAATGTAAAGGAAATGTTACAAAGTAATACCTACTTGTGAAATGAAATAATTCATTCATCTGAAAAATAGATAAGATGTACTATATATCATTTAAAAAAATAATTCATTTTTGTCCGAAGTTTCAAAGCAAATTTTTATTAGATCGATTTGTAGCTCAATAAAAATTACGTGTATTGTGCTCAAGACAAAGGAAGCATCTGTTCTACAGCCTTTTCTGGTCTTAAAATATGTTTAGGAAAAAAAAAAACACGTTTCATCACGAAATATGAATTCGCACCGAAAGTAGTAGTTTGGGGGAAATGAAACGAAAGGTGCCGCCGCCACAAGAAACAAATAAGCCTGAAGTGCCGTGAATGACACGTCAAAATTCCAGTAGACGAAGTACAAGCGCTCCTAGTTAGGTTCTAAGCATTCTAACAATCAAAATCATGGAAAAGTTTTTCTCTTGAAATGATTAATTAGGGCATTCTCATATAAGACTATTAATATTACTATTATCCGAATATTAGTTGGTGTTTAGAGTACAACAAAATGAATGATACCCATAACAGCTGAACGCGAAACTCCATTCAAAAAATATCCTAAAGGAAAATCTGATTTATTTAAAAACATTAAAATAAAGTATAATGGTAATATTTAAAAATGTGTACGTGCCTTCGTCAAACTACGTTAAATACTGTTTTCATATAAACTTATTTCTGCAGTACTGTACTTGTAAGTTTGCTTTTCGCAAAGGAACTGAACACATACTGAAAAACAGAAAAAGGAATTAGAATTCAACAAGCGCTAGGAAACGCAGAATTAAATTCAATATTCGAAGACTATCAGGGAAATACGAGTCTGAAATAACTATACCACCGGACATCAAAGTACACAGTTTTACCAAATGTTTAGTATAAAACTAAACTACTTCCAAACGGTAAACAATCTGACTGTACCATACGTATAGAATACGAGTACATTATTTGTCTCTTCATTTCTTGGAATAAGTCTAAAAATGATACGTGTTTACTACTTCTCTCTTCTTTTCCAGTTTATATAGCAGCAGTCAAAAACATACTATACGTGTATTTACTTAACTACGTCTTAATTAAATATCATTGTTGTACATGTTTAAAAAATTCAAAATGAATTGATCGTTTAAAAGCCACACTGCTCATCAAACTACAACAGGCCCCAGCATAACTGTGCGTCAGCATTTTGGAGTTCCTTTTGCTCTGCGTATCGTGTAGCCTCTACTCAGGGTAGCTATAAATATTAGCGAATAGCAATGAGATCCTGTTTATAACTCTCAACAGAGGAAGCGCCTCTTGAATCCTGATTGGTCCATTTTGACGTCAGCTGTGGCAATTCCTATCACTGACGTCACGCGTATGAGAGCGAGAGAGAGAAGAGGAATAAAAACACTAAACAGTCGATGTTAGTAGTGACAGATATACGAAACGTAGTGTGCGAAGTGCCACGTCGGCGGGCGACGCCGTAGTTTGCCAAACTTTGCCGTCCAGCGTGCGGGGAAAAGGAAAGGATTGAACATAGAACGACATTAGATGGGATTGTAATACTGTCTGTGATTTAGTGAGCTTCCTGTGACTTATAAGCCAAAGAATCGTTTGTTTTCTTGACGTAGAAACAAAGGAGTCTGCTCAGGGTGTAGCCAAAAGTCGCCATATTGTCTCGGCTGTTTCAGGACACGACCACGTATCGCCTTCAGCTATCCCACCGTATTAAAGCTGGCAAGTCAAAACGTATTCAAGCTGTCGGAAATACGACGAACTCGTACACAATGAGACTGGAAATAAAGAGTGCTTCTCAATTCCTTGCTAATCTTCTAAGGATCGGCAACGGTAATACCTTAAATAATCAACAACTTGAACTGTTTTCTACGAAGCTTGAGGAAATGCTCAGGCACCATTACCAACAACACTGGTTTCCTGAAAAACCATGTAAAGGCTCAGGCTACCGTTGCCTTAGAATTAACCATAAAATGGATCCCATCATCGCCAAAGCTGGGATGGCGTGCGGGTTAGATGAGGCTAGTCTTCGGCAGATGTTTCCCAACGAATTAACCCTGTGGATTGACCCTAGAGAAGTGTCGTATAGGATCGGTGAGAATGGAAGTATCTGTGTGCTCTACGATGGCTCTAAGTCGTCTTCGTCGTCAACGGACTGTTGGGAGAAAGTGAGCAATCCTTCTACCAACGGAAATGTCGCGAGCCCGCCGACTTATGAAAGGTACCCCAGGCCCCCTACCTGTAAGGAGAGTATGCGAGGTACTAATGGTTGGGACTCTTTCGTGATGGACCCCCGGAATATGAATTTCGAGAAGTTGGCCGCATACGTTTCCAGCTAGGTAGATAATCTGCCAAGTTCAAACTCCCAGGTCTCCTGGGAGAGTCCTATGTGTGATCTCGACAGTGTATTATATCGATACAGCCAAATTCGGATACGGTTAGGCCTAACTCACTCAAAATCGTTGGAAAAGTCGCATCTCAAGTACAATTACAGCATTTAGGGACCACCCAGTTGAACATTCATCTGTTTTCATAGGACTGCCCTTTTTACGGAAACCGACCCGGAATGGATACCACTTAGCAGGATTTCTCGTGGCCAGTGGATTTTTGACATCGGAGCACAAGGATGGAGTTTGCATCTCGCCTGAAGTGGGTTGATCTTATTGAACTGTGATTTATTTTTAGTTCTCATCCTACAATACCTCTACTCAGTATACCTTCTTCAGTGTGTATATGGATTCTAGACCTTAGCAGCTTCATATGTGCCCCGCAAAATCATCCCCTGTATGCCAACTTTTCGAAGGTGATTTTATCTTTCCATTGATTTGTCTATCTGCCATTAGCTTGTAACTTAGTCAGTTTTTGCACAGTTTTTTTTTTTTTTTAATCTTTTCGTTCGCAAAAAAATTGTTGTAAAGCCTTGTGTACAAAGGAAAAAAATATTAATCCCAGTGTTTTTTGTATTGCATGCTCAGAATGGGCTTATAAAAAATCTGTAACTAGTTTTTAAATTCATTTTCAATTTGGCTTTGATTTCGTTGTTGATATTTGCTTGTAATTTTTAAAGGACCGATTTAGGCCTAATGTTTCCTCCGGAGGTGGCAGTGCTGTACAATTCTTCCTGTACAAATTCTGTATAAAGCTATTTTTTTTTCTGTACAGTGACAATAGGAGGTTTTGTACAGTGAAATAAAATGTGTATTGAGCATTATTTTAGCTTTTTTGCCTCCTTATTTTTGTTTTGTTTTCATTGTTCAACTTGAGTATCTATAAAAATGCAAGTTGTTCAATCATAGCATAGTGGAATATATTTTATTGCAGATCTGCCATAACGAATACTCATCGTGCAAGTAAAGTTTTGACAATGACCATTTAAAAATAGCTTTCACAAACGAGATGGCTGTACTTTATGTGCATATTGCAGGTGTTCTCGATTCATTGCAATCAACCTAAGATCAATGTATAAATAGCGATATAACCTTAAAATTGCTATCTATCGCGAACTTTTAAATATCCACTTAAGTGCGGCATTGCAAGGAGAGCTATTGGGTAGTAATGGATAAAGTATCAATATACGAATTTTGGGATGGGGTGCGGTTACATGATGGTGGCATATCTACTATTTGGATATGGTAGGAACTTGATCAAAATCCTCCTAGGTAAATGAGTTGTGACATACCCCATTGGATTTAATATATATGTTGTGTATAACTCATTTATAATTACCAAGAAAGCTTTCGCAAAGCGAAAACTGTAAATCACCAACTACTATACATTGCGAGACTGAGACAGAGAGAAAGAAACGCTACGCTACCATATGTTTATCGAGATGCGATAGAATTAAGTATTCTTTTGTTTTTTTATTAAAAACTGTTACAGAACAGGAGTGTATTACAACAGTATTAGAGCGGCGAAAATATTTTCACCAAGCCTCTAAATATAAAGCGATCGAAGTCTTTGTGCACTTACTGTAAAGTAAAAAAAATAAGTTCATTAGTAATTATTGCGTTACTAGTCTTGAATTATAGGTGCACAGACTTATCGATTGCCCTATATTTCTTTAACCCCATCCCATACTTTTAGCACTGTTTCTCAACTTCAAATCGCAAAGCTACATATCTGACTATTCCTAGTTATTTCACAACGAGAAATAACGTGGGCAGTTCCCAAAAGGTCGACGTTGTACTCATACCTGCGATATTTCCGTGGTAATTAGGTGTGTGTGGAATAATTAAAAAAGTATCTTCAAATATGTATGAGGCTTTGTTTAGTTTTTTACTTTAATAATTTGTGAAGGCAGATAGTTATTTAAATTATCAAATACAGTATATACCATTGTTGATTATGAAAATAATTCAAATTTATTTCGTGATTATTAACTTATTGCTATTATATAACTAGAGATGGGCATTAAGTGGCAATACAAAGTACTGTGTAAGTTTTTCTTTAAGATAAAGTTTAGTTTTTAAGACCTTCCAGCTTTTGAAAGGTCTTAAGATATGCAGCCAGATTGATAATGATTTTCTATTTGGGCATTAAACTACTATATATAATGGCTTGGTAAAAAAAAAAAATCTGTACTAGCCATTGTGAGCGGATGAGAATCTGGAATTTCGAACCTAATAATTCGATTTTAAAGGATTTTTAGAATTGCATAACAACCTAATTTTTTTTTTCTCAATTATCAAATTACAATTTCTTTCCTCGAGGGGGAAAAATGTATGCTGCACATCTAAAATTCGTTTCAGATCAAAATAACGCTCTCTCTTGATATATAAAAATAATGATTAAAAATATTTTCTTATGAACTTTTTTTTTTTTATAGTTTAATTCTTGAATTGAAATTACTAATGTTCTTTTTCTTCAGCTTAGCGGAAAACAGTCATTTCTAGATATGTTTTTATTAAGAATTCCATTTGTTTTATCTGTAAACGTATTTGAAAACGGCGTTTCAAACAGATCCATACGAACTAATTTTTTTGCCGATTAGTAAAAAAAAAAAAAATAGGTCGTGTCACAGTACCATATCGTCCTACCCCATAACGAACGTTTGCAAATTGAACTCTTTCTAGTATTATCTTATCTCAGACTATCTTCTAGCATATTACCCTGATAACCTAGAATCGGCAATCGCCTATTCTAGCAATACTTTTCTGATTTTTCATGTGAATGGTTTCGTGTACTTAGTCTCTACTACTCGAAAAGACTTGGATATGGTAGGAACTGGATCAAAATCCTCCTAGGTAAATGAGTTATGATATACTCCTCGTTTTGCAATTTCAGGTTAAAACTGATTAAATTCAGTTCAGACAAACATGTAATTATATTTAACATTTTCGTATGCGGCGAAATAATACCTTTTTATATATATATATATATATATATAAGGTATTATTTCGTGATAAAAAAAGAATATATATATTCTTTTTTTATCACGAAAACACTTGTTTCTCATGAACGTTATTTATTCCAACAAAAAACGTGTGGTTGTTCGCATGTGCTACACAATGGAATACTGTGTACACCCCATATACGAAGACTTACAACTGGACGCTACAATGAATATCGTTGGTTGGGTGAAGAGGGTGAATTCGGCCTTTTATCCTCAAGTACTCGTTTCGGATGGCTTGCAACATTAACGTCGCTTTGTAAGAGGTAATTTAGTGCATTTTAGTCTCGAGTTTTGTTTCTGCTAACTCATGTTGCACAGTTCATTTGCTTTACGAATTACTAAAACGAGCAAATAACTATTTTATGACATATTCTCTACTATGTTATACGAATGAAATGCAAATTTATTCGACGAATAAGGAAACCTTTAGATAAAAAAAAGTGTGTGCGAGCACATGCTTCCACACAGTAAAAAGCTGTGTGGAACTGGTTTATTTTCCTATGCTGACTAGCAATACTTTTGGAACTACGCTCAGAACTACAAGAAATTTTAAAGAAAGCCTTAATATTTTAATTGAAAAGGTGGGTAAGTATAACAAAATGTATTGTAAGTGTTAACTCGCACCAATAGGTTTATCATCTATTGAATTATGTATTAAATAATTTATTTTATTCTGAATACTGCTTGTCATTTGCCAAGCCGAACGATACCCTAATTACAATTGGATCGAAGATTATAACTATCCAGCTGTAACAACTGAACTCTTCTTACTGACCTAATTCGAGGTAAGTGCTTCTTAATAGTATATTCTGAATTTAATAGAGGAAGCACTTCTGATGTGATAAATAAAACTGTTTAAAAAAAAAAAAAGAAAGACAGCGTGGGAGATATCTGAACACTGCTGTTTTTTTTTTTTTTTTTGGAAAACTTTTCATATTATCATAACTTTTATTGCCATCAGTCGCATTAAAATTCGTTGTTGGTGGTAATCATAATTATACCTTTGCACGAAATAGAAGAGATAAAAAAAAAAAAAGTTGATGTTCGTGGTAATCGGTACTTAACTTAAAAACTAAATGCAATTCCAGTGACGTAGAAATTATGCGAAAAAATTCATTTCAATAAAATTGAATATTCAGCAAATTAGAAACAATGAAATTATACGTTTAAGTCGACTGTATTTAAGCAAGCAATTGTGAAAATACTGGACAAAACTGACACGCACTTGTACAGTTATCAAAAATAACCACCTTTTTTTAACAACGCTATAACGAAAAGCAAAAACGGCTAAGCATCCAGGCAATTCTCAAGCCGTGCTCTGCGGAAAAGCACCAAGTACAAATTAAGCTCATTCATACAGAAATTTCTAAGCTCAGGAAGCGGTCTTCTACAATGCAAAATTGGGTAACCAACACATTTGCAGGGCAAGATGCTCTTCTCCAGAAATTTTCTTCGTTCCGTTGAGCAGCAATTAAGTTTTGTTTATTTTTACTTAATAACGAAAAACCGACAGATACGGCTTACAAAAAAAAAAATTTGTCCCACTATGTACAATACAAAACAGACATGCTCACGTCAACCTTTGTCAGTCTTCGAACATCATTGAAAATGTCAGTCAGTCCTGTTCAATCGAAGCAATAACGATGTCATAAACAAATTGGGTCCATTGATGTTGGATTTTTCACATGCGAAAGAAAATACAATCAACACGAATAACGAAAACAATTGAATTTTTGTTTTAAAAAAAAAGTAGACAACTACCAATCTTTTCTATCTCCTTAATGTAACAATTGCAGATTTGCTAATCTTATTCGTTTAATTAGCAGATTGCCAACAACTGGAAAATTTTAATCAGTTGATCTCCATTCTTTTCTTGATCGAGGAATTTCGTAAGTAAACGGAGAAATGTTTTAAAATTTAAGTTTACGCTGTTCCTGTAATATAGTTATTACTATATTTATATAAACAGTGTTTCATAGCATGTGGGCTGTAATTTCGAGACCTTTAAAAAAAAAAGGTCATATAAAAATACACATCCGATTCTGAACGGTTATAGGTCTACAAGAAATTTTAAAAGAAATTTTGCATTTTAAAAAGTGGCTATGGGCTTTTCGATGGCAAAAAATAATAATACGAATAAGCAAACACGTAACCAATATAAAGAGTTTATGAATCATGTGTCTGCTTATTCTTATTTACTTTAATTCTTTTTATTATTAAACGCGTAAAGTATATTCTTTTACGAGAGACAAGTGTGGAATTAAGGGTGAAAACAAAGCCTTATAATCGATTCTCTATGGTATTTCACAAGAAATATAAAATTTCCGAAATCCAAAGATTCTATGAAAAACTGTGTGAAGACCACCAGGTGTAAGGAGAAAGAAAGTTCTTTTAGGCATCAATCACATTACAACGAGAGGACAAATTATAAATTCTTGGAACACCACCAGATTGCCGAATGGTCCTCATGTTCATCCCAACCAGCAGTAGGTCCTCTCCCCCGCGGTGGCGGAATGGTAGTAACGCTGTTTACATCATACCCATATAGACTTGTGAAACCATGAAGAAGTAGCCGAAATATGAGTCAAGATTCTGTGTGTAGGGTTCGCGTATCTCCTTGGCTCACTCAATCCCGCTCCAAGAAGCCTCGCGCCATCGACGTGTATGAATCCTCTTCCAAACTGGTATAGTCACTATTCTCTAATACAGATTCTCCATCCATGATAGAGGATGATGCGGCTCGTAGTATAAAATGTGATAATTCGAACGAACTTTTTCCTCTGACTGAAGGGTCCTGTACACTAGCAATTGTCCGAAAATATAATTCAGAGAAAACCTAGTGTACTTAATAATTACAGGCTTTGATTTTTATTTTACATGATAGAATTCGTAGATATAGGAATATTATGAGCACTTTGTATAAAATGATAACAGCATCAATACGATCTTGCTCACAAACTTTTTTTATGTACTCCCTACTTTCCTTCGCACATCTCCATGGGACGTGTGCATCACAAGTTGAGAATCATTACTGTACAGTGTACACCATAAGATAGCAAAACTTTTACAAAAAGATTTTAACAAGGTTTTTTTTTTTTTTTTCTTGTATCCTGCTCATGTTCGTAATGGAACACAAACGACCAACGAGACTATTTTGAAAAATAAAGCTTCCCTGGTAATTTATATTGTTTTCCCCATGTAGATTAAATTAAATCTTTACTCGATATCATTTCACTCGAAACAAATTCAGAAGATCATTACTGTAATAAGTCCTTGGAGCAATGGTTATACATAAAATGAACAGCCCTTATCAATACATGATTTATTTTACTTTTATTTCAAGGTTCATGTTATATCATAACCTTTGCTTAGAAGGTATCGTCTCATTAAAGAGGAACTTAGAAGGTTAAAGAATGTTATACATGAGACTTCCTGGTTCCACAACAATAAGACCCTGATTATGCCAATGGTTTCATACTGATTTTTTTTTTTTTTTTTTATTACACTTTACCTAATTTCTCAATCTCTCCACAAATTGGCAATATTATAGAGTAATACTTTATAGCACTGCTAAATATTCCAAAAATAAAGTCCTCTGTGTACATTTGGGAGAACATCACATGGTTGGCATTATTAATTAAAATTTCCATAATAATACGACTAAACTTAGTAATAAGTTATACGATCACAAAATAATTGCGTTAAAGGCAAGAAGAAAAGAGTGATCTCTTTGAATAACATTACACCTTTTCCAAAATTCATTCCACAATCATTAAATGCATTTAATAAAAAAAAGTGAGTTTAAATTGCAGATAGGACTCATGAATTAATAACTGGATTTTTAAGTAGTCAGGTATATCTGCTACTTAGGCAAGATGGGTGGATGGTTGGGAAACAATAAAATCATTCTTGAAACATGCTAAGGTGACAAACACAAACACTCTCAAAACCATACTGGAAGATAGGAAAAATATAGCAGATGTTTTTCAGTTCCTCAAGAAAATAAATTACTACAATCAAATATAAGACTAAATATTATTTCTAAAGCAAGCTATAGTCATTCTCTGTTACTCTTGGAAATCATTAGCAGCAATATACGAATTAAAACAAAACCATTATATAAAATAAAATTTTACAGGCGCATTTTAGCCGCAGTAGCTCTTGCGCCAAGAATTCTTAAAACAAATCAAATCAAATCAAGACAAACACAAGGTACATAAATAGTACAATTCTCATCCTCCGGTAGATCCACATATTTGTCTCATCAACGGAGACTATGAGCTGTACAATCTCCTCGAACATACTTTCTCAGTGTAGAGTGTTAAAATGCCTGAAGTAATGAATTGCTACATTGAAATGCGTGTGCTACGGATGTCGTCTATACGTTCGAGTATTTTGGAAATTGGAATAAAGAAAGAGGAAAAATAAATAAATAAAGCATTATTTATTTATTAATGCATTATTAATAGAGATAAGCCCAATCTCCGCATCGGAATTATACTCTCTTACGTATTTGCAATACTTATTTTATCATAGCATTTTAATTCATTATTGTTTGAATTACTGACAATTTGCACATAGATTGTCAATTTTTATGTCAACGGACATAAAAATGTGAATAGTATTAAATTCATCTGATCTATTTAAACAAAAAAAAAAAAAAAAAAAAAAAGGTCACATTTCTAATTTGGGGAAAAATAGCTCCAATACTTGTGAAATTCAGAAGGTATTTAAATAAATACTTTAATGAATATGAATAATAATCGTTCTGGAACCTCTGCAACTCCCCCACCCTAAAGTTTCTATTAATGCGTTATACAAATGTATATAACGTTATGACGCATCAGGATCAAATGGAAGGTTTAAGGCAAAGTAACAAAAATACACTTGATTTTCGCGCTGTCAACGTCTGATGAATTGGCATCTTTTATAAATCTGAATATTACCATCTGAAAGGTTTCGCAAAATAAAATAATAAATATTACCGCAATTCTGTAAGTATACAGTAGTATTATAATTCTAGAGCTGCATCTACATATGGATAGATTCTTGTCCATTCTGGTGAAATGAAAAAACTGACCAGTTGCCTAAAATCCCAATGAGTAACGCGACCACATTTCAAGTTCAAAAATCACCATCATCTTCAACGTTTGCGATTTTGATACATGATAGTGGAGTCTCATTTTTGCATTAATTTCCATTTCTCTTTTGTACTCTGATAGCCTTCCCCAAAAAATCAGAGGAGATCACAACTTCATCGAAACTGCTTCAGCTTCACTATAGCCGATATACCATCACAACAATAACAGTAATTCTTGCTCAACTCCCAATGTGCTTACCCGCGTCCTCGCACAGGCGAACAAAATTCTAGGCACAGAATTTTGTTTCCCCAGAATTTATTGATCAAAGTATTTTTGTGTCCTTGTGGCATTAAATATTTAGTTATACAGTATATATATATATATATATACTACCGGAGTCGATACTGCCAGCCTGAGCATTAATGAAGTATTGATAGCAAAGTTTGTTATATTCATTTTTTGTTGGGTGTGAAATGTCAAAAATGAAAGTAAAAAAAACAATTTGCATATTTGCCTTTCCGGTTTCGTTATTTATTATTTTATCCCCACTATAACTCTTTAACAGACGTTGAAGTCTGCATTCTGTGCTTGAGTTATGAGTGATTCGTACTCACAGAGATGGACTGCCAATCAATTAACAGTGGACTGTCTTGAGTCCACACATCAAAACGGGTCCAGGCGCATTTTAGCAGGCAGTAGCTCTTGCGCCAAGAATTCTTAAATCAATCAATCATCACAACGGGCACGGAAGTACACAAAATCTAGCGAGAGGCTCGCGCGAACCCATGGCAACACAACACAACCCTCCACTGCACCGCTACCTTTTCTTTCAGAGCAGTTCAAAAACAAAACTTGAAATGCAATAATTTTTTTTTTTTTTTTTTATCATTAATGATGAAAAAAAAATTCTTCCTCTTTACATGTGGATTTAGTTTTTGCAAACATTCAAATACTGTATACTAATTTTTTTTTCTTTTCTTTCTTTTTTCTTTTCTTTTTTTTTTTTTTTTTTTTGTAATAAAGATAGGATTGTGCTGCGCTCGCAAACTACGTTTAATCTTGTAAGATCACACTCCCATGAATTCTTTTTTTTTTTTTTTTTTTTTGTAAAAGTCGCTGGTCTGAACTTCTTTATGGATCAATTTTAATGGGCTTTTAAATGTATCATTTATAGTTTTGTTTAATACTATTTTTGACTGCTTACTGGTTACAAAAATATCTTCTTCAGGACTATGGTTCAGAATAGTTTCCAATATACCTAAACATTTTGTCCCAAATCAAACTGGCTAGTGATAGTGCACGCACCCTCACTGAACATTAAATGCATTATAACAACAATACACTTTTGATTTTTGTATCTACACAACTTTATCTCATTTTCCATCACTTAAAATACTATATTTGCTTTGCAAAATTTATAATTATTCATAATATGCAATTGTTTCCCCTATGTTAAGGGGAAAACATAGACCTATACAGGTCTATGTTAAGGTGTAGGTCAGAAAGTGAACCCATCCAGATGCCACCTTTCACGATCGACAGAATAAATTAACTTTACTGGGACCTTTCTATGTGGTAGCAGCGGCAAAATGAATACATCAATACAATCATTATTGGTTTATTTTTCATGTTGTCCAGGGTGACATTTTCCCCTTTGCATCCAGGAGCTAAAAGTGTAGTATGACCCTGGATCCAAATTAAATTTACGAATCACCGCATCACTACCATTGTAAACCACACAACGCGACGATCGAATAAATACTGGCTACAAATTAGCACGATATTAGACTACCTACTACTGTCAATAGTTGATGTTGGACATCTCACTTATCTCTTGGTACACATGACTAGTGCATAAAGTAGTAACCTTAAATAATCTGTTCCAGGAAATCTCTGGGCCCATATCATTTAAAGTATTTTTGCGTCCTTTACGACATTAATATAACTTAATTACAGTATACTGTCCCAAGTATATTCTGCCTGATCTCACCAAACGAAAGTCCCGAATTTTCTCTTTCAATAGTGGTGCTCTCATAGCCAACCTTTTGTTGTATTTATCTTTTACTATTTTTGGGTAGAAAATTCAAAAATAAAAGTTAAAAAAAAATAATAATTGCATATGCCTTTCCATCCTCTATCCGGTGTACGTACATTCCGAGGCCATAAAACATCAATAAATCGCGTATCCGAAGCCAAGCTACGAATTAAGGGGTCAGATACAAAAATTCCTAAAGTTCGACCCCACCCAGCCCGTAGAATGCTAATTGTTCTTGTCTTTTGCTTCCAACGGGACATGATATTTTTTTTCTGTTGATCAGAGTCCCTAGTGGGAACTATTCTCGTTTCCCACCTAGTTTGGCATTCCGAACTGTATCTCTCCAAACTGTGTATATTCTCCGTATCTCTGTGAACCGCATATATTCCTGGTAGAACACGTCATTGTAGCACAGTCGAAAAGTTATGTATTCCTGGTACAAGTTCACGTTCACTCTCCTCTGGAACTGAAAACCGTCTTCTTCCATAGATAGATCCTGTACACGTATGACAAAAAAACTCGAGTTTCCGACAGGAAAACCTTACACGTCTGCCTGAGGCTTGCTGACTGCAACCAATAATCAAGTCTGCAATGGGAATCAACAGTGACAAAACAGATAACGAAGCTACAATACTGCCATGGACAGTCTTTTTGAGAAAGGTATCAACTGTCAGGATTCTCAACGTTTTCTACCATTTTTCTTATGGTAGTTTTCTACCATAAAAGAAAACCTTTATTCTTAAAACTGAATCAAAGTTAATACTTTTGTATAAGTATTAATTTTTATTCGGTTTTAAGAATGAAGTTTTTGTAATAACCTCATTGCTTTGAAGGTTTTTGGGCGGAGATATTTCTTTTGAAATACTTAGTGATCTTGGAATGAGCTAACCTTGAGTTCCCTTATCACTTACGGCAAAGGTTCCCATCTCCTCACCACCCGAATAATCATTTTATAAACTAATTCCAACTATAAAAGAACTCAAGAAAAAATCCGATACAAGGTTTTAATAAGGGCAAAGCTGATAACTTAACATTCTGTTACCTTGAGGAATACACATGTGTAATGAACTGTAATCATGCAGTTTACGCAAATTTAGAACAAAACCATTAAATTTACTGTGAGAAAGTACACTGTTGTGATTAAGAAAACTAACCATGTTCGAGTTAATACAGAATTACTTTTGTTGGACAGTTTAAGGTAATTGCAGACCATGAGAAGTTACTATGGCGCGTATATATGCACGTTATGTACATCAGTGGAAAGTTGCTAGCCAGATGCATCGTTCCCAGTTGCGCCGAATACGAGGGGCTCTTATGACAGGGTTAGTCTCAGCTACCAAAAACACACAGGAGGTCGTTTATTTTTTGTTAAAATACTTTTATTAAAACACATATATAATCACGTATGAAAATTGCTACTATATGTAACAAATGAAACGTTGGAGGTTCTAATCTGCGACCAAGCACTTAAATTTAAAAAAATAATAAAACTAAAAAATTATGAAATTACGAAACGAAAAATGAAAACCAAAATTAACAAGCAATAGCTAATACTCGTGGTAGTGGGGTATCGTGGCGTTATCTCAAGCAGCAGTTGCACTTTACCTTTGCAGTATTCCATTTCGATGTGCTTCCCTGGCCCAATACCAGCTCTTTTGGTTTTCATTTTGTAGTTTCATAGTTATTCAGGTTTATTTTTATTTAACTGTTGGTCGTAGGTAGGAATTAGCACTTCTCAAATATCACTTGTTACATTTAGCAGCAATCCTCACACGTGGTATAAAATTATTTTAATTTGAGACACCAGTTTATTACGCCACGTCAATTAGTTTATTAGTCTGTCTGGATAAAAAAAAAAATAACTTTTCATTCTTACTTTAAACATTCCAATTACCAAATTAAGTGGCAAGGGGCGCTACATGATTACAAAAAGAGTACACAGAAATATATACAGTAATTCTTAAGCGAGCACTTACAGTGAATATATTTAGCTCCATATTAACCAAATAAAATATAATATATTGTCTTTTTTTTTTCTTTTTTTTTTCAAGTGAAGTTCATATTTATAATGTGTATATTAAATGTTCATATATATTTAGAATAAAATGAAATAATGCAAAATAATACCGTTATTATTAATAATAATTTAGAAATAGAAGGTTAGCAGATATAAGCTAGGATATATGAAGTGGAAATATTTATACGTATGAAAAAAAAAGGTATACTATGAAAAGTACGTATATTTAACTGTAAGGACAAAATAAAACAGCGTATGTAATTGCACCTTCAAGCGCAATACATTTTTAAACACATGTAATGCAAATTACACGCAATTAGATATAAATAAGAAAACATGGTAGGTGAGTGTAGTGTTCAGTGTGAAGAATGTCACACCTTCTGCAAAAAAACAATATACCTATTTAATTTAAATAAGAAGTAATGGTATTAATGTAACTTTTTGTGGGGGAAGGTGAGTTATTAGTTTGAACTAGAAGGCTAAAAATATATAAGGAGAAATGGGTTGTAATAAAGAGAATTAATATAAAAAAAAAAATTAACGGACAGATTATCATGGAGAATTTCATCGCAATATCGTAGTCGTAATTTTTATCAGGGATGACAAAGCATTCCGAATCTCCAGACTAATGTTGAAAAAGGTAAATAAATGACTGGCAAACTTGGCTAGTAACGCAAGGAATATAATTTTATCTAAGTAGTAGTGTGAATTTCAAACTTTGCATTATTTTCAGGTCCTGAATCGATCCTGAAAGTATGGCCTACATATTATGAAATACCCTCTATATACTTATATAGTATTTTGTTAATGTTTTCTATTAATCGTATTTATGACTGACTGACAAAGCATCTTAAACATTTTTAAGTCTGTTTTAGGAAATAAAGTTCCGAAAGTTTGTTATTAACTGACTTATTCTTTTATCCCCCCCCCCCCAGTTTCATGTATAGTCCAACTTCTCTTCGCAAGCAAACTTCGTCATAATAAATGAAGTCTTCTTTCAAAATTTTAATTAATTCTAGAAAATTGAGGTTTACTTTCCCAATCATTAATCTAATAAATCGTAAATGCCATCCTTCAAATGTGTTTGGTGTCCGATCTCGCTAATTAAAGCAACTTTAAATTCTACAGAAAGTATTATTTAGATAGTATGAATCAGAGCTGTAATACTCAATATGTTCTACGTTGATAATAATATTAGTAAATTAATAAGAGGAGTTTACCTCAATATAGTACGTAGAACACTTCCGTATGATACCCTCCAGAAATTAAAACGGAAAAAACGAAAAAATAGACAACTTACCGGTGCATTAAAGTAAAATATAAATAGTTAAATAATCAATTTAACACAATTCAAAATCAATTTAAAACAATTAAAATTCAAATTAACGCAATTAAAAGAATCTAACGAAAATATTCAAAACGATTTTCCTTCCTTAGGAACGTTTTGAATATTTTCGTTAGATTATTTTAATTGCGTTAATTTGAATTTTAATTGTTTTAAATTGATTTTGAATTGTGTTAAATTGATTATTTAATTATTTATATTTTACTTTAATGTACCGGTAAGTTGTCGATTTTTTCGTTTTTTCCGTTTTAATTTCTGGAGGGTATCATATGGAAGTGTTCTACGTACTATATTGAGGTAAACTCCTCTTATTAATTTACTAATAAGAAAGTATTATTGTGAAGTCAGTTATCAAAATAATCATTAAATAGTTGGAAGCAATTATTATTAAAAGCTATCCATTATCAACTTTTTAAGAAGATATATATGCCCGATATGCGCAAATTATCACATTTTTTTATCTGATTTCTTTATCATTTTTATATATATTCTTGATACATTTGTACATTTTTATGATTTTATACATTTCTCCAAAATGTATAAAATAGCAGTAGTGCCTAGAAAGCAGTAGTGCCAAAATAAACTGGAGTCAGTCTTCCTTTTGGAAGACCGACTCCAGTTTATTTTGGAAGACCGACTCTAGTTTATTTCGTCTACTCACTATGTGCATGTTTATTTAATCTATGTGCAGCTGTACTATATAATCTAGTCATATGCAGTTAATTTAAGCTAGTCGGTACGTGAATGCTTGGGTTATTTGCTACATGTAACAAGCGAGCCGGTTTCAAAGTGGAAGGACTTTTCGTTCCGTTGACGTAAGAATGCGAGTACATTATATAACACTGTATTTAATCATTTATAACATCGGTTATAAATATAAATTAGTAATAAATATATAAAGGGTTTACTTTTATTTTTTTAGTGTTACTGTGGAAATGCCATGGCTCAATAGCACTTTATGGCCAGCCTCCACTGTTTCTGTCGAGACTAAAAGCTGTGCTATCCGCTATGCAAAGTGTAATGAAAGTTATAGCCAGAAATTTGGACCTCGAGAAAAACTTGGCTGAGAACTTGTACAACTGCACCCTCAAAACCAATTTAAAAATTGTGATAACCAAGAAGGTGCTTTTGATGAGACTGAAAAAGCCTTACATACCTCTCTTCCTTCTTATTCGCTAATAGAGCATACAATAAAGGAATAACAAATGCATATTTCGGATTGTTACCTACATGGACATGCTGATAGAGTTTGTAAATTGTCAAACAGCTCTTAAAATTCCCGTCCATGAAAGTAGAACGGATAAGTGAAGAACAGAAAAGTTGGTTCTATTAATTTTGGAGTTGGACAGTGAATGGATGCATATAATCGTAAATGATGTCCTTATTTGTGAAAATTCTTCACTCCGGAACGTTTATACCAACGATGCGACAATGGCCTACAGAACTGCTCAATTAGACATAAATGTTGTAGACAATCTAAACAGAATTTCCCCACATACAAGGTGCGCCGAAAACTGCCAACGTAGGTATCACACCTAAACTTCATTTACTTTGCTCCTTCCCCCTCCCCACAGCTTGACTTTTCTGTTATATTTCACCTTTCACTTTCAGAACTAGTACAGTCAAAAAGACTGCAGGAAATAGGAGAATATTTCGTTTGGCCTGCAGGGGGAAAAAATGGAACCGCTTCGCTATTCTAATCAATTTGAAATTCCGGGAGTTTGTGGTAACGAGGACCTCCCCACGAAGGTGTGCCAGCTACCGACCTACATCTTAAGTTTTATTCCTTCCTTATAATTTTTATAGATATCCTGATATTCTTGATCCATTTGCCCCCATTTCATTCATACCCACTCGGTGTTCCCATTACCTTTAATATCGTGTCGATCCCAACTATCTGCTACCCTTTCAGCTCAATGATTTCCCCATCCTAAAAATACGGATCGTTTATCTGGCTTTTCTTTCCTGGTACACGAGTTTATGATATATCTAAATCTACACGACTCGACAAAGAAATGTTTTCATTAAGAATTTGGATTACAAATTAATTTCCAAATATTCATTATGCTGGTTTATGTTTGTGGTTGTTAAAAAATTAAAACAAATGTAGGCTGTGGGCCGTTGGTTACTGGCATTTCGAGTATCTGAAAACTTAATGTAAATTAATTTCCATTTTCTTCGTTGTTTTTTTTTTAAATGTCTGCGATTATCTTGAGTTAATAGAAAATAATTTTTGCGTGAAGTTTTTGGGAGAAGGACATGAAATATCATGCATGTTGACGCAACTCCTATTGTTCTTTTAAATTAAAAAGACAATAAAAAAACAATACTTTTTCCCTTTTAAAATTTATTTTAATTTAAATTATTTTTAAAATTATTTTAAATAATTTAAAAAATAAAATAATAGTTAGAAATCTGGCTTGAATCCATTGTTGAAAACGAAAAATGGAATGACCTTAATTCAATTACGGAGTGCTGAGACCCAAACCCAAGGCTGCATTATAGGTCCGAACTGAGTGCGACGATAGCTTTCCCGGATTCAGACATTTCACATGCTAGTATAGAGTCTGTATGGTGTGAGATAGTTGGAAACAAAGGTATAATGCAAGTAGGAGTAATCTACAGACCAGGTGATTATGAAGATTATGACAAAAGCCTCTACATGCAAATGGAATGGGCAAGTAAGCGTCAATGCCTTATTATGGGTGATTTCAATTTGCCTCTAATTGATTGGAGTAAATGGGAAGGAAACTCGACATGGGGAACAAAATTTTTAAATCAACTAGATGACTGTTATTTGTATCAACATATCAGGGAAAATACTAGAGAAAAGAATATCCTAGACCTCATCATCACACATGAATCAGATGACATAACAGGGCTGACAGTAGAGGAACCAGTAGCAGGAAGTGATCACGGAGTTCTACGGTGGATGATCACGAGAGAAGTAGCAGAAGTAAAAGGCAAAGGAATGGGTTTTAATTTCAGAAAAGGAAATTACGATGTCTTAAGGTACTACATGGCCTCTATTAACTGGGTAGATATCGCGCAGAGAATGAATACAATTGAATTGTGGTACGCTTTTAAAATATTAAATGCGTATATACCATTAAAAAAATACTCCACGAGAAGGGTTCCAAGTTGGATGAATAGTGAAGTTGCCACATTACTTGAGCAGAAAAAGGTAGCATGGAAAGGTTACAGAGAAATAAAAAGTACTGAAGCCTATAACAGCTACAGGGTGATGTGTAATAGAGCCACAGAAAAGGTTCGACAGGCAAAGGCAGTTTATGAGAAATCACTAGCAAACAGAGCAAAGAGGGGGGATAAAGAATTCTTCACATATATAAATGCCAAGAAGAGCAGGACAAACCAGATCGGACTTTTACGTAAGGGAAAGGGGATAGTAATAAATACACCAGCTGCCGTTGCAGATGAACTCAACAGTTATTTTGCATCGATATTTACAAATGAAAAGCCTTTTGTGGCAATGGGAAATTGTGGGCGCGAAGTTAAAAAATATGTAATTAATGATATTGAAATTTCGCAAGATTATTTAATGAAAAAACTTTCGAGCCTACAGACCAGTAAGGCTCCTGGAGTTGATGGAATATACCCTATAATCTTAAGAGAGGCGGCAAGCGAGTGCATTGAACCATTGAGGCTAATTATGCGAGCATCACTAGACTCTGGGGAGATTCCCTTGGATTGGAAAAGTGCAAATATATCTCCCATACATAAGGGTGGCTCTAAAAGTGAAGTTGGAAATTATCGACCTGTTAGTCTGACTTCAGTAGTAGGGAAAATCATGGAGGCAATGATCAAGGGTGGAATTCAGGATCATTTGGATCGAATTAAAATTCTCAAGGATACTCATCATGGTTTTGTAAAGGGAAAATCATGTTTAACAAATCTGGTTCGTTATTTCGAAAGGGTCACTCACGAGCTGGATTTAGGGAATAATTTCGACATTGTTTATTTAGATTTCAGCAAAGCTTTTGACTCAGTCCCACATGAGCGGTTGCTTTATAAGCTGGAACAGGTTGGAATCACTGGGAAAATCCTTAGATGGATAGAAGGATGGCTTCAGGGCAGGAGGCAGAGGGTTGTGATAAATGGCTATTCCTCAGATTGGGTTGATGTAAGAAGTGGGGTTCCCCAAGGATCAGTATTAAGACCACTGTTGTTTTTAATTTTCATAAACGACATTGATGAAGGGATAGAGGGCGTGATGTCTAAATTTGCAGATGATGTTAAAATTGGTAGAGTAGTTAATGATCACTGTCAAGCTGAGCTTCTTCAGAGAGACCTAGATAGACTTCAGGAATGGTCAGAAAAATGGCAGCTGTGCTTTAATCCAACAAAGTGTAAGGTATTACACCTGGGAAACAGTAATACCAAAAAAACTTATTCACTTGGTGGAGTTCAACTAAACCCAGTACTGGAGGAAAGGGACTTGGGTGTTACGATACGGTCAGACATGAAATTCTCTGAGCATTGTAAACAGGTTGCAAGGAAGGCCCATGGTGTCCTATCGATGATCTATCGAACTTTTGCAAGTAGAGATAGGGACGTGATAATCCCATTATATAAGGCTTATGTTAGACCACACTTGGAATACTGTGTTCAAGTATGGAGACCGCACCTAAAGAAAGACATCGAGCTTCTTGAAAGGGTGCAAAGAAGGGTAACTCGCCTGGTGAGATCGGCAAAAGGGCGTCCTTATGAAGAAAGACTTCGAATATGTGGGTTGCAGAGTTTGGAAACTAGACACCTTAGAGACGATTTGATTGAGGTGTTTAAGGCTCTGAGAGGCATCAGTAAAATGAATGAGGACAAAATTTTCAAGATTATAAATGATGCTAGAACTAGGGGACATAAATTCAAGTTACGGGGAGGAAATGTTTAGATTGGACTGCAGGAAGTTTTATTTTAGCCAGCGAGTTATAAATTACTGGAATAAGTTGCCTTCATGGGTGGTAGAGGCCGACAGTTTGGGGAAATTCAAAGGTCATCTGGATAGTACTTTCCGGTAAGGGAAGCGCATAGGATGATAGGTTTAATTTCCTTTTTTTTTAATTAATTAATTATTATTATTTATTTTATTTTTTTTTGTTTTTTGTTTTTATCATTGTTTTGTTCGGATTTTTTTTTTTTTTTTGGCTGGTGCAGCATAAGCCATAGGCTTTCTTGCACCATGCGACCGTTACTAATACTAATACTAAAATGAAAATCGTACTGACTTAAGGATCGCTACTAGCCACTTTAGCGTTTATACAAATATCCCGTAATTTTTATATTTTTTATTGATGGAAGGATTGAATTAATGGATTAATTTTGATTAATGGAAGCTATAGTAGACGTTATTATTAATGAATAAAATGTCCCAGACCAGATTTCTAGTTTTCAAATGCATCAGCGGCTATTAGTTCATCACGTTCATCTAGAAGTAACAACTCGACCCCTAAAAAAATTATATAACTGGCTCTTTTAGAAACATTTCATTAAAATCAAACAGAGATCAGACACTAACCACTTAGAATATATTAGATTCTAAGTATCATGTGGAATAGAATCTAAGATTCTAACTACATAATAATTAAAAACCTATACAATCATGAACTTTAATTAAAATAGATACACAATATCTGATCTCTGTTCGATTTGTTTCTTAAATGAGCCAAATACACACAATGCAAATGGAAATCCGTGATGCAGAAGTAGAGTTGTTGCATCTAGACGAACAGGATGAAACTAATAACCGCTTATGCATTTGAAAACTAAAAATCTGGTCTGGGAAATTTTATTCATCGATAATAACCCCTCCTGAAAGTCCATGATATTTGTATAAACACCATTGGCCGGTATCACTGAAAAACTTAAAAATTCGCTGCTAGTCCTAGGTAACGTCGTTGATCACGCGATCTATATATGGCTGTCCAGAGTATCAACAGAAATTTTGTTCATTTAATTATATAAATCATTCAAGATTTTTTGACAATTTTCTTATTTGGAATTTTACAGTTTCCTGCAATATCTTCATAACACGCCATGAATGATATACTTTTTATCTTAAAACTGTAATTATCGTATTTATTTATTTGCAAATCTAAATATTAAAAATAGCAAAAGCTTCATTTTAAGTAACTCACCTCACTTAAAAAGAAGCTATTGCTAATGTTAATATTAGATTAGTAAGAAAAAGTAACTAGAAATCATCGGGCTATAATTAATGTCTGTGTTTATTCACTGTAAGACCCACTAAAGATTTAAAGAATACTATTTTTGCGTTAATAATATTCTAACTACATTATGTAGTTAGAATATAATCTTAGAATATTTAGATTTTAAGAATTTTATTCAACATAATACTTAGAATAAAAATTGATTCTAATAATAAATTGAATATATGATAGCAATTATTAATATTCAATTATAATAAATTCGAATTATGTAGTTAGGATATAATCTTAGGATCTTTAGACTCTTAAGATTCTGTTCCACATAATACTTAGAATCTATTAGATCCCAAGTAGTATGTGGCATTCTACATTTCACATCACTTCAGAATGCTACATAAAAATAATAAACATATTATAAAAAATTATTAATTTAAGAAATCGAACGTCCCTCTAAACGTAACGCAATGCGTATATTACATGCTGTTTAAAAAATTATACAGATTAATTAATGTACAGCGAACATATCATTTTCTCGCTTGTTTCTAGGAAAGAAAATTCAGAGTTTTCGGGAGGAGAACCAGGGACCCTCGCTACAGACCCACTAACGTAGTCACGGTGTTGGGGGGGGGAGGAAGTCCGTAGAGACGGGATCTGGACCTAGGCCTTTAGGAGGAAAAGACGAATCTAGAGTCACATGCTCACTGATAACGATGAGCCAAATATTATATGACACAGATAAGTGACGTGTGTGGAACTTAGTATCTACAACCACTATCGTATCCAGTTATCATCGTTAAAGGGGGGGGGGGGGATTACGACCAGGTTTTTGAGTGTTTTTTTTTTTTAGACAGACCTAGGAACACTTATACGCATGGTTAAGAGAGGAATATGACCCCTCTGCTCCCCCTGAATAGTCCCTGCCTACAACTGACCACTCGACCACGGTCGGCCTAAGAAACAGTCCTAAAAGAAATCTTATTCATTTTTACGTTTAGAATTAATGTAGAGTGTAACTTCTGATTCCTATTTTTTGTTTTTCTTTAATGTAGGATCCTTAATTAAAAAAACTGACAATAAGCACAGAGTTATTCAAGTTCCTTTATCCTCCCCTCTAAAACTATGCCTAACTCAACATAAGTAAATGCATTATATTACTGTCAATCCATTTCACCCGCTTAGTTTAGTTTAATACGAATTTTCATTTTAAAATTAATACGAGTTCAATACGAATAAAACATAAACATAATATGCAGTGTGCATCAACTGAATAAATTATAAAAATAATTCCAAGAAACATTTAAGAAATAAGGAATCGCTCATAATCAGTAATAAAGTTCAGAAAACGTGTTTCGTAAAAGAAAAGCCATGCTCTGATTTATATGAAAACTGCCCTTGGAAACGTCACCTGTATATTACACAAGTTTTAGTCACCGCATGTCTCGAAAACAAATTACTATTTAATGAAAAGCAATTCATGCTTAAAATGTCTAAACAAAACTGGCAAGTGAGAAAAATACGAAAATTTGTTAATTCTGGATGGACTGCTTGTATGTGTTTTTTGTTGTCTCCCTCGTCATGCATATCCCCTGGGATGCACGGAAAGCCGCCGTGCATCCCACGAAGAGGTACTTGCATCACACTTTGCAAAACAGTGTTACAGTATCATGAAATTATAAAATGTTAAGATGATCATTGCTAATTACAAGTTAGTGTACATTTGCAATTAATCATGGCGTCCAAATGCCAGAACCAATGAAAATATATAATATTCGCATGTGTTTCATTAACATTTAATAAAAAATATATTTAATTTTATTTCTGATGCTAAATGATGGTCTTACAGTTGTTAATATTTTCCAGTTCGAGCACTGATATTAACCTTTAAATAGGGAGGTGCCAATATTGGGACACTAACGATGAGGTCAGCAGGACAGGATCCTATTTTTGCTTTCTAGTCAGATCCTACCCTTTCGAATACTCTCTTATGTAGTTAGTGACGTATCAAAATGAGCTTGGGCGCTGATGCACGTAATTTATTTATTTATTTTTATGTAACGTTCTCAGTTTTCTTATTCGGACCATCCTGCGCACAGGTGGACGGGTACCACGGAGGGAGTTTAACTAACATTCCGGAGCCTCTCTACAAAGACACACACACGCGAATATACACTTAACCCTGTGCAGAGGCCCTTAGTACAGCTTCCCCACTTGTACCACAGGATGATAATTCCACCGGTTTTGTGTATTGTGTCTATAGAAGTGTGCGTTCAAGGGCCAATTTACATGTGGTGCAGGCTGAAAAACCCGGATTAAAACAGGAAGAAAAACCCTTCGCCTGAGATCGACTAACTAGTCTCGACTGAATATTTTAGAAATTACTCCAGTCGTCGAAGGAAATCGATCCCAGACCTTTCAAAAGGAGTAACAAGTAGTTAAACCACTATACTTTTATGGAGGACGGTAGCAGTAGTATACGATTTTCAGTTGACCTTTGTTCTAGCTCAAGTGATTGCTAAATACGGTGACGTTCCTATAATTTCTCTATCTTGTAAACTCCAAGAGACAAATATATCTTGTGAATTCCTCTGACCTGATATTGGAGTCTACGAGGAGACCACGCAGATTTATTTTCTACAGAAACTTTTTTGTGCAGTGGCACAAAATTAGTGGATATATATTATGTCATTATAATAAGCGCATGTGATGTGTACGTATGTGAAGACACGTGAATGCTTATTTATTTCAAAACAGTGAACTCTCTCTCTCTCTCTCTCTCTCTCTCTCTCTCTCTCTCTCTCTCTCTCTCTCTCTCTCTCTCTCTCTCTCTCAGGGTAACTCAATTTTTTTTGGCTGGTACAGCAAAAGCTTCCTTGCACCATATGGCTAATAATAATAATAAAAAGATCGAAGATATGACAGAAGGAGAGACCTATAAATACCTAGGGATGATGCAGGCTCAGCAGTTAGAGCACAAGGAAATTAAGAAGTACCTGACCGAAAAATATCATAAGAGACTCAGAAGCCTGCTGAAAGCAAAACTGAACGGAGGGAACACAGTTAAAGCCATAAACACCTATGCAGCTCCAGTATTAACATACTCCTTTGGGGTCATAGATTGGACTAGCACCGAACTAGAGGATATCATGCGAAAGACAAGGACAATGATGACCAAGAGCCGCCAACACCACCCGAAGTTAGCAGTGGAGAGACTAACAATAGCTCGGAAAGAGGGAGGAAGGATCTGATAGACCTGATAGAGCAACAGAAAAAACAGCGATAGTTAACCTAAAGGATTACTTCGAGAACAACACAGCACCACTCCACAAGGCCATAAGGAAGATAGATAAGTAGTATACCCCCACTTAACCTAAGCGAGGAGCCCCCTCCCGCCCAGCCGGCACAAGAAACGAAGCTAGAAAGATGGGCAAAGAAGACACTCCACGGCAGACATTACAATGACCTCCATCAAGATCACATCGATAATATTGTTTCCAATGCATGGCTCACAAGCGGGACGCTCTTCCCCGAGACTGAAGGATTCATGCTGGCCATCCAAGACCAGTTAATCAACACCAGAAACTATAGGAAATACATCGCAAAGGAGCCCGGAATGTCAGATGACACATGTCGACTATGCCACCTGGCCTCAGAAACGATCCAATGCATCACCGCAGGGTGTAAGGTGATCACTCAGACTGAGTACACTCATAGACAAAACCAGGTAGCCAAGATAATACATCAGAAGCTAGCGAGGAAATACCAGTTGACCAAAGAAAGTCTATCATACTAAAAGTACGAACCCAGGCAGTACTAGAGACCCCAACCCACAAGTATACTGGAAACGCGCCATAATAACGGATAAGACCATCCCGCACAACAGACCGGACATAAACCTTGTGGACAAGATGGAAAAGGCTACTAATCTGATTGACATAGCGGTGCCCAATACTAGCAATGTCCAGAAAACCCATGAGGAAAAAAATTAGGAAGTACACGAACCTGAGACATGAGGTAAAGGATATGTGGCATATGCAAGAAGTAACAACCATCCCGAACATCGTGTAGACCACCGGTGCCAAAGACCCTACATAGCAACAATAGATCTCCCAGAGACTACCCCTACAAGGAACTCCAGAAAGTCAGAGAGTCCCTCGAACAACAGACATTACAACCACCCTGTGTACTAGGTAGCAGTACCCGTCACGGAGTGGAATCCCCCAATCAGGGAGAAATAATATAAGAGCAACAACAACAATAATAATAATAATAACTCTATGTTTCTCCCGCAAAGCCACATTTCCGATTATACTGTCCCATAATTCATTATGCAAATACCGATAATGGATTATGTCCATCACTAGTATGCACCCAAGGTGCAAGTAAACATTAACACCTGCACATTTTTTTTTTTTTTTTGTGAGTAAAGGAAAAGATATAATAAATAAACAAATTTATTATTACAATTTTTAGTTTTAGGTGCTTGTTTCACTAGAAAAATTTCAAGTCTAGATTTTTTTTTCTTTAATATGTTCCCACAACACGTGTGATGTTTGGCAGCAGAGTCCAAATCATCCTGTATATAGATAAGTAAAAAGGTGAATGCGATTGTAATATTATGAATATATTCAATCGATTTTAAAATTTCCTATGAGGAAATTTCAAAGCCTTTTACGGTTAACATAACGGTTATCTTTCGGAGGAAATGCAGCAGTAACTTTCCTTCCTGTCTGCCAAGTTTCTTTACATCCTCTTGAAAGAAAAAAAAAAAAAAAAAAAAAGATATCATTCTGCTTAGCACTCCTTTCACAGTTCCCCTTCAACAGAGGTCGTTAGCGTACACGTATATTGTTTATTTAAGATCATGTAGAAAATGTTTTCAAACCCACATGAATAAATGTAAGGATAATGGGGCGCCATTTTGTAGCAGCGACTGCCAATATAATCAGACAGTTCTAAAATCGAATGGTTTCTAGAACCTATTTATATATACAAATAATCTAAGATATTTGATTTCTTGTTCCCGAAAAAAAAAAAAAAAAAAAAGTTCAAAAACTTCATTTAATAGATTATTGTAAAGCTACAAAAATATTGATTGTTTTTGTAACTTTACGAGTAATCTATATAACTTGTAACTACAGTTAAAACTTTTTAGAAAGCACTATTCTTTGCAATATCTCATGAAGTCACCGTTCATTTGTCCAATCAAATAAAACTTAAGAGCTTCACTACAAGGATCATTTAATTTTATGATTTAGCTAGAACGTGTTTATAGATTTGTTTAATTTTTGTAGTTTATAATATATACAATTTAAAAAAAACAACTTCCAAAAAATTAATATATAATAAAAAAAAATTCTGTTTATACTCGGGGAACAGCTACATAGGATCGGAGAAGTTCACAAGATGAATAAAATACAAGGACGTCGCCGTATTTAGCAGTCGTGCAGACTTGAATCACGATCGACTCAAATACATACACAAATGTACTCTCGAGTTTGACCACGGCTAATGAGGCAAAACAATAACCGCCCAACTTAAGGCTTGAACCCACGATCCCGGGATTAAGAGTCTCGTGCTCTACCGACTGAGTTAGCCGGAATGATTTGGTGAACTAAGGTCAAATGAAACGCGTGAAATACTGCATTCCTGCACTGACCACTCAACTATGTTAGTATTATTATACACTAAATGGCCACTTTATTAGATACACCTACTTTATTAGGTAGGTGTATCTAATAAATCAGTCCCCTTTAGCCCTCAGAACAGCCTTGATTCGTTGTGGCACGGACTGAACAAGGTGTCGAAAGCGTGGCACAGTGCTTTATAGAGACGAGTACTGCAGTTACACTTGTGACTATTTTCGAGATAAAAATTCACACTGGCAAATCGTGTGCGCTAGCTAATTAAATAATTGTTTTCATAAGGAAACAAAACAAGCACTCTCTGGCTAGAAACAAGAGAAAAGACCTATTGCAGGAAAGGATACCATCTTAGATAATAATAATAATGAAAAATTAATAATAAGTACAAAAAATATAATTAGCCTATTCTAAAAATAAGTGACACAAGTAAAATATATATTTTTTAATTAGTGCAGTAATAATGCAAAAAGAATTGTAGTGTAAAATAATTGTAGTCTTGTCAAGCTTCGTTGGCTTGTCGCAACATCGAGCTGTTTCCGACCACAGGATCGCGGTTGGTTGTATGTTATTTGGCTACTGGACCAATCTCAATAAACCCAAGGCACAGCTGTATGTGTAAACTCCAGCAGGATTACAGTTTCCGATACAATCACACCAGCGATTCTACTCTCTACCGTGTTCAAAGTCAAATCTTTCATCTTACTTATCTCGCACTGAATTACACACGTACAGCATCCTTAAATATCTGCTCACAGGACAACAGCACGTATATTTTACACTTTTACTTTTATAAATAACAGTGCTCACCAAGTATAAAAATTATGAAATACAAGTGTTAACGAACGGATTTTGTGAATATCGGGATACTCTGCAATTTCTGTTTTAGTTTCATGAATGAATCAGCTTGCTTATTTGCGGCTCTTGCTATTTTTTTTTTTTTTTTTTGTAGAAAAATAAAATTCAAAATATGCAGCTATATAATTTCGTGTGCTGAATAACAAGGCCACTTTTCTGCATTTATTGAATACCAAAGCAGTAATTAGTTCAGGTTATCTGGTTACAAAATACAGTATTATCACATTATATTTTATCTTTTTCTTCTTCCTCATAATTTTTGCTTTCTCAGAATCGCTTTCTTTCAGTTTCTCAGGATTTATTAGAGTTTTAAGGTATCACCTCACCAGATATGTCCATTTCAATCGGTTTCCTATGTCTTTCTCACTTAGGTATCGCACTGGATTTGAACTCCATGAACAAGTAACGTCTTTCATGTTGAAAAGTGACTAGAATAGGGCATCATAATTGGTCACCTGGAGGAAACATTTTTTGTAAAAACATTTCATTCTTTGAATGATACGCTGGTCCATAGAAAATATGTTAGGAAGCAAGAAAAAGATAAAAAATATTTCCAGAAACTAACTCCGATTCATAAGGATGAAGGCAACAGCTGTCCAGCCAAAGAATATGTTACCTTAAGGTTTTCGAAAATACGCACAAATATCAGCTTTGTATTTCACTGGCAAATGCTTCACTCCTATGAAAGATAATTCACTGAACACTAAAAATTTTAGTAAATTTCATCAGCATTTGTGCATGTTAGAACGGTCACTCTATGCATGTTTTATTTAAATCGAAATATTCGTCTTACCACCATCAAAAAAAAAGTAGAAGCGGGTAAATGCCACCAGAAAATTACTATTTAATCCGCTATGTTCTTTTACTAATTTGTTGATGGTATCACAATATTTCACTTCTATTTCATGACCTACCAATTTCTGCACACCTAGATATCTAGTCATTTCATTACAAACCAGAGTTTGAGACAAGAGAGCCAGCAGTCAGAAAATACAAATAGTTCAGTTAGTCCTATCCAATCATAAAAATCTTTCGCCTTTTCGATGACATTTAACCGAAGATGGGACATCTTTAGGAAGTCTGAGTACAAATCGTTTTTATAAAACATCGTCCAGCATGGACGATGGTATAGGGTTCAGCTGCTAGATGGAGTAGTGTATATATTTATGAGCAGTTCAGCAACAACACTACTCGTCTACATTGCTTTGATGCTACTTTACGTACCTCCCAGTAAGATCATGTAGAGCAGCGTTTTCCAACCTTTTCCAGATGCACACCACTTTTATTTTTGAGATAAAAGCCACAGACCACAAAAAATTATTAAACTAACATGCAAATATATTAAAAATTAATTTTTAAAGACAATGATATAGAGTCGTACTTAACATATGTAGTATATAGGCAGTTTGCTATAGATATTTCTGTATTTCCCTCGTTGTTAACAGGTTGTTTTTTGTTTGTTTTTTTTAAATCCTATTGAGAACTCTTGTCTTAAGGGAACGTTTTATTATTTTAAAATAAATTTATAGTGAAAACTGCATCAAAAGAACTGTTGGATCCCTAACCACCATTAGAGATCCAGCAGTTCGTGCCAATTTTCACTATATAATGTTCACAGGGAGTACTATAGCGAATATTTCACAAGAGGAGAAAGGTCATAACCAGAATGTGAAATTAGAGAAAATATATAATTCCATCAAAATCAGTAATACTGAAATAGAGAAATTAAACAAAAATTACTAGGAAGTGTATAATTAGCTGATATTTAAAATCAGTATGGAAAAATGAGCTCACTCAATAATTTATTACTAAAATTAATGAATGGAAATTTAGAAGGTAATTGAAAAATTAGTCAATTGAGAGATTAGATATTAGACCTACACTTGATAATACTGATAATACAGCACATGATAAACTTCAAGTACAAACTTTGTGCATTTCAAAACAATTTAGGATTCGTTTTATGATAATACGATAAGAATGGGAGCTACACTTTGCCATACCAAAATGCTCGTACTGAAATGAAATATTGATGGAACTGGTATTCTCACAGATCAGTGTCTTCCAGATGTGTGCATATCCTTAACTCCAATTCTTATGCCTCAGATGGTTCTGGTGTAATGCTAACTAAAGATACAGCTGGACTGACGTTTCGAAATCCTGTACTGATGAATTGATGATCATGGTAAACCTCCTCTTACCATAACAAGCACATCCTATTCATGCGTTTCACTGACTTTTGGTCTATCCTGACAGCACTTCTCCACGTAAAATCTGAGCTCTAGAATTAACTCCTATATTATCCAGCTATCATCTTTTACACTCTCTCATAGCAGTAATGTTTTTCCCTGCTGCTCATGTCCAACCTAAGATGGACATAGACAATTAAAAAAAGTCGTTTCCTAAGAAGAAGAAAAGAAAAAAAACCTGCAGCTTCGCTCGAGACTCGTCGGTTCACGGTATACTAATCGGTATGACTAATCGGTTCACGGTATACAAAAATCTCTTGAAGACTCCTATGACTCAACAGGTATCGAACCTAGTTCTTTTTCCCAAAAGGTAGGAAGGAACAGCGGCTATATCTATAGTTTGGCGTATATTTTCTCTCTGATTATAATCAGATGTCTTGCAAGGAATTTTCATGGATGGGAGAAGAGGGAGGAGTCGATAACGTTACAAAAAGGAAAAGTAGTAATTACTAATATCCGAGATGTTATGAGTAATAATTTTCCAGGGAGGGTTGACTGACCACTTGGACACCTCTGACAACGCCCATAATTGTAATTACTTCTAAGGTTAACGTGGACATCATCCCTTGAAGTAAAATATTGTAAGTATATTTACTCCACCCCTAAAACAGCGGTGCAGTTATCTGGTTGGGATTTTGCGGTAGCCCTTTAAGACGATTGCGGCACCCACTTTGAAAGTCGTTGCCCTAGGGAAGACTGAGAAGCAAAGCGGTCTACCTATGAATCATTTTAAGCTGCTATTTTCTAAAATCAACTGTGAGTTCTCGATCCAAATTGTAGTTTGACTGTTAATTACACGTCTTTAACTGGGTTTTTAGCTATTGATGTTTCTTTACTTTAAGTTTTTTTTCGCTTTGTGCGTGATTGCCGGCGGTGGGTGAGCGAGGGGGAACTCTAATAGAAACTTTATTTATAACCGGGAGACATTCTCATACATGACTAGACATGTTCCGGCGGAGATGCAATTCATTAAACAAACAAGACATTCCCAATCTTTTTTTCATTCGCGACGTGTAGATCCATTATGTTAGATTCTGTACACGAAAGAAGAAATTTAGATCTATATCAATTAATAAAACGGAATTTTTGACGACACTATTTTAAGATCTCACAATACCCCGGTTGGGAATTGCTGCCTGTTGGGCATAGTCTGTTTGAAATTTTAGGGCACTCTCCCACAGAATCTAGGATTTGAACTCTGATTGCCTACGTATTTCCTGCTTTAAATATTTGAAATCCATCTATCAATTAAAGAATTATTCGAACTCAGATAATAGATTTTAAGTGGAGATCATCCTTGTAAATACATTTCAACATTACTAAATTTAATCGCTAGTATGATCTGATAATGTAGTAATTTAAATGAATGACGTAGGGAAAATGCGCAGTTGGCCAGAGGTGTTCTATAATTGGTTATGCAGTATATACAAGCAGAATGACATCAACAGTCTGAAGAATTGCCCTCCCACCACCACCATCCATGACATTTGTGACTAAAATCATTTCTTCATCTGCTTAATCTGAATTTCCATAATATTCGACATTGGTTTTGGACCATCGGTGGCATTAAAATGAACTAATCTTACATTAAAAAAAATCATTTTCATGCAAAAATACTTATAAAAAAAGTTACAACTTGTTACATATACTATATACTTTTATTATATATATATATAGTATAAAAATATCTAAATAGTGATATTAGCGATTAAATATTCAATAACAAAAGAATTCTGTTACATTTTCCCAACAAAATTGAGTTTTTTAACCCGATTAACAGCTGCAGGTGTGACGGCGAGAAATATTCGTCGAAGGATACTTTAGAATTTTCCGCTAAAACTGTAATAACTTATTTATAGTGTATTTTTTCAAACATGTCTAACCCTGTCACTTACAGGTGTAGACAACTTGCCTCAGCATAGAACTCAACCCACTTTAAAATGTAATCAATAAAAATCAATAAAACTGATATTGCCTTAAATTTTGACATCTACTTTTAAGTAATTTACGCAACTAAAAAGAAGAAAGCCGGAAGTTGCAAATAAACGAAACCGGAAGTTCCAGATAAACGAAACAAACACCTGTCCAGTTTTCCTAAAGTGTAAAGTTGGAAATACAAGTGATTACTTCTAGAACAGTCGAAAGGGTGGACAGTGGTTTGTACTTATAGGAAAACGGTGTATAAAAGAGCAAAGGGAAA
Organism: Mastigoproctus giganteus; assembly: GCF_048544385.1. Lineage (NCBI taxonomy): Eukaryota > Metazoa > Arthropoda > Arachnida > Uropygi > Thelyphonidae > Mastigoproctus > Mastigoproctus giganteus. The sequence goes on along the minus strand of NC_143585.1, from coordinate 80,269,854 downwards.
AAAATGTAAAAAATGCTCAGAAATGCCGGCATTTAATTTGGTAATTAAGACTGTTTAGAGCAAAAATGTAATGTTTTATTTTGACAGGCCAATAAACTAATTTAAGTTTTAACACGTGGTTAAGTGATTTCTTCAACATGACAAAATTAAAAAAGTTCGCTTCCAAACATGGTTTCACTTTATTTTTTTTTCGCTGACTGTAGATTGTCAACCATGGGGGAAATTTAAATATAAAACTTTTATAACGTGGTTGGAAAGCTTATTGGCCAGCATTACTTTTGGCATGGAGTCCCATTTGGGGGCGGGGGGGGATAAGCACTTTGTTCTTGGGAACCCATGATGTGGGTCACAGTATATCTATGTGGAAGTGCGTCCGTAACTAATAAAGGTCACCTGAGCTGTATTCTGAAGGATCCACTACTGAAAGATAAAGTAGAACGCGACCTCGGCTTTTTTTCTGTTAGACTTCAGATTTTTTCGACTTTTGAAGGTCAAAATGACTTTTCAGTTGGCTTTATCCTCTCTCTCTCTCTCTCTCTCTCTCTCTCTCTCTCTCTCTCTCTCTCTCTCTCTCTCACTCACACACACACACACACACACACACACACACACACACACACACACACACACACACACACACACACACACACACACACACACACACACAATGAGTATTTAGATATGCAGAATTTGTCAAGGATTCGACAGCTTCTGAATGCTTTCTAACAAATGACTGAATTTTAAAATTTTCTAGGAAAATGAGTCAGTCCATACACTAAGAAAATGCTGAAATATTTAGAGATGCCCGTTTTTCACCGAAAACATTATAATGATTATTCACGTATCTCTTTTTCATGGATCGAATGTCTAAACTACAGTGATTCAACTTTGAATCGCATGAGATAAAATTAACGAGAAATTGTTGGAAATTTGTTTCCTAGAATTGCTGGGCAAGGTTGCAACTTACTCCGTAGTCATTAAGTCGTGAAATCAATTGTTCAATACGCACATGGACGCATAAATTTAGTTTATTCTAGTATTTATACTCCGACGAGCATCAACTACTATACTTCAGCGACGTTACGGTAGCAATACACTGTCAACAGTTAACAATTACCCTCGTTTTTTTTGTGGTGTCATTCAGATTTGAAAAAAGCAGTGAGCACACGCTACCACAGGGTCACCAAAGCACATTAAAAGTAATTTTATAAAATGTACACTAAAAGTAATTTATACGTTAATATAAATTATCCTCCAGATCCATTATGAGTTTGAATGTTAAATTTTCAACACTCTGGAAGATTATGAGATTAACTTTATACAAAAGTGTTTGTTTTAAAACCGCTCATTCTTTTCTTGTAAGCCGTAACGTGACTTATCTTTGGATATCTTTCTCAGAAACTAATTAATATAAAACGTGTAATTAACGTTGTGTTACTGTAGTAGAAAATTACGGATGCTGCGTGGCTCACTAAAAGACGTTGCAACGAATTTGATGTCTCTGATTCGTTGACTTCGCCCTTTTGTTTTGTGTCCGGTGGTGATCCTTAGGGTTTGTTAGGAGATAAGCGAATAAGAGTTAGCGTGCTACAAACTTCTGCACGAGTATTCTAAATGAATGGAACAAAGCTCTCTTATCTCTGTTGTCTCTTTGCCAGCAACATCATCGAAATCGCACTAGGAAAAGAAGCTTGTTCTGCAAATAGAACTACTTCACGAAAGGTAGGATGTGAACCCCGGTCGCTTGATAAGCGGAGTTCAGAGTCGCACAGCAGGAGTAACAATGAGTAATTTATAGATCAATGCTCTTTTTAGACGACTCCACAGTTAAAGGAGTAGAACGCACACGTATCGATAAATGTTGGTAGCATAACCTTTAGTGCATGTGCATTGACATCAACAAATGGTACACTTAGACAACGCGGGACCGTATTATCCAATAGTCATATATTTTTTTTATTTGTATGATAAAAAGTAACGAAGATCTCTTCTTTACACTGGATTTTACAATAAAATAAGGTTTGGTAGGTCGAGATTTTACTGTGGTTATATGATTGTTATTGCTTCAATAAATCTTCGGCTTCAATAATGAGTGCACATGTAATGGTATTAAATTGTAACCACCAATTTTAACATTAACGTGCAAAGAAAAAAGATAAGAACATTACCATCAGCATAATGATCAAGTCAGTTGTTAAGGCCTGTTACATACCGTTTCCAATACCCAGAGTAATCGCCCATAAAAATGCGTTCGCCGAGGGTCTGTGAAACAGAAGTGTCTAAGGTCTACAAGCACTTTAATTGGTCCTGAATTACATTGGTCCTGAATTTAATGTATTTCATTTCGAATATGTCTAGGGCTTCAATGTATTTGCCGTGATATTCTCTGTGTGCATTTTCGTTGTAGATAAGATCAGGCAACTCAGGTCACTGTGGTTACCAAATACCAAATTTATGATCACAAATCTATCCACTCACTTGTAGAAAAATGCGAGTTCTGGTTACTCGCGTTATTGATGCTTTTCGTTCAAACGAGCAGAATCAGCCGGTTTCGTAAAATGGCGGGATCTTCTCCGAGTTTTTTATCCCACCGAAGACAAACAGGCCCTAAAACACCTGGCTTATAGACGTGACACAGACACGATAACGAATGAGCACCACTGTCTTGGTACTAACTGAAACAGTCGACCACAAGTATACACGTGTCTGAAAATTTTTGCAAATATTTAATTACAGTATCATATTCGTGGTACACATACGCATACTCGTATATCGGAATGATGTAGCAACTAACCTGCTCTATACGTTTGTCTAGCATACTGTACGCAGTGGTACATGCCTAAAAAACAGAACAGAGAAACTACTTTTTTCTTATTTACGATCTGCTGAAAAGATTTAAGTATTGTACAATTATAAAAGTATAAGCATTGGAAGATTTTATATGCCGAAATATGTAGTTTGGGGATAATATATTTCAATAATTATAATAACATTCGTTAATGTGACTACATATCGATACGATAATTTAGTTTTAAGTTTATTACTCCTCTGACTATGTGGTCGTCCCTGACTATAAATGGAACATTTATTTATTAAAAGCAACTTTTAACGCTAGCTCAAAATCTTGTGCATTATCGATAATGTTTCGAACTTTAAATTAAATTAGACATTCACTTTTTTAAAAAAAAACTGCTTAGCGCATCCACAGTTAAAAAAATATTTTTGAAAGACTGCTGCACAATAAAAGACAAGCATTTTATGGTTCAATCAGTTACCAAAAGCAGCGTAGAGGTCCAACACCTCTAGTGATGTTACCAGTCACATCACACACGCTGCGATTAAGCTAAATATAAAGATGAGGAAACTAGACTGATATAAGAACAGGGAAGTATAAAAATGGAACATAAATGGTGTGGCATTGCTGATTTGGTTTATAGCATTGGCTACACAAAGCGAAAACACATACTTGTTATTTTTCTTTTTATCTCAAGGATATTCCCTCCAGGAAGAGAATATCCTTGTTTTTTTTTTTTTTTTGTTTTTTTTACTTATGAATATTTCTTTTAATGTATCTGAGACCATTTTAGAAGGATAAGATAGTAACTTTACGTAGAATTAAGATAATCAAGATTCAACTATTACTAAAGCTGAGGTTTTTTAGTTTGCTTCGTGGTTATTTCGAACAACAGAATGCTAACAGGCAAATGTCTATCCTTTCCCATCTGCTATGCAATAGTCTCACTTGGTAACAAATTAGCGCTAATATTAATTTCAAACATATTAATGTTTGAAACAGCGGCGTAACCAAGTGATTACGTGGCAAGATTCTCCACAGGAGAGATCCTCTGTGATAGTATAGTGAGTTTGTCACTTGTCACTCGTTTGGAGAAGTGTGGGCTGGAATCCAGTCAAAGGCTGGAAGAATTCTTTTAGTAGTTTTTCATCAGCACAACATGCAAATCGCCCTGAACACACACACACACACACTTGCACACGCATAATTCACTTAATACATTTAACACGCATAAACATTTATTGCAATACGCCAATAGATGTTCATGCGCCGTGAAGCCAATAACAATATGTCTTCGGTTTGCATCCATGATATTATTATTCGAAAAGTCTCAATCATGAATCGAGTCTTTGATATTAACCAGAACTTAATGAGTTAGTTTTTAATTACGAAATTAAAGCAATTGATGCATTTGTGCAAATGATTAAATGACACTATACATGAAGATATTATATGTACCATGTGCAGTGTAATCAGCACCGTATGTTGGTGTTCGTAGGCCATGCCTCGGGTGCTTTTTGTTTTGTGTTCGTAGTCCCTCGGTGCTCTTCATTAGAGGCCTTACTACATTACATCAAACATATTAAAACCCTTACGTTAAATCTCACTTTTTTTTGTTTTTAAAGAAATTCGAAAACGTTTCTATAAATTTGGTTTTGAGGTTATTTTCACAACACTTATTCCAACTCTATGTCTCAATACCAACTTTGATGACATTTTTAATCATTTTACTAAGAGAAGAAAATTCATCTTAGAAATTTTCGTCGTTGAATTTTACTTGAATTATATTGTTCGGGGTCCCTGTTTTTACGTAGGCCATACGGATAATGCCTCATGTGCTTTAATGGAAAAGATAGCCGTGAGCGCAATGGATGAGAGTTGCATGTGTAATTTTTTATAATTTTTTTTTTGGGTACTTGATTATATCCAAACAAGCAGTTTTTTTCCCTTTCCTAACTGTTCTTCGATTCTTTTGACGGATAACTGAAAGAAGTGAATATAAATGAGAGATATAAATAAAACATCATGTCACTGGAAACGGAACTTACTGATTAAAATAAATACCCACTGAACATTAAACTGGAACCTTACTTTTGACCTTTATAACCAAACCTCCACGACATTCTGAGATCCACTTGGATCAAAAATATCACGGAATTCGGTATAATTTCTGAACATTTTTTTATAATAAATCTCCTTCAGTGTATGAATGATAGAAATTTAGTGAAACTCTGTTGAGCAAAGCATCGTAAGGAAACTGGTAGGCACAGTGTAAGCAGTGGAAAAAGTGAGGCAGATATCCGCTCGGCCGATTACATGTACTGCGGAATTATAATTTTCTGCAAAAATTCGCTCAGAACCGTATTCTTACACCTGCTATGAACCAAAATCAACACTTTGTAATTTCTGAATCAGATTGAATGGCTAACATTTCTTAAGGCGCGTATACACTTAAACACTGACGAAAGTGAACAGATAGTTTTTCATGTTTTCCAATGTGGATAGTATCGTTCACTGAAAAGACAGAGCCATTCGCTTGTGCTTCAGCTGTTTGCAAAGAGAATGTCATTTCCACGTAAGTTATATTAGAATCGTACTATCAGAGATGACTATTAGCAACGTACTATCAGTCTACCAGAGATGACGTATGCCTGACTTACGTTGTTGTTGTTGGGTGTAACAAATTCATGATAACTAGGAACAGTCGGTAAATGAGTAAACATTGTTTTATTATATTATGATTTTATTTTCTTTAAATATTTTTAACCTAAGACGTTTTCCATATAATACGTTTTAACCAATAAAACCGAATGTTATGGATATAAGAGATTATAAATGTTTTTGTCCCAACAGTGTTAATTATTTCCTGTTGTGCAGTCAACTTGACTATCTAATAAAATCGAATACAAAAAAGTATACCATTCACGAAATTTTCATGTAATTTTTAAATAAAAAAGCACTGCTGGGAAAAAATATTTGGATTTTTATACGAAAGTTTCCAGTTACTCCGTTTCATCTTTGTCGGAGCAACTGGAATCTCAATCAAAAACGTAACGTTTGGTCACCTTGGTACAAAGGCAGTGGGAGATATAAATACGAGCGACTTCACTTCCCAAAGTGAACTCAAGGTGGGTCCCAAATATGCTGACATTAGATCAGAAAGCGTGGAGAATAAGATCAAGTATACACCCGAGAGAAGGAAAGCATGGAATGGCATCACACGAACTCTCCACTGAGAGGGGGGGGGGATTAAATCTCGCTGGCAAGGTTATGGCTTTAGTCTTATGAGACACTGATGAGTTAATGAATGCAGATTGGAGCATGATGTCGCAACAAATTCTTCAGTATTATCTGTTCTCCTAACAATGAAGGTGAAGCTGGAGCTGGTAAAAAAATATCTCGAAAAGGTCAAGAAAGGGGACCATTCTCTTCCTCCTCCTCCACAAAAACGTTTGATCCCATACCGTCAATATGAAGATCCTGGACTACCCCCCCCCTTACAGATGATCATGTCTCCTTCAGATTTTTACATCTTCGGATGACCATTTAAAGAACTTTTTGGAGGACAGAAGTTTTCCAGTAATGCAGCAGTGTATGCATGTTTTCCAGTGGCTGTGAATCCCATCCTACAGAATTATACTATATCAGCACTCTCACGTCGATAGAACAAGTATGGATATGTAGGGAGAAAAGGATATCTAATATGAATAAAAACACACCGATTTACACTACGATCTAAATTACGGTTCCACAAAAGTTTATAAACTGTCTTTCTTTACTACAAACACATTGAATGGATTCGTATGTCCTGCCATACCGCAAAATGTTTTGATACCTCTTGAAACGCAAATGGCCACACTCAAGGAATTTTCATGCTTCAGCATGACGGTGCCCTTCCCATTACGTGGCGCCTCGATAGTTTGGCCATCTCGTTTGCCAGACACGACCCTCTATACTTCCTTTTATGGGATTTCTTAAAAGATCCCAACGTGCTGTTTGTATTTTCGGCACACCATCAATGAATTGGAAATGCAATGAAGAAGAATTAATAAAACTATTATTCAAGTGTTGCATAGGTTTTTTTTAAAGGGGGGATTCATTTTCTTCATTTTAAATAATGTAAAATTTGTAGAATTTTGTTTTCATCGATACATAAAGCATCTAGCTAAATAACAAGAGTATCTGTGGATATTTGAAATGTGAATAGGAAAGTCATAACTGCGGTAACCAATATTCATTTCATTTGTAGTACACTATCCATTTAAAATTATAATCGTCTCATCTAGAGACATATTGTACGAGTTTATTTCCTCTTTCAGTTACCCTGCAAATAAGCTTATATGTGCAACAGAAAACATATTTTTTCTAAGATACTTGATTATTAGGGCATTGCTGGCTATTATCCCCGGTACCTGCTGATAAACATACCATTATCCACGGGATCACCTGAAAATAGATTTAACTTCTCTCTCTCTCGTCTAATTAAGCCTGTCTCATTAAATTTAGTTAAGAATTTCCTTAAAGACAGTCATTAAAAGAAAAAATATTGACAAATAGACAGTTTTAAATCGAAGAAATATTTACACAGTGCGTAGAGCGCCAATAGCCATAAAGTTATTTGCAACAGTAATAAGAATATTTTTTCCTCCTGCATTATAAAAAAAGGGAATACGATTAGTCTATATAAGAACCAGTAACAACTTCATTAAATGTGTTCTATGATCCTCATCGGAATATTTCTGTGAAATTCTTATTAAAAAAAAAAAAAAAAAAAAAAGTTGTGACCTGAATTATTAATCGACAAATATTTGAAGACGAGTTCCGTATTAGTTCAGTACATGATCCAATTTTTCTATTCTACCACTTCCTCCGGGCAAACAACTGAGTAAATTACACTATTAGTGACAACTGTCAAACTTTAAAAAGACCTCAAAAAGAAATATCTGTTGTTCTGATCTACCAGAAAGGAAATCTATATCTACCGCAATATAACATTTTACGCTTCAATATGCGCGTTGGAAATATATCTCTGCAGGTGCCTACATACTCTGCAGTCACTGTGTTGTAGTCTGAACTATCTCACTTAGGTTTGTGAATCTATTGGTTTATCGCATAGTGCTTTTCTAATATTTTTATGACGTATTATTAATCGTGGCTGGAAAATATCAGTGCCCTGTATCCAGTGTAAGGATTTCGTCCAAGACACACCCTCCAGATCTAGGTTTCCGAACATTTTTGACCGAGGAACCCACGTTGTAAATCTGCATCTTCCGTGGAACCCTAACATCTTTAAAAACTCTAATACATATGTACAAATCAGCAAAATCAATGGTAAAAAATACAATCAATAAAATGGATGATAAAAAAATTAAAGGAATATTTTCAGAACTTGTCTCCTTTACAAAAATTAGATCCCAGAAGTTCTTCCCTAAGGTTCTGCGAAACACACTTTGAAACCACGGCTTTAGACAGCCCTGGATCGCGGATATATCTTAATTAATAAAAACCTTTATCCCAAACTATTTTCTATGTTATCTATTCCTCATTCATTAAAAAACCAAAAGTAGATATAACAAATATCGTAAAATCACCTCGCCTCATTAAAAATCTCACAGAACCCATGTTAAAAACCAACGACATGGATGAGGTGTATTCATGGAACGCAAAAATGGTTCTCTCGGGGGTGGGGGAGGAACGCTCGCAAGCCGAACTAGTGTACACAAAACATTCCAGTGGGGCATTACCAGGAGAAATATCGACCGTCCCCCTCAAGACACTGGCGCCGCCACGTTAAGAGTTATAATGCAGTAACAAGTCTGATATGATATCGTATTTTTTCTAGAATGGCTGCAGATCTACATTAACGGAAAATCATTAGAATGATTATGCAGTACTATTTATTGAAAGATATTTAGCTGAAAGTTCAGAATTTGGAAAACTTATTCAACATTGGTGAAGGAAACAAAGGGAGCTCTTACCAAGAAAGCATCAGTTTTCAAATTACAGTGTCTGGAGACTAGGCCTGCGAGGTGATCTTACCGAGGTTTTTAAGGTTTTAAATGAATTGAGCAAGTCAATGCTGATGGCATTCTTCCTCTTCAGACTACACACACAAGGGGAGGGAGCATAAATTCAAACTGTAAGAATGGTTGCAGGATATATACTGTATGTATGCGAAAATTTCGTTCATCCAGAGGGTGGTTGAATGTTGGAACAAACTTCCATCTGTTGTTGTCGAAGTGGATAGTTTGAATAAATTCAAGGGAGAACTAGACAAAATACAAGAGGAGGAGGAGATGGAGAGGTGATGTGGGGAGGGTTTTTTTTTTTTTTTGGCTGATGCTGTATAAGCTTGCTTTCTTGCATCATTTGCCGCTACTAATACTAACAATTAGCGCAAACAAATTTCGAAGAGGAGTTCGAAGAAATAAAATTTTACTAACCACTCATTTTTTTATTTCACAATGTCGTTTATGTTTATGAACGACATTGTGAAATGTCGTTCATTTCACAATAAAAGTTTCATTTAGAAACTTTTATTGTAGTTTCTAAAACTACAATAAAAGTGCAAGGTAATCAATTAACAACAATCCTTTTGAAAATTCAGGCCAACACTCTCTCTGCTGATGGTTGGGTTCGAAACTTTTTCGGAGTTGCAGATCCCTTGTGCTTCCACTGTGCTTTCTAATTCGGATTGACGATCATAATAATGTGGCCAAGGTTCATCACCAGTCACCAAACGGGATTAAAATATACCTGGATTAAAGAATTAATTTTAAATTCCACTTTGATGACCCCACTTTCTGAATTTGTCATAAATGGAAACGTTTCTGTAAACCCATCTTGCACAAACTTTGAGCGTTTCCAAATGCTCATGTTAAACTGCTTTCCGTGCACAATGCCCAGGTTGCACAGACTAAAATGTTTGCAGAACTACCTTGTCTTTTCATCCTTTTTGGCAGCCAACTGGATTTACACTGCATTGATAATGCAATGGTTTTAATTCTCACAGCAGAACAAACTTGTCTTTGCAATGAGTTGCACTAGTATTGCACTGCTTTCAAACAAGTGGCCTCTCCAAAAGATGAGACTGTTATAGCAGCCTATTTTATTACTAAGAAATCTTTATTGCAATAATAATGATAATAATAACTGGTCCCTCATCAGATACCAGGTGATCTATACCGACAATATACAAACAAAAAAGTTTGTTGAGTGAGCTGTCATACAATATATGAAATCAGTTTTAAAAGTTGTAATATACTCAAGTATTACAAGAGTTGCCCTCGTAATATACTACTTTCAAAGTATATCTGTTGACACAACTCGTTACAAAGGCAAGTTTTTTCTGCTGTAAGAATTAAGCCCATTGTATTATGCATGCAATATAAGTCCTGCTTCTGACAAAAAAGGATGAAAAAAAAAAAAGTCATAAATAATTACACTAGTTATACCTCTCTAAAATCCGGCACCTCTCCATCACCGAGAGTGCCAGAATTTAGAGTTTACTGTATGAAATATTTTCACATATTGTCCCTTGTGAAAAAAAAAAAAAAAAAAATAGCGATAAAATTATGAATTTTATTTAAATACGTTTATATCGTTTAATCCTTTTAATCTGTGAAATCTCACAACACTTGAAACGAGGGGAGCACACAACAAACGTCATAAAGCCGCCATTTCGAGATGCCTGCTCTAGATTCATGTCTAGTTACAGCTGTGAAAGAAACATATTAGTAGCTGATATGGAGTACAGCCCTCACAAGGTAGCAGCACAGTGGTTACAATCATTGTCAGGAGCAATATGGCAGCTGCAGCCCTTGCACCATTAAACCTTAATCACAAGAACATAATGACTGTCCTTCCACACTATTTGGAAAAGGCATTAGAACACTAACAATGGCGTGAGGAACTTTTATATGCTTTTTCACGCCGTAGTCTAGTTTGTCGGTCCTACCGAGAGTGGCAAGATTTTCTCTCCACGGAATTTGGGTTTTATCGTCCAACAAACAAGCAAACCGACTAGAGAACATAATTTACAGACACAAATAAATGATCGGTATATCGGTATATACAAAAATATTTGTTTTTTTGACATGGTGTAGAGTGGGAAAAGAAGCCTTTCAAATCTCTTCATTCATTGCGTGGGTAGTTAGAAAACCTAATCTGAATCCAAAGAACAAGAGGGATTCCATAGTAGACTACCCTTTCATTTAATGTGCAACGTGACTTTATTTCATTTGTTCCAGCAGATAATGACTATAACAAAATAGACTATCTATTTTGTTATTTTGGTTCTCTCCTCGTCCGTTTTCTCATCACAAACCTCTTGAAACCTAATTAATCAGTTATATATAGGTCGCAGTTTGTCTTTCTTTTTTTTTTATGTGAGCACATATACAGCAGCACACAGACCGTCCGTGTATTCAATTTCCATCTCAATCTCATGTCATCTTATGTGTTTTGACAATGCGTCACTCTATTGATGGTTATTAGAAGGAAGTCGAACGTAAAAAGCGCCCCCTTTCTGCAGCCAAATTTGGCGAAGTGGGAAAATTACCAATAATCCGAGCTCTGTATTGATGGATGACGACTTACGGTTGTTAAGAGATCATCCAAATCGTACATCCACCCACAGAGCTTGGAATAAAAATCAAATTGAAACCAGAATTGCCATGCGGAACTAAGCATAAACAGTTGATTGAAAGATGATTACCTTCATTATCTGTAAGAGTTGCAACGAGCAGGAATTCGGATATCGACAGCATCCACATAAGTCTGCGCTAGCAGATCGATAGCAAAGGTTACGGTTACTTTCTTCAAATGTAGCGTCATCGATTAAAAGCTCCTGAAACATCACAGTTTTATATTGATTTTTCTTCTGTAAGAGAAGCAAGCAATTCTATCAGCGCCTGAGATTATTAATGCGCACCCCATTTTCCTTAAAGATTACTTCTTCAGCTAACGTAAAACATTTCATAATTCCAAATCCGGTGGTTTTCTTGGTATCTGAATCGTTTCCGATTCATCACACTTAAACATTTATCCCAACCTCTTGCGGTAACGTCGACCACAAATGAACGATTTCTCGGGTCAACGACCACAACTAATTTAGGAAGGGTCACAGTTACATTAGCATTGCTTTTCTGTTGTTGTCAGGCTTCAGTTTCTTAAAAATCTTGAGAATTATTGTGAGTAAAATAAAAATGAATAAACTGTTAAATAAATAATCCGTTTTTCATCCGAATCCACTTGAAAAGCAGATTAGATAAATAATTTCAAAATTGACTACCAAAAAACAAAAGTCTCCTGATTTATCCACCGTACGATATGATATGAAGTAATAAGAAATATCTCGAGCTAGCAGAACATGGGTCAAATTAAACAGATCTCATTATCTAATAAGGACAAAGTGCTTGGACTGTTGCCAGTAGTTATCTACAAGGATTATACTGCACAGAAAAAGAAAACAAAAAAAAAAAAAAAAACACGTTAAAGTGAATTGGAGTATTTTCCATAGTCTCTTGGGAAAAAGAACAAAGTGAGTGAGAGAGAGAAATAATGAATTGCTTTGGTTTTTTGGAAGCGTTTGCATATATGCATGATGCGCTATGTCTTCTTAAGTCCATCCGTCCGTCCGCATGTAATAACTCGCCTCCTAGTGGACGGGATTTTGACGCAATTGGGCCTTATGAAAAGATTTTAGAGCCATTCCAAGTTCCATTATAATAAGATCAGTAGAAATCCGGAAATTGTTTATTTGTCAGTCTGTCCCCATGTAATAACTCGACTACCAGTCGATGAAGTTTCATTAAGTTTTATATTTCCTCTTTTAGAACGATTTTTCGAGCCTTCCAAATTTCATTAAACTCGGACTAATAGAAATCCAGTAATTGTTATTTATTTTTATCATACATATCACGTAGGCTATCTACATAGCATACATTGTAGCTGAACACTGAATATATGTTTGTTGTCATGAACTGGTTGGAGGAGTGAATGAGCAACGCTGTGGATATGCAGAAACGAAATGTTCTCAGTTCGCGCATAAAGGACGTTGCTTTTTGTTATAAATTATAAATTATTATACTATTTGCTAACGTCCCTGAAATGTAATGCACTGCGTACATCAACTAACTTCTTTTTTTTTTTCTTTTTTTTTTATTCCTGTTAATTGTTTATTATTATTTAGTGGGCATACTTTACAAGCGGATTGTAAAGGGATTAGAGAATACCTAAATATACCTATTTGGTAACCAGTTGTCCTTCAACCTGGATTTTGAAAACCACAGTATCTTAATATAATTTAAAGCTACAAGAGATAGAGATGGTATAATGCTTTTAAAGGATTAGGGAGGCTTTTTTTCTTTTCTACACATTTGCTAAATAATGTTGAGCTTCCTGAAGTGCTCTCCTTCATTCATACGTCAGATAATCTCGCACGTATGAAACCATGATCTCCTTTATTCTGTAAAAAACTATAAAAATTCATTCAATAAGCTGCGAAAGCTTGTTGACTAATATAAAACAGCAGAAAGGTCATTCCAAGGAATAGTTAGGAAAGAGGAGGGGACTGTTCAAATAGTGAACATTGAGATTGCGATGACGTGTTTGTGTAAAGTATTTTTTCTTTTACCTGACTGTTTCTTTTACCTGACCTACTTTTGGATAGCTACGTGAAAATTGTTATCGCAAAGAGTGACTCAAAAAATAAATAAAAAAAGAAGAGTTGGTTTTCATGAATTTTCAGTGTCAGATATTCATCAAAATAGAATCACCGAGGAGATAGCTTCTTAGGAACTAGAACAACCCTACTGTTTCAGAGGACACAAATGATAAAATGACGTCACCGAAGTTTAGAAAAATGCCAGTGAGATTAGAAGACATCAGAAGTTTTCGCTTTTATCAGTTTCAGATCGACAAAATCGATTAATTATATGAATTCAGTATGAATCAAAATATGCTGATAAGCATGCTTTTAATGATACTGCCATCCTTTTAATAAAGATGAACGGTTGAACACAATTTTGGAAAGATTCAGTGGCATTTCACAACTAGCATGCATGCATGGGTAATACACATACAGATAGTTAATCATGTTAATGATTACTCTTAACCTATGGAAATTAATCGATTTACTATTAATTAAACATACAATTATTTATCCAAAAATTTTTTTTTAAGATTTTTTTTTTTTAATTCAATCAATAAAACGATGCTGGTTACTGATGAAAATCTGATATTTGGAAAGCAAATAATCGTGATACGTGGTAATATCACGGAAAAGGTTTTGTATCAAAACACAGGCTATAAAACCAAAAACACTTCTTAAATACAGTAGTCTCGATAATCCGGTTTCGTTAATCCCAGTTCCCCTAAATACGAGAAAAACGCTAGAAAAAAGGGAAATCATACTTAATCAAAGTAATAACTTCATGGATTCGCAAGCCGACCGGGCTAGCCGAGTGGGTAAAGTACCTGCCCGGCAACCCAAAGGTCGCGGGTTCGATTCCCGCCTCGGGCTTGGATCAAAGTACTGCAAAAACCTTGGGAGGTGCAATATGGCCACAGAAGCCGATGCGCCAACAACTACCAAATCAATCAATCAATCATGGATTCGCATAGGTATCAAAACAAGAATGTATTACTATTTGTTAGCTGTTTAAATAAGTTCAAAATTTTAAAACAATTCGAAGAGTGCACCACATTGTTTTGTTTTGTATATGTTTTTCCTTAATTGAATATTCCGATTCTCATTTCTTTCTTTGGTTTGGAGGGCTTCATTAATTTTAACAAATAAATTTGCAAGACATACTTTATCCGAGTTTGATCTGCTCACGTTTAGTATGGATTACTGAAACACCACTGTATTTTAAGTGATTTTCTATCGCTAGAAATTTCTTACTTATTTCTAAGCAAAATCGCATTTTCTTTCTATACAAATGTGATTTTGGATTATGCGTTCCAAAGTCACTTTAAAATACTATATACTGGGTAATGCTAAATCAGAACCAGGATGTAAATATGCGCACAAATGCGTCCTTACAACACTGCGAAAACAAACATACTGAACTTTTATCACCAACCATTCCTCTCATGATTAATTTAATTTAAACCAAAAACCAGGGCATGCAAGTATACATATTACTCACCATACCTCGTGTATATATATACACATTTAGATGATCAATTATACAGAATGAATCCAGAGCGCACAGGCTTCTTTACCTATAAATATTATATATATATAAGTAAAGTAAATTAGAATGATAATTAAAAAAATAAAAATAATGCCAGTAGCATGGCAAGACAGAAGAGCGAATATAGTCAAAATTAAACATAACGATCAAACCAACAGGGAGGGAAGAGAAGGGTAACAAGAGCAAAAATATTGCAGCAGAAACTCTCCAAAATAATTTAGAAATTCTAAATATCGGCACCCCCCTCTGACTGGCACCAAGTCCAAATTTATGTGAAATATCACCAGCAGAGAAGTAAACCAACTACAATAAAATAAAATAAAAAATAAATAAACCAAAAAATCGTCAGAGGGGGCGCCGTTAAATTTCTATTTAATTGGCTTTCAAAATTTAATTGATTATTATCTTTGTATTTTGAATTTCTAAATTATCTTGGAGAGTTTCTGCTGCAATATTTTTACTCTTGTTACCCTTCTCTTCCCTCCCTGTTGATTTGATCGTTATGTTTAATTTTGACTATTTTCGCTCTTCTGTCTTGCCATGCTACTGGCATTATTTTTATTTTTTTTTTAATTATCATTCTAATTTACTTTACTTTTATATTTCAAGCATCATGTAGAGGAATATGCTTTTTGCTGCCTCTGATGTTTGCTTTATGTTTTTATTTTTATTATGAAAGATACAGTTTTCAGTTATTTCAAACATTATTTAAATATAAGTATATATATATATATGTACGCGGTATGGCAATAAAGTTCCCGGGTGATGTTGCGGCCATTTTCCATGAATTTGAAAATAAACGGAAGTGGTGCGTTGTAGTTCAAATTTCCTCCAGCAGATGGTGGTACAGAGATTATCAAGTAGGCTGACAGGTTGTATGTAACAACCAGTATCGTTAGCAGCGTTAACGTTCCGTCTCACAAGTTTGCAATGGAGCAACGAACAAATATCAAATTTTGCTTTAAACTGGGAAAAATTTCAACAGGAACGAATGAAATATTAAAAACTGTTTATGGTGATGAAACGTTAAAACATACCAGTGTGTTTAAATGATATAAGCGGCTCAAAAGCGGACGTGAGGATGTTCATGATGACCCAAGAAATGTGCGTCCATCAACCTCTCGAAATGAGGACAAAGTTTCAAAAGTTCGGAAAATTCTGGCAAGAGATCGTCGTTTGACTTTCAGAATGATGGCTGAGTTGGATATGAATAACGAGACGATTCGTCAAATTCTGCATGAACATTTAGGAAAAAGCAAGTCTGTGCAAAATTTGTGCCACACAGCCTCACGAATGAGCAGGATCAAGACGATGGTGATCATGTTTTTCGCCAAACAGGGCGTGATTCACAAGGAATTTGTACCTTAATGGGAAGAGTCAAAGCTGCGTTCTACGTACAGATGCTTCAAAAACTATTCAAGCGCATTTTCCGGGTGCGGTGAGGTCGCAATTTCAAGAAAAAGGCAGTTAGTTCTTGTTGCACGACAATACCTCCCACCCATTTCGAATTTATTGTAAGGACATTTCTGACGAAACATGGTATTGAACAGCTCAACCATCCACCCTACTCTACCAATCTAGTACCAGCGGACTTCTTCCTCTTTCCAAGGTGAAAACTACCCTCAAAGGAAAGATTTCAGGATGTTGAGGACAAAAAACATCTCTTTTCGGAAACTTTTAGAAAGATATAATAAGTGCATTCAATCAGGTGGTGATTACTTTGAATAAAAATTAAACCATTTTTAGCTCCTTCACTTTGTGTTCTTTTTATTGCACCCGTCCGAGAACTCACCTCGTATATATATATATATATATATATACACAGTGGCACTATCTGTTAGTTCCTAGAATGCTTCGGATAATCGACATTCCAGATAATCGAATTTCCAGATAATCAATGTCGTGCTGTATATATTAAGTATTGCAAATGAAATACTACATTAATAGTGTTCAGTATAGACAGTCAGCAGTTCTAAACTAGTGGGTCTCTTTCCTCCAGAGGTCTCGAGGGAGGACCAATGGAATTGCAAAAAAACACAACACAGAATTTCACACAAAAGAATAGAGTCGCGGATTTGTCACTTGTCACTCTGAAGAGGTCTGGATTTGATTCTCTTCTATGACCGGAGGAATTTCTAAAGTCCTCTTCAATCTAGGCTGCAGTTAGCCGATCTGAGACGGAGGTTGGAGGGTTTACCGGTGAATTTACCTCGGAGTTTTCAGCCCACACGACATACAAATCGGCCTGTAAACACACGCTTGTTCAGATATAATACGCAATTGTGCAATATACCTTAAATCGCTGATATGCGTAAAAACAAAGAAAGAAAGGAACTAAGCTTCTGGTGATCAATTAGGGATGCAGCGAGAGATTTTGTTCAATTAAAACAAAAATCCCAATGAGTTCTAGAAGAATAAGAAAAACTACTTTAGAAGCAAGTAAGACTATTGTAAGAAAATTAGCATTTTAATCCTCGTACTTTATCTCCTTCCTTTTATTATTCTCCTTCAAATTTTGTTTCATAAGATGCTTTAATAACACAAAAAGATTATTATCAGAGAAAACGTTTTAGTTATAAGCATTTAGTTATGAAAATTGATGTTTTACTACAAGTTCCAGTGTTTTCTGTGGCCCGCTACTGTCATGGGAAAAACAGGGATCGTGGTTAAAGAGAGTGTCGTGCACAGCTGCCTATTTCGAACTGGCTTTGCACAATGCTAGTGACAGATGTCATTTTCTTCTGTAGGCGTTTTCTTTGTAATGAACAAAGCAAGGGAAGCTATCTCCTCTTCTCTGGTGGGCTATAATGACCTTTAAAAGGATTCAGCTGGGTGCAAACAAATTTTCATCTTTATTCCAGTTCGGTCTTTTTTTCTTAAAACTTAGTGTTGATCAAAGGAAAGAATGACTCTGTGATTTCTTTGTATATTTAAAGTTATTGCATAACTGTTACTGCAGTGCCTTACTAAACAAAAAAGTAAACCTTTTATGATGTGCTGTTGACATTATCTTGCTATAAAAAAGGAGGGCAGTGGAAATCACCAAAACCCTCCCACTGATATTAAGAGAAGTGACAGATAAGTTAATGGAAGCGGAATGGCTTGATCACATCAATATTTCATATCTTCTCAATTTTAGGAAATTTATAGCCAAGAATTCAATTTCGAACGTTCTAATATAGTTTTATTAAACAGATTTTAAACGTTTAATTTTTAATATTGCAACTATTTTTTAAGATATAATACAAAATCCTAAGTTATAATTAATTCCTAAAATTCCTAATAAATCCTTAATCAATTCCTAAAATCCCTAATAAATCCTTAACCAATCTTTAAAATTCCTAATAAATCCCTAAGGTATAATATAAAAAACATCGGCATCAACAAATTTATAGATCGAAAATACACCAAATGTAGTCAATGCCAATCACACGAACTGTAACTGACCGGTCACAGAAATATTAATAAAACATGACTGATTAGTAAGTATTGCGACATTCTAACTGCACGTTATAAGCTCAGTTCTCAATGTTCGAATATTATGGGGGATTTTATTTATTATCCGTGATGCGTAATAATAAATAAATTAATAAAAAAAACTTAAGATTATTATTGCCAGTAATACAACCGTGATGCAATTGTCAAACTTGGTTTATCCCAAAGAGATCGCCAGAATTGGATGGTTTAAAAACTGTTGTAAGGCCTGTTCTGTCATCTAATGTTAGTTTAAAAGATTTGAAAGCAGTTTGGCTTTTTATTGGATTTGGTTCTAATACCTGATTATAAGGCGTTCCTGAAGTACTTTAACCATTTCAGAAATCCTTTATTTATGTATGGGACCATCATATGGTCTTCTATTAAACCAATTTTGATAAAAGAATATTCCTATTGGAAATGGTTAAATTACAAGCTGAAGCTTCCTCCTGCATTTTCCAAGCATCTGTTATGTAGACAATTCAAGCGATGGTTTCCTCTGCGCCTTCAATTCATAGCACGGAAAATTCCTATTGTTGGACTAAAATCTATGCCGAAGATGGTTCCTATATTGAACAGGAGTAAAAAAAAAAAACACCACTTCTTTCTGAATGCTGCACCTGAACTGGTGCATCTATTGCTACTAAATCCAGCAACTAGGTCTATGGATATAGTAACTGAAATTACAATTAACATCTAGTTTGTGACTGTCATGCGCAATCTGGAAGGGAGTTGCATCAGGGCCCCTGACAATTTTTTGAGGAACCAGCAACGTTTCCTTAACAACAGACATACAGACACAGTCGTAAAGAGCGAATAAGTACTTATGATTGAAAAAAGCGGGGAGGGGGGGTATGTTCTTCCAGGCTAGCTAGAAAATACAGAAATTTAATTAAAAAATCTAGTAATGTAGAGTATAGGTATAAAATGTATACCAGTAAGCCAAAAAAGAAAAAAATATACAACGTAAATATGTTAATATAACATAAAAAATATGGACCAGTAATCCAAAAAAAGATCATAATATGACATACTGGCTTGACTTACTGGAAGATGATAGGGGTGATTTAATGCGGAAGAGAGAGGTGTAAAGGAGGTAGATGCAATGGAGCTTAACGCAATGAAAGTAGAAATCGGTTTCAAGAAAAGTATGATCGAAAACTATTTATCTTTCTTTTTAATTTATTTATAGTTTCAAAATTCATACGCGATACCTGCGTGCGATTTCGACTTTCTGCTTTCACTAATGATCGAACTTCTATGTTCAACTTAGAGACAAATACCGTTTGGTCTCTAGGTTTTGCCGAAATTGTTAATGTTTTTACATCTTTTTAAATTATATACCATAACCTGAATAGGTGAATCCACTGTAGTACATTTAAAATTCTGAGACACCGCCACGACAGCAGTTTCGAATCGTACTGGCTTCTCACAACACAGCTGGTGGGTGCTTATAATAGCGAACGTACGTTGAACTGCGAATAATAATTTATTTTGTCTAAGTGAGCAACCAAGCGGTGTATGGAAGTAAAATTTTTTACTCAATAAAAAAAAAAATAATAAATGAACTTTCTGTTTATACTTCGGGACGACCCCGAGTATAAGAGGAGTTTACTAAATAAAGAGAATACAAGAAACAGCACGTATTAGTAGTCACAGGCTTGAACCCCAGTCACTCAAAGCATGTGTACTCAGGCACCCTCAAGTCTCATCACTCGACTACGGCGGACCTAAAACTTCTTAAACCAACAAATATGTAAAACTACTTTTGACTTACCCTGTATATACTGTATATAATTATTAAAGTTAAGTTAGCTTCAATATGTCCAAATGACTAATCAAGCTTACTATCTGGAAATTCTTAAAAGTTTAAGGTATTTTGTTCGATGCAGAACGCAAGATCTTGAGAAAACTGAAAACCTTCCCATAACAAAACTCGTTTACAACAACCTTTTTGCAAGACAACTTTTAGAGATGATTAAGCAACTTGGAGATCCACTTTATTCACAACATTTCTTTTCCCATGTTAAAAATATCAATGAAAAAAATTATTTTAAAGTCTGGTAACCTTATTGAAGTGTGTATATACAAAATAAGAGCTGGAAATCGGTGGTGGCATTGTTATTCACTGTTGTTCATACATCAATGAAATTTTTATTCTTCCACCAGTCCTATACTTATATAGCTTTATAAGGGGACTGCTCTGAATAATAAAAATTTTATCGATGTAAATCAATAAAAGCATGCTTATTATAAAAATTAGTCTCGTTACTTTATGGTTTCACCTCGTGTTAGTTCCTCTATTTTCTTCTTCTCCCACCCCATCAACCTTTTTCTTCCGTGTGAGAAAATTGTCTTTGAAGGCTCATCATTAACATAAGAAAGAGCTTTCTGCAAGATTGGATAATTTCGTAATAGTCTACACATGAAATAGGCTGTTGATGGACATATGAATCATGCCATTTGATATATTTTCGCTGCTAGGGAGTGTAGAATGACTGTATATGATAGGTAATACCAATTCGTCCAAGAGTACTGTGTAAGAGAGAGAGAGAGAGAGAGAGAGAGAGAGAGAGAGAGAGAGAGAGAGAGAGAGAGAGAGATTACCTGAGTCACGTGCATGAGTCATAATGTTGCCAGGCCAACGTGAACGTGCAACACAGAGGAAACCTAAATAGAAATAGAACGGGAGCAACAGCAAATGACCGGTTTACAAATATAAAGATAACAATAAAAGCTAAGAAGGGTTCGCAATTACTACTAAGGCTTTATTTTGCTTCAATCCTAAATGCATAGGTATAATACAATAAGGGTGTTCGCTACACGCTAAGCACTTGTAAGGCTCTCAGTGTACCTGCTTGGCATCTGGCCCTTGCGAAAACAGTTTAATTGGATTATGTTGGCAATGCACCCTAACCAAATCTTGAGTTAGTAAATCTGGTTTTTCCAGAGTTGTGTAGAATCCATCTGTTTTTCATCATATAATTTAGTATTGTCAATCTAATGAAGTCAGGTATTCAATAATTAAAATAAGCAATTAGCAAGTTCGCACTTTTGGTAATGCAAATTAATGTAAACGAATGTAAACGAGTGTTGTGATGATCACATATGGAATGGCTTCACTATTCTATTTCGGATTCATTAAACCGGTGATATGCGAAATGTTACGATTACGCTCTCCGCATCTACTGAAGCTTCAAATTAACCGGTTTTTATTTTTTTTTTACAACGCTAGCTAAATGATAATTTGGCTAAAATCAGTTCCTAATTTTTAAATTGTGCCTTAAATGAAATCTTGGGTCTTGAAGAATACTAAAATTACATCATTCAGTGCATTTTCTCCCTCTAATATAAGTACCCCAGGATCAGTGGCATACCAAAAGGTTCCACAGACTTCGCATTGCGGAGGGTCTCTTAAGAATCTACGTGGGAAGGGGGGAAGAACAGTTTTATATATATATATCATAGAAAATAAAACATCTTCAAAATGCCAAGCAAATGCACTGAAATACAAAATATAGTATGCTTCAATGGTAAAAATATATACTTAAAAGTAAAAATATACTTTTTTTTCTTTTTTTTTGAAAGCCCAACGCTCATTCAGTTTTTCGGGGGGGGGGAGTAAGTTTATGGATAGGCGTCGATTTTCGCTACGCTAGTTACAAAATCTCAGGACACTCCATAAAATTATGTCACAAATTTCTTATGATGTTAACCACCCAAATGTATTTACAGAATTTCATATCTCAATATAAGCTCTGTGTTAATAATTGGGTATTTCCAGTATAATGAAGTTATTGTGTTCAGTAAGGGGGAAAAAGGACACTTCCAGTCCATACTAAAAGCATTATTTCTAAAAGTGGTTTCGGTTTTCAATATATATGAAGAGTTTTCTACACTTCATGCAAAAAAATAAATAAATAATAAATAATTCAGTAGAACTCAATTGTTTTCAGTGATCGTATCCGTTAAGAAATAAACTGAATGAAAATAAGCTTTTTTTTTTTTTTGCTAATTCTAAAGATTATATAAGTAGCAGTGAGTGGCATCACTACTGCTGCTATAATAGATGCTATTATGACGGAGTATTGTCACGTGAACTTTTTTTTTTTTGTCTGACCGAAGCAGAGACTTATTTCCTACACAGCATGTGATCGGTAAGAAGAAACGGCAAGAAACAGCAATCTAGCACAGATATGTGAGCAGCGAGGGTGCCCAGTCATGCAGAACAATAGAAACAGTCCATATCATCCGCTTACATCTAAACAGCTCTCAGGATTCATCAACAGTCTTTCCGCTAGAGATCAGGCAATCGGAGAAACAAGGATGAAGTACTATAAGAGTTGACAACATGAATCAATGGAAACATCGAAGACAATGGGGTTGTTATGATAATGAATAGCTTTTAAATATCGAACTATATATGGCGATATAAGTAAGAAGTCTTAAGAAACATTAAAAGTATAATTCGTGTTTGCTCCCAAATCCTCTACGTATTTTTTTTTTCTTAAAAAAAAATAAATAAATAAGTCGAACACGTGTAAGAGAAGGATGTCCAATACTATAAATGGCGATTTATACGAAGGCAACATCTGGCAGTCCTATTAGGGAATCCAAGTGCATGAAAGCAATAACTAAGTGAGCGATAAAATAAATTATTTCACATTCGTTAGTAAAACACAGGTCACGTAAAACTGAAACTGCCGACGAAAAAGCGTTGTCCCATTCACGGGCGTATTCAGGAGTAGGCAGAGGGGGGCATATACCCCTCCTTAACCAAAAAATTTAAATTAAAGAAAAAGAACGCAGGAGGTGTTCTAAAAAAAAAACTCAAAAGCCTGGTTGCCACCCCCTTACGATGATACCTGGATACGCCACTGGTCCCATTTCAACTAGCGAGCATCTATCAAAACAATGTAGAATAATCAATGAAATCAGATTCTCGACAATACACAACAAAAGCGTATACATTCTCATCCTCTATTTTGTGACCTTAGCAAGCCCTATGGGCATCAGCTTCTAGCTGCAATCGTCTCCCAAGGACGC
Source organism: Mastigoproctus giganteus (assembly GCF_048544385.1). Classification (NCBI taxonomy): domain Eukaryota; kingdom Metazoa; phylum Arthropoda; class Arachnida; order Uropygi; family Thelyphonidae; genus Mastigoproctus; species Mastigoproctus giganteus. Next base: position 80,246,340 of record NC_143585.1, on the reverse strand, counting down.
TTGTTAGCAACTAATCATTAGCCAACTGATCACTTGGATTTGCAACATAATAGGAAGGTCACCCAACGATAGAAACTTCTCCACACGCCGCAGGTACATAAGCTACGTGCAGGCACTAACAAGTAGACGAGACCAATCAAAACCCAAGTCATCTGTAGCAGATTGTATCGGATCGGTAGGCTGCGTCCTGTTTTCCACATCATAATATAGGCTTTGGCTCCCTCCCTCTGCTGAAACCTGCAGGCCAAACAATGTCTACGCAGGATAAAAAAGGTGCGAAGTATAATTGCTACCAACAGGCTTACAGAAATTATTACTTACTCTGTCACACGAAAAGACAAGATCTGCTAGTGAGTCAACTTCATGGGACTTTCACTCGGTAAACCTTTGATTACTTTGTGATTGGGGAGGTAATTTACTAGACGGTCTCAAGTGAAAGACGTTTTACTGAATACAGACAGTTGCCTAAGCCTAAATATATACAAATATTTTAAAACTGAAATTGTTGCGACTGCATATATAGAAGATACCTTCGAATTTATCAAGGATAGAAAGTTGAGCATCAAATGTTCATACTTTAATTCAATAGTGTTTATTAGAGTAAACAAATTTTTAAAAACATCCGTTTATATGCCGAGAAAGGTGTAGAGAGCAAGAGGAATTTACAACTACAGTAATTTATAGCAGCTAGCCACGGAACTCACTGCTACCAATGGATCCATTATTTTGTGCCAGTATACAGATTTGAACAAGTGATGTGTAGAGGTTATTACCAGCATGCTATTCACCGCTAGCCTAGCAGTGATTTCATAAAGAAATCTGAAAATAAAACGCTAAACTAGAAAACTCACAGTTGAGCCAGTTATAGCTACTTACACCCCCCCCCCCCATACTTCTTTTTCAACACATGCACGATACTAAGTACTATAGGTTTTGATACCTTTCGTGTTTGGGGTTTTCATTAAAAAAAAAAAATAAATAAACAAAACAGTGATCTTATAAGAATAACATTAACCCTGTTTTTTAAAATTGCAAAAGCACATTCAAAATGATAAAATCAGACTCTGTTTCTTATCAGAACTTAATGTGCACCAGTTATTTGCAGCAAGACCACAAATGAAAATCTATTAAAAATATATATATGCTCTGCTTTATATATGAAATGTGAACAAAACATTCCCAGGTTGTGTATATATATAAAATTTTACTTATCAATTATTCCAAGCAGTCACACCCAAAAAAGGCATAATGAACTTATAATCAAGCTAATATAATGTATAATAATTTCGGGCTCGGAATAAAATGCCTGTGGCCCGTCCCCTTCCCTATGAATTAGATCTAACTACTTGTGATTTCTTTGTTCCCCGAAACAACTGCCCTGAAAGATCGGCCATTTCACATTTCTAATATTCAAGAAAAACCGCTAGGCATATCGAATATTACAGAGAAGGGACTGTATAAATGATTCTAACAGCTGCATGGATAACAGCATTATTTTTTAATTACTATCTGAAAACGTTTTTATCACACCTCGCATAAGTTTGCAACCCTATATAAAACTACCACTAACATATTACAGATGAAATCTTAGAAGGAAATAAAAGATGATCGAAATGGGAATAAACTTGTACAGACATGCCACGGACATCTAAAGGGCTGTTGACATTTCCATTCCCCATCTCCGTGAAACGGATGTTGTTATCTTACGTGAAAGTTATTCTATTTTATCACGTCCCTTTATTTCCAAGAGTCGAAGACGGCCAGAGAGGTAAACGGTTAGCTCTAATCTTAATTACATTATTTAAACAAGCCTTGGAGCTATTCCAAAAGTAGCCTAAAATCAAATTCTGTAAACACAATTCAAAAGGTTTTTTCAGTTATAGTAGTAAACATGAATGACCAGTTGGCAACATCAAATAAAGAACATTATCATCAGACGTGTGTGTGTGTGTGTCTGTGCTTGGCCTAATTGTCAAGCGTCTGATATCATCAGACCATCATAAAAATGGCTATTTTCAGACAGCGCTGTGTGAACTAGCCTTAGACATACACAATAAATAATATTTATATAAGCACTCATTGTTTGGTAAACAGATTTTCACATTTCGTCAACTTGAAAGCGCAGAACTTGTTCTGCGACACTTCCTTTTTTTCTGCGCCCCCCCCCCCCAAATCCTCCATCTCCGGTCTTCATGCTGTACTGCACTCGTGCAACTACAATTTATTCCGTCTGTACACATGTCTAGGCGGATGCTGCTCTCTGCTTCTACTCGATGAATCGAAAAAAAATTTTTACCATACAGCTTATTTCTCCATTCGAGAAAGTTAACTTCACTGAACCTGAAACTATGCATCTTCCATTCGCAACTAACTCAAATCGTATCTTTGGAAATTCAGTTAAGGATATCTAACTATCCAACTTCATAAAACACTTTTGTTCTGCATAAAGATAATACGATTTGTATGAGATATATTTATTTTTCCTATTGCTTAATATCTTATCTGCATAATTTTTAGCTACATTTTAGCATATCCAGTATACTATACTCTGCAACACAGAATTGTGCAGTGGGAGGGGAGGAATATTCTGCAACAAAAAATCTTCATGACAAAACTATAATAATAAAAAAAAAAAATTAAAAACGTGTGTATGTTATTATTGCCGATAGCAGGCTGCACGTTTGAACTTTTTAACGTCCATAATGTCTATTTTACGATTAAAAAAGTAAGCTGATGTATGAAATGATTTGTCGCTTTTGCTATGTTATGAGTTGTGAACGTCCGAAAAGCATATCGTGTCCATTAGTTTTTCGAATTATGAAGAAAACTGAATTTTTTACCATATTTTATAAAACGCTTTTCATGCATTATTGCCAAAACTTTATCAAACACTTTTCCATTAAATCTAAATGCGTATTGGCACATATCCGATTCGATCGGAAAATGTTTGATACATGGCGCTTACTTTGGTAACTCAGTTCCTGTTTAATTATTAATTTCATAATAAAAGAAATGTGTTTAAATTTCCCTCTGTTGTTACTACATCCATATACAGTATTTGGGAAAAAATCTTTATAAATTTTCAACTATATCAAGTTTGGTCATCTACACCTTTTTTTGGCATCTCTAATATTGTGGAACTTTATCATCACTGGGCTGCCATGTCATACACAGATACGGGCCTAGTTACCCACCAATTAAGGGAAAACAATTCCTGAAAAGGCTGTCCGTGCAACAGTACTTATTACAACTAAAAAAATCAATAATCTCTTTTGGGGAAAAGGCTCTTTATTTGTGGTGTAAAATTGTGGCAACTCGTGGTTATCCGCTTCACAATATGAGATGGAAAAGCACCGACACTATACCGCTGAAGTTGCATTCGGCAAGCCCAGTGAAAAAATAAAAACACTGGCACGGGAAAGGAAATAAAATTAAAAGTGATTCATTTAAAAAATACTGTCTCTATATTTTTTAAATGAATCACTTTTAAACACTGCTAACAGGATAACAGGCAAAGCAGGTGCTATTTTGTTCCTGTGAACCTAACCATATATATTTGCTGTATTTATTTCGTGGTTTAAGTGTTCTCCAGATAATTTTTAATAGCTTGAGCGATATAACCACGTTTTTCCCCATAGTAAAAGTGATTCATGTGTCCTGATGTTTGCTTTCGTGGAAGTTTCATCCTTTACACTTCGTTCTTGTGTCCGATTTTGTTATGATTGCATCTAAATGAACAATCATAAATTTGTTTTCGATTTTTATCTTATCAACCGTGCGTAATTAAAACGCAAATCAGAGCCCAAGGATCGCATCATGCTATTCAGCAACGTGGTGTTGCGTAGTTTGTGTATGTGTTTTTCCATTTCGAAAGAATTTCTTTACATAGTGAAATCAAGAAAAGGGATACTTTTGCTTTGTGTGCAGTATGCCAGTATTACCACATAACGGGAAAAGTGACAAAAGCATTGTATGGATTCGCAGAAAAATAAAGGAAATGTCTGCAGTAAACAAACAAAATTTGCAGAAATTTCTTTCGTATGGATAATATGTGTAATTTGTGCTTGTTTATGGTATTTATTATTCATTATTGGGTATTAGCTTTAGGAAAATGTTTCCTTAGCCCAAAGTAGTTCGCCAGTATTGCCAGTTTTTCGGCAGAAATGACCACAATCAAGCAAAACCTTAAAAAAAAAAAAAAAAAAAAAAACGAAAACATACCTGAATATGTGCAGAATGTACAGTTAATGGTAATGCTATTTTCTCTTAGCATTTATACGTTTAGATTTCATACATAGTTTTAACTTCCTACTCCAACTCATTTAGTTTCTATCTATATATTTTGTTAATTGAATGTAGCAAGTGGGTGGGCCCAATCAATTTATCACTGGTTTGAGCCTTAAAAATATCTCATGAGTTCAGTTTCGAAAGTTATTTCTGAGTCATTACTGCTCTTTTAAAGATATATATAGTATGTGCATTTTTAAGTGAATATTTTTAAGTGACGTTAGGGGAGTATTCACATATGTTACGCCAATTTTCGAGAATTTTGACTCCTCGTCACAAAAACTAACCCTCCTCGTAAAATTAAGACAAAATTGAAAGGTCTCCCTTCATTCCATAAAAATAATCAGTAATAAGTATTAAAAGTATCATATCTAATAACATAAGGTTCACTTTTCGATATGTATGATTTTCTATAACGCACCTAGCATACGTTAAAGTTTACTAGTAAAATAATAAGAGGAGTTTACCTCAATAGCTCTGATTCATACTATCTAGTTAAAGTTTACTGTCAGGAACTGCAATTTTCTGCAGGAAATTCAGAAAAATTTTGGAAGATTCAGTATTCTATGTTTACGATGAAAAACTAATAATAAATAAACTGCTATCCTTGGAATTCGAAACGAGTCTAAATTCTGGTGAAGAAAATTAAGTGTAAGAAACTAGCTCAAAATTGGGCATGTAAAAATACGAATACGATTAATGATATCCAGACCAAACCCCGCTCGAAAATAATTCTTATTTTTGACTAAAGAAAACCCCATTCATGTTTTTAACTGATTTGAATATTCTGATCGTTAAGTTCAGCAGGTAAACCATCAAAATTTTTTATCTGATCTTCTTACGAATCACTATGGAAAGTCGAACCATATTAAGGAAACTAAACTCGAGAATTACAAAGTTGGGCTTTTTTCGTCTTTTCGTGTTTTTATGGCCGGGAGGGTTTACACTGGGTAGTGAATGCAATGGTCGTAATGCTCGCAACAGAACGAACTTCACTTTAACATGTTTTCTTGGCATCGTCCCACTTGCATAAATGATGTCGCCTTTTCATAATAAAAATATTTTCTGAATTACCCCGAGAGAGAGAGAGAGAGTCAAAAGTAGAAGGGAATCATCAAGAAAAAAGAAGAATGATGATATCCAGCTCAGGACCCTGGGTGTGCCAAGCCCATGCTCACCAGATGTGATATCGTACAACCACATTGCCATTGTTCCTCTCTCTCTCTCTCTCTCTCTCTCTCTCTCTCTGTCGGGCGCATTATGGCCTTAGCTGCCAATGCGCCATTAAAAACCACAAATCAATCAATCAATCAATCAATCTCCCCCCCTCTCTCTCTCTCTCTCTCTCTCTCTCTCTCTCGGAGAGTGCAGAGACTGACTACCTATGAGTAGGATCAGTTCTGAAACAGACTGTCATAGAAATTAGTTGCTAGCCGTTGGTTTTTAGGCGCATCAGCAAGTTAAGTCATATTGAGCCACTGTGTATTATCTCTATATAGGTGCGACTTCATGTTTTGGGGATGAAAAACCCGGAATAACTCGCAGGGAACCTTACTCCCTCCATCATAGCAGTGTCTTCCCTATTAAATAAATAACAGATCAATCATTTGATGATGCTATTTGTTTAAAGGTAGTGCACTATAAAGACAACTCATGGCAAAAGCGAAGTTCGCTTTACTGTCAACATCAGAACATATATACCACACGGAAATGAAAGGCCAATTCCGCTGCCATTAAAATAATAATTTAAAAAATATTTTTTTTTTTTTCCCGGGAGATTTTAAACTGCATAGTAAATGCAGTTTAAAATCTCCCGGGAAAAAAAAAAAAAAAAAAGAGAAGAGAGTTCTGCTTTTCATAATTTTGAAAATAGCATCAGCTAATTTTACAATTTCGAAAATCAAGAATATTTTGTAATATGCTATGAATGTTATAACAAAGGGAAAATTCAGAAAAGCCTGAAAATTTTCCATAATTTCCATGACCATAACCTGAAAACAGAGAACTGAACAGGCAAAAAAATCAATAATATACATATCACATTTCTTGAGCATATTGTAAATTCACAAAAACTCCCCTAATTCACTCAGTAGGTAAACAGAGCAAGCGGAAATAAAAAATATCTGATATGAGATGTGAAATAGGAATCCCATCACAATGATTTGAACATATGTAAACAAAGGCAGGAGCTCAAAAGAGCGTGGGCAGATACAGCTTCTGAAGTTGCCATTAGTATGAATAATTGAAAGCTATGACACGCGAACAGTAAATAAGCAAAAGAATTAATGGAAAGGAAATGAATAAACAACATAAATTTCAATAAAGTTAACTCTGGTTAACTTTATTGAATGCACAAGAGTGGAGAATGGAAAATAAAAATCTTATATTCAGCAGAGCACACTGACTGTGTTAGAGACTACGTACGCAGAAAGCTCTCTCTCCCTCTCTCTAATGGAAACCCCAAACGCCAACTCATGAACATCTTCTACATACGCGTCAAGAAATAGTGCCCCACGGCACCACCACATTCCCTAAAATAAACTCATGATGTAACACCAGAATGAACTGTTCGGCATACAACTCTTATCCTTATCTCACTTGAAGCCACATTTGATATGAGAACGTTGTTTTGATGTGTGTGTTTTCATGAAAACAGTCGACGCAGCGAAGAAAGCCATAGAAGTTAACGTTGTCTCTAAGCAACCCACGCGGCGTAGGCCACGTCAGCGATAGAAGCACACGTGCGTGTATTTCTTGCGACAAATTGCCTTGAACGGAAAAGAGCAAGGACAGTTGTCAAGCGAGAGAATGATGGGAGAAAATTTTGGAATACATTAGCAGTGTTCGCTCTTGACATTCTTCAAAAAATCTATGCGACAATCAGACAAGTCTTTTGCCGGAATTTCTAGAATAGTCTACCGTTGCTCGTAAATGGAATATTTGTACTATACTGTATTGTATATACATAGCTCGCTCGCTCTCTCTTTCTCATTTTGTTGATTTGGTTTCTAGCTGAAGGCTTCTGTTTCGCTGAGTGTGATGCCTGTTTGCTCCAGACTCGTTAGTGCTCCATGTTCCTACCCCCTCCCCTACCACCATCTCTAAAACTGGCCTCTTCAGCAGCTACAACCACAAGAGGAAGTCAATAATCCCCAGGTGAGGTCTGTCAGCGTTGTCTGGCATCCACTTCCTACAGACAGCCGTCAGCTGCCCTTCTGTTCCTCCTCCCCCTAGTGCCTTCTCCGTTCCTTCTCAACCAAAAAGCATTCTGCGTTCCCTTGATGTCCCCGAAGGCAGTAAATTACAGAGAGATTTTCTTCAAACTGCGCCTCCCTCTCGCTGTCCTGAAGCACACTGGCTTCAAAAATAAAATAAAATAATAACAAGGAAAAGAAATTTTCAATTTTTTTGTTGTTGTTTTCCATTTTGCTAATACAGTTCTTGGCAAAAAGTATTGTTATCTGCAATGGGAATAAATGTGCTCGTCATCACAGAATACCATAGCGCAAATTGCAGTTTATTATATGTAGGTCAGAATGAACACTTAATCAGTTATTTTACAGTATTTCAAATACTTTCAAATAACTGACACCTCACATTTTGAGGGGCATTTTACTCTTTATTTAAAAGAACGTATCGCCGAAACATATTTCGAAATGCCTGCTGCCTCCCTCATCAAAACGCGACTGGACTGGACCCTAGAAAAACCGGACAACAACTGACAACATAAAGCAGCTTGTACATATTTAAATATTTCAATTTTAAATTATATATTTATTTATTTTTATTTTATTTATATATTTTTATTTTATTTTATTTTATTTATATATATATTTTTTTTATTTTTTTTATTTTTATATATGTATATTTTTAATTTTTTATTCATTTAATTTTATTTTTATTCTTATTTTTAATTTTAATTTAATTTTAAATTCTACATATTTAAATAGTAGTCACTTCGCCCGCTGCTAAGTCTCCACACAAAAAACAAAAACAAAAAAAGTACTGTATTTAAGTCGAGCTTTGGGATAGTAACCTCTTCCTCGCCACTTCTTACTTAGTCTACTTTTGTAAATTCATTCTGTCCCTCCATCATGTGTGGGTACAAACTTACAAATAATGCAGAAAAAAAGTTTGCTGCATTTGACACACAATCTCACTATTCTGTGATAAGTTAATAACATTTGGTTCATTGGTGGTTCACGTTACATATTGAAATATAGCTGGCGTCATGAAGCATGAAATGAATACACAATTCGTTTACCATTACGAAGATAACACGGCTTCAAATGTTTTTCGGCTGATTAAACTCGATGATGAGTAGTGAAACATGCTCAGCTAATTAATTATTGCTCACAGAAGGTGTCACAGTGCAACTGAGTGCATTAAGAGTGAGCAGTATTTCCTTAACTTAGTGCATGCCTATACAAGGATGTTTCATAAGATACAGACCGATTTTTTTTAGAATCGATTCTACACTTGAAAACAATAAAAGAAGTCTACATAAACATGTGCCTAATTCTGAACGGTTACGGAGTTATGGTTAATTGAATTTTGAAAAAAAATAGAATTTTTTAAAAATTCCCTCCTTGATTAAATTTTTAAAAAGTTGATTTTAAAAAATAAAAAAATAATATTGAAATAATAATAATAAAAAACAATAAAATCGTCAAACAAATAAACAAAGCAAAAAAATTAAAACATAATTTGTAAAAACATCTCTAAAAATAATAAAATAAAATATAAAAATAAACAATTTCGTTTTTTAAAAATTAATTAAAAATTAATTAGAATTAGCAAACATATACCAAGTATGAATTAAGATTCATGTATATGTACGCTTAATTCTTATTTATTGCTTTTTTTTTTTTATTTACCATTGCAAACACAATTTCTTAAAATTCAAACAGGCGCACCTCTCCACAACAGGTTCAGAATCGGACACAATTTATATAAACAATTTTCATTGTTTTTAAGTCCTAAATCGATCCTGAAAGTATGGCCCACGTGTTTATGAAACACTCTGTGTACATATTATATCATCCTTAGAATTATGAAAACTTTAAATATAATATACTGTATTATTTTTTAAATAACGTCAAAATATTTCCTATTTTAATATACATTATATGTTATATACTAATATACATTGTATGTTATATACTGATATACATTGTATGTTATATACTGATATACATTGTATGTTATATACTGATATACATTGTATGTTAGATAGTAATATATAATAATCATACGCATATAATCATACGGAAATCATGCATATCTAAAATTAGTAAAACAACCTGGAGAATTTAAGTACAAATGTATAATACACTAAAGATATCATTCGCCAAAACATACCTGAAAAAAAATTTTCATTTGCATTTATACTGTACATCAGAATTATTTATCATGAGCAGAAGAAATAAAAAAATCAAAAAAATCAGAAGGCTGTTGCAAATATTTATGTAAAGATCATACAAAAATTAACAAGAAACAAATATAATTTCCACATACGTTAAATTATAAAAAATAAACACAACTAACATTATTTCACAGAAGCATAAGTTGTGTACTAGTACACTACTGAAATAGCAAGTTAATTAATTAATCTCTAATTCTAACTTGCTATTTCAGCCTAACAATACAAAAATAACATTTTAAATATGTGGAATTTTTATTATAATAAATGAAAGTGCTTCAAGTTATCACAACTCTTTATAAATTATTTACATAATGAATAATATATTTTATTATAAAAATAATATTTTGCCACAAAAAATAATACATATATTGTCAACAAAATACGTCTCACAAGAGATCTTGTTTCTATACGAGATCTACAACACGCGTTCATGCCTTTCGACGAATTTTGTGTGCAATGGATATGACGGATATTGTAGATTGAAACTTTGAAATTAATGTTTAAAGTACAATTGATAGAAATGTTAGTACTTACCAACATCTGTTATTAACTAACTGCCGTTGCAAAAGAACTAGAAGTTTGATAATGAATAGTGAACATTTTTTACAAAGTAGGCTTAGTTCTTGCAGAATACTTCGTTAATTAACCGAGAAAAAAGCGCAATCACGCTAGAGGGCAGTTACTCGATCCAAAATTCCAAAATGTTGAAAAAAAAATAATTCAAAAGAAATTCATAAAAATTATTAAATTACATAGTAAATATAATAAAATTAAATGTTTATTCTTTTTACAAAAAAGTACGAATTAATACGTGTGGTAAATGTAAGGAATTTTTAATGAGAAAGTGTGATAAATAAAATATAGTGAAATTATAAATATAAATAAAAAATTTGACTTGTCATAAATATAAATACATTTATAGGTCTAGAAATACAGTCGGCAGGCGATCTCATCTAAATGCCAGCTCTCGGCGGCAGCAAAATGAATAGAATAATAATGAGAAATTATATCTGGTGAGGACAGCAAAATGAATACTGTATCGCTGGGATATTTTCGTGTGACTGGGGATGGGGAGGAAAGCAGCATTTTGTTGTTTTCATCCAGGTTGTAAAAAGTCATGGTACAAGTTAACAGTTTTGAAATACTCTGAAACTATAATTTTAGTTTTTTCGTTTTGTTCATGAAGGCTAAAGATTTCTCGATGCGAAAGCAAATAAGCATTGTGGAAATATGAGTTTGTTCAAGTGTCCTTAGAAATAAACAAATCTTTGATTATGACATCATTCTTGTTATAAATCGAATTATCTCCATTATTATTTTCAGGTCGAATTTTTTTTAAATTCAAGTCGATCATTTTTAATTTTGAAATCCTGTGTACAAGCTACCACTAGCTTGTACACTTTACACACAGTAAAGGAAATGCTCATTGCTTCTCCTGTGAACTCAGTGCCTGGCATCCTTAGTATAAGAAACATTGGGATTCGTTTGACCACATCACAACTTTCCAGTCATCAAACAGCCTAACTTTTATGCCTTTTAGCCCATATTAGCAGGACTTTTTTTATGCGCAGCTGTTAACAACGGTCTTTTTTTGGAGACCCTACTCCAGATATTCATGTTATGTAATTCTCTTCGCAGTGTTTCTTCTGAAATAGGCTGGTGAAGTCCTTGGTTAATTGTTTTTAGCAATTGCAACAAATGTTTTCAATTGTTTTTTGTTTAATAGACGCGATATTCATCGACGAACACAATCACTAAGCACAGATTTATGACTACAGTCGTTGAGTTCTAATTGATTTAAATTCATCCCCTTCTTTAAAAATTCGTAACGGAAAATTCAACTACGTACTTATTTACCAGAATGCCCTTTCCAGCTGCCAAAGCTATCACTCCTTTTCGCCACTCACTAACAGCTTTCATACCCACCATCCTTAGACATAGAAACCCTAGATTTTTTAATTACAGCTGGTATACCTGCGTTTTTTTTTGTTTTTTTTTTATTATTATTTTTATATATATATATTTTTTTGCTGATGCTCTATAAGCTGGCACTGGCAAAAGTCATCGTGGAACAAGTAAACGCATGGACTGTGTTATGGTAACTAAGAGTAAGAACAGGTGCATGTATACATGCATGTACACCAGTGCCAGGAGTATAGTAAAATTGAATTGCTGGTCAAGACATAAAAGGCAGATATTGTTGGAATATCAGACGTGGGAATATCAGATATATCTGTGAAATATCACAGATATAAGGAATCCAGAATTGGAATTTGGGGAGTACAATGTGTACAAAAAGGATAGGAAGGGAGGAGGGGTCATGCTGTTAGTTAAGAAACAGATAAAATCTAAGGAAGTGCATCCAGTTGATCTAGATGGACAGTGCAATGTTGAGTCAATGAGAGTAGGAGTGTGTAGGAGAGAGTAGGCCTAATGACTCTGATGAATAAAACCAACAACAGTACAGAGAAATAGAGTGGGCCACAAATCAGAATGTCTTATAATGGGAGATTTTAACTTCCCAGATATTGGTTGGATCTTGTGGGTTGATCACTCACACACTAGCAAAATTTTTATGGATTTATTGGATGATTGTTTTCTACAGAACTATGTTCGAGAGGCAAGAAGTTGAAGTAATACTCTTAATCTGATTATCAGTAGTGATTATTCGTGCATTAAGAATTTGCAGATAAAGGAACAACTAGGTGACAGTGATCACAGTATAGTGATGAAGGATTTACTTAAAGATGTCACTATCATTACGGGTAAATGGAAGGGATTTTGCTTTCGAAAAGGCTACTACAATGGTTTAAGACAGTTTTTAAATACTATACAGTGGGACCAACTGACGATGTTACCAACAGCAAATTCTAAATGTGAAGCATTCAAGGAATTAATCTTGGAGGCTGCTGGGCTTTTCATGCCAACTAAGAAATACTGTTCAGGATTTAGGCCTAAATGGATGTCAGATGAACTAAAAAGACTTCTCGCAGAGAAGAAAAATGCATGGGATGCACATAAATTAACAGGCGACACAGAAGCTTATGCTAGATAGAAGCTAGCCTGTAATCAAGTGAGGAAGGAGGTTAGGCAAGCAAAGGCAGATTACGAGAAATCTTTGGTAAAGGATGCAAAGAAAAACAGCAAAGACTTCTTTACTTATATAAAATCTAGAAGGAGGGGATGAATCAGGTTGGTTCACTTGATATCGATGGTTCGACTGTTGATGATCCTGCTCAGATAGCGACAAACTGAACGAGTATTTTGGATCTACATTCACACATGAGGAATTGTGTAGGAAAATGGAGGACAGAAGCTTATTAAACTCCGACAGGGAGCTAAATGATTTTGAAATAACTGAGAGCAAAGTGGAGGAAAAATTGTTGAAGTTGAACATAAGAAAGACATCTGGGGTTGATGGGATCTAGCCAGTTATATTAAAGGATGAGGCAAAGGAAGTAAAAAAAAAAACTCTTAGCTATAATTATGAGAGCATCCTTGGACTCAGAGTAGGTCCTCACAGACTAGAGATGTGCAAATGTATCTCCAATTTACAAAGGGGGATCAAAGGGTGACAAAAGTAATTACACATCTGTTAGTTTAAATTCTGTTCTTTCTGGGGATAATAATAATGAAGTCACTGGTTAAAGAAGCATTACAGGATCATTTAGACAAGATTGCAGTTATTATTCAGACACAGCATGGTTTTGTCAAGGGGAAGTCTTGTCTGACCAGTTTGGTTGGATACTATGATGTGATCACAAAGGAACTGGATGCAGAAAATTATTTTGATATAATATATTTGTATTTCAGGAAAGTTTTTGAAACTATTGCACATGGAACACTGCTGTACAAATTGGATCAGAATGGTATTAAGGGCAAGTTGCTACAATGGATAAAAGGATGGTTGAGTAGGAGAAGACAGAGAGTGATAATCAATGGGCACTGCTCTTCGTGGACTAATGTTATTATTGGAGTCCCCCTGGGTTCAGTGTTGGGCCCATTTTTGTTTTGTATATTTATCAACGATGTTGATGAAGGTTTATCAGGCTTAATGGCACAGTTTGCAGATGATACAAAGGTTAACAGGGTTGTTAATGATAGTAATGACAGTATGCTACTACAACAGGATCTAGAAAAGTTGGGCAGATATGCTGAGAAGTGGCAACTGAAGTTTAACATTGACAAATGCAAAGTACTGCATTTGGTTAGCAGTAGCCCCCGAGAAACGTACCGTACCAACTCTGTGGTACTACACTCAGGGTGGTACAGAATTAAAAAGACCTGGGGTAATTATGCAGTCAGATATGAAGTTTTTTCTGAGTAGTGCAGACAGTCTGCCAGAGCAGGTCATGGGGGTCTTGTCAATGATATACAGGAATTTTCATAATAGGGAAAAGGAGGTGATTATCGCTTTGTAAAAAGCAATGGTCAGGCCATTCCTTGAGTATTGCGTACAGTTTGAATGCCTCAATTTAGGAAGGATATAGAGTTGCTAAAACGAGTACAGAGAAGGGCTATAAAATTGGTGAGGGAAACGAAGGTGTGGTCTTGCCAAAAAAGGCTTAAGTTCTGCAAATTGCAGCGTCTGGAGACAAGGCACCTGCGAGGTTAACTGATTGAGGTGTCTAAGACCTTAAATAAATTCAAGGAGGAACTAGACAGCTTTGGAGAGAGTGGATGGGTGAAATGGGAAGGGTTTTTTTTTTTTTTTTTTGGATGATGCTGTATAAGTTTGCTTTCTTGCATCATATGCAAGAAAGCAAATCTACTAATGATAATGCTAACAAGCGAAGAAGATTTACGTGTTCAATCTGTTATATGCCGTAATATCAAAGCTACTACTTTTTTGTCCGATCTTTGTATCTACGACTGAAAGATAAAGAGGATTCGCAAATTTCTTGAAAGATTCAACTGGTATTAAAATATGGTTACCAGAGGTTCACAGTTTCTTAGGATAGTCCTTCTAAATAACTATCTGTCCTCAGAAATTATTTGCCTCCGGAATGTTCTCAATTTTTAGAATGTGTCCTCCCTGGAAAGCTGACTAAGAACTGAAGACTATTAGATACTTGAAACTACGAAACCACTCATATTTCACTACCTTCAAACAATTGTTTGAAAGTAGTGCAATACGAGAGCAACTCGTTGTGAAGAAAAGTTTCTGCTGTGGACCTCAAAACTATTCCATTTAAAACCCATTTGGTAGGAGGGGAAAAAAAAAAAAAACAGAAGAAAGGACAGTATAGTCCTAACTCTATTTAATGCAATAATTATTTTATTTTATAATTTAATAAATATAACTAAATAATTAAATGGTAACAGGCCTACGGTCTCAGGATTCATACTAAATACAATAATGCAGTATCGCTGAGAAACGATACTGCATTATTGTACTTAGTATGAATAAAATAAAAACAGGTTGAAGTAAAATTCCTTTAATAAACTTGGAAAAAATTAAAATAAAATAAAAAATAATAAATCACAAATAAATGCATTGTGATTTATCACTTTTTATTTTATTTTAATTTGTTCCAAGGAATTTATTAAAGGAATTTTACTTCAACCTGTTTTTATTCGTTTTTCTCAGCAACATTGCATTATTATATTTAGTAAATAATTAGAATTGTTAATTTAAAATATAATTGTTAACTAAAATTATAACTGTCAAAATTGTTAACTAAAATTATAACTGTCAAAATTGTTAATTAAAATTATATAATATTACTATACGTTAATTTGTTTTATTGTTATTGTTATGATTTAATTACGTCTCCGGATAGTATAATCAAATTTACATGCGTATTAGTATAATCTTTAAGTTGAGGCCATTTTGTCCATGGATTTAAATGAAAAAACAAATGATAACCCTATCATTCAAAGAGCAATGACATGGTCATTCCTGGTATAGGCTATAACAAGGACTTTACTGTACGTATATTCGCAGAGTAGCAAATCATTGCTGTCAATATGCGACTCTCAGAGAAATATGGGCTGGAAAATTTCGTGTCAAAATAATACCTTGTATTATCAGGTTTTTTTTTTTTTTTTTTTAAATGAAAAACTCTCAAGAATGGCAGCTGGATGGCTAATGATTTTAATACCCTGATGATGCATTAGATAAAAATGAAGCATTTTTCTTCACCTCATTTACTTATTCTCGATTTATATTACTTTTCCTTGATTTATTTCAGGAATTTATATTCCTCTCTTGCATTTCTTCTTTTGCTAAAACTTTCGTAAAAATAAAAACGCAACCTGTAAAAAAGTTCTCATCTGCATCCGCTGTCATTCTTCAATTGTCTTCTATTTGTGTTCGTTAATTATGACACAGTCCAGACGTGAACGTAAAGCTCTCTGAGGCAATACCCTAAAGTTTGAATGGACGCCAAGTGATGAGGCTAAGTATTTATAGTAGATGCAACCAGTCGGCAAACGCTGCGGATTCATCTTTACAGATCTACTAAGTAGATGGAAGCCATTTATGGCATGGCATTGAGAGAACGTGTAGTATGTTGTAATACACTGTAATTCTGGATATTGAAACAATAGTAAGATCCACACTGGGTTTTAGTCCCATTTTAGTTACGAGCAGTAGTATTTTCGTCCCCAAAAGTTAAGGAGATGATTATTTTCTTGAAAAAAAAACAAAAAAAAAAAAAAAACAGAAAGAAAATAAAATCGACCTTTGTACTGTCTTATTTTAGGATAAATAAACGACACTACCCGATAAAAGTTGTTTTGACAAGCATGAACTCAGTGTCCTCTTCGAATAAAAGAACATTTTTAAACAAGGACACTGGCCTCCAGTCTAGAAGGACAGCACAAGCACTCAAAAACGAATCTGTTGCTGACATTCTTACGACACCGTCCAAAACACCATGCTGTTCTAATTTGAAGGTGGCCCGTGGCATTTAATAGATTCGCGTTTCAAATACCTAATATTTATGGGCGTTTTTGCTTATTGAAAGCTGCTATCTTATTTTACAGAAACTCTCTAAAAGCTAACTCCGGAATTATAAGTTTTTATACACCTTCATGTGTTTCTAAACTGTAATTGCAATATTAATTGGAGAAATATAACTTCTGCTGGTATTAATAGTAATGATAAGGTATAATGTGGTTGTTTCATATCGCTCGGTATATCTTATGACAACTGGGTAATAGTAATTTACATAAATTAGCAAAGTTGGTCGTGCACTTCCCTAAGGAATATTTCTTCTCAATTAAGATGGTTGGCGGTGTAGTTCAATCAGGTTGCAACCAGTTTCCTGCAGTAATTTGCATAACATAACAATAAAGACATACTTTAAAAACGATGTCAAAAAAAAGTGGCGGAAACGTATCATTTCCTTAGATACGTAACGAGTACCAAGTATATGTATATTGCAAAGAACCGGGATTCAGGTCATGTTCTCTGACACGTGGCTATATGAATGATGTAGCCAACCTCACGCGTATAGTGATCCATTTGCGAACATATTTGAGGATTTTGATAAAAGCCGTGTTTTCAGTTGAAGCGAGGGTAGTGGGAGTGCATTGCTCTGAAAACAAACACTGAACATATTCCTATTAACTGCGGGTTCATAGTTGACTTATTTAATAGAATAAAGGGAGTTTTTCAACATTTGGACACCGAAAGAGTTATGGTTCTCTTATTTTCATGCACTGCAGAAATGGATAATGAAACTCTAGATTAATGATGAGCAACAGAATGCCAAAGAGTATAACAAAGACAAGCTTGTGCAAATCTCTCCCCACGAAAGTGATCCAAACGACTTAGCTACCCAACCAGCGAGAACTTAATTAACTCCTTGCTTTGCATCTGCAAAGCAATAAGTCAATTAGCTCTTCTGACACTAAGCTCCATAAAGAAAAGAAATGGAAAACTTGCAGTATCAGATATTATGCGCTCCTACCAATTCTGAGAGAAATCAAGGTTTGCCACAATATTCAGCAGGTATCTCATTAGTAAAGCGTGTTTTTGCTGTCTTTTTAAATTTCAAAACACATTTACATTCTCTTATTCACATATTTCCATTAGAATTTTATAAATATAAACAGGTTTATATTTTATAACCGTAATAATCCGTAGTTGTACGTTTAATTATTAAGTTTACCTCACCTTTATGTGGGTTAGTTTATGTTACTTTGATAGCTGAAGTACATCATTACTTAATGCTACTTTTGCATTACGAAGATCATCATGTGGGTTACAACGATTTCATTCCAGGATGTAGAAATATCTTATGATCCGATGATGTAAGTTTTCCAAAGAAATTATTGCTGGAAGTTATTGAAATTAATTTTCTTTTCCTTATGATTTATGGAACCCATATAAAATTTTCCGAACTTTAAACAAGTGTTTCATAGTGAAGTAGCAGATGGCTACTTCATTATGAAATTATACATTATTTCAATGTATATGGTTATGATAGTCAAGTACAACTATCTATCATATTTAACAGGAGATTCATTTCATAAAGATATCAGTGAAATATGGCTGTAATTATCATAAATAAGGTTGTTTTCCAAAGGAGAAGACAAATAATTTTAATAAGTTGCGTTGCTTTATTCATGAAATCATCATTATCTATCTTCCGAATTCTACTAAAATGGTTTGAAGTCTGAAAGGCATGGTTAATTAGATGCCCCGATGTCTGAAAGTTAACAGAATAAGTACAGATAAAGCTACGTCATAACCGAAGTATTCCTGCTTCCATATGTTATGCTATTTCATATCCCTCCACTTCTCCCCTCTTTCAAAATTCTCTTTTTAATAGAACATATAAGTTCTATGCAGTAAGAGCCCATGTTGCTTATTCAAAACTCCCTGCAAACCCTGGTGTCCTACACATATGCACTCAGCTGACAAAGAAAGAGTTGAATAGAAGGAAGAAGTTTTATGATCGCACAATTCAATGAGTCATACATAATGCAAAAGCCATCTGCTACTTCACTATGAACATAGAGAGAATCTCGTTGAGCCAGCAGCTATTTCACAATATGGCAGACAACAAACACACGCACTGCGCAAGATATGCCATTCACAGATGGCGTCCCTCGCTGTCTATTGACAGAGCCGCATCTACCTAGTGGAACGCATTAAATTTGTTTGCGAAATACATGGAAGATATAATTAACGATGTGCGAGGAAAGAAAAATTAGATAATTAGCGAATGCCTAAATGTGGTGTTGGAAAATATACGAACAAGGGAATACAAGGATTTAAAAAAAAAAGTGCAAAGTCAAAAGAATGAAAGAAAGAAAAAAGAATACAACAGGAAAAAATCGAAAACTTTATCTATTTGAAAAGCAGTTTCTTTTTAAAATACAGTAATTTGATAATCTTACGGTACCAAGCAGTTTTATGTAATCAGTGATCGTGCTTTACGTACTCTATACCCACACCTAAATGATCGTGTCTCACCTTTTCTATACGCACACCTAGTCATTGAGGTGTGCCATCCTAGGTTGGGACTTATTGCTTTAGACAACCTAAAATTCTCCGCACCTCATATGGGTTTCCTCTTGCGAGCGTCACTACCATTTTCAATTATTTGATAGCTTTACTCGCCCTCCTTTCTTTACAACTCTCCTCTTTAAGTTGCCTTCACCCCTACCCCACCCCCATTCCTTTTTCCATTCTGTTGACCCATGAGTTCTATTTGGCCTCTCGGCAAAGCCTGCCTTTCCGGTACCGTGGCATTTCTCTTTGAAGTTGTTCTGGCATTTTTCTTCTTTCCTTTTAAGCAACAAAGGAAGGCAGTTGCTACTGTTGGATCCTTTCTGGTTCTCTTTGCTACATTTGTATCGCACGCGAACTTTGGTAAATGAAATAAATATAAGAGATTTCCATACTCTGAAAGCGAGTTAGTCTTTAACAAAAATTTATTATTATCATTATTATTATTTTCTGTTCATAGACCAGGAATGCTACATAAGGTCAGAGAGGTTTATGAGACAGATTACAAGAATATTGTCGTATTTTGTATCCCGTGGATTCTGGGTAGTAGCCAGATTTACAATACGTGTTGGGATATGATATCGTAATACTTATGTGCAAGCATATTTATATAAAATTCTTGAAATATATGGGTATTTGAAAGCTTGCCTGTTATTCATTCTATTAAAGGACTAGTATGGCCGCCGTAGCCGAGTGGTCATCAAAAGGTTGCATAAGTACACGTTCCTTGATTAACCGGAGTTCAAGCCTGTGAATCTGTTTCTTGTATTCTTTCTACTTTGTGAACTCCTCTGGTCGTCCCGGAGTATAAACAGAAAATTTATTTTATTTTATAGGTTAGGTGTGTAATAAGCGCCGAAGCAACTAAGGCTATGAGTGTCTGTAAAAAAAATTTTGTATTATGCGGTTGATTTACCTGTTTACTGGATGAAAAATCGATTTATCTGGGAGATAAACCATGCAGACTTCGCCTTAGGTCAACTAACTCAGCCGCGTTGTGAAAAAAAAGCCCATAAAAATTCCTCTCATGATTGATGGGATTCGAACCCAACCCTTTTCAACCTAGAGTGGGGAGGACGGTGGTTATATTCACTGTGTCATCTGAGGTATTAATGGACTATGTGTTTGGTATATGAGTAATAGTTTACGAAACTTGCTTAATAATGTATAGCTATAAAGCCATGCAGTCTAGTTTGGCGAATAAAGTATTTTAATTGAAGAAATTAATTTATTTGAAACTTTAAAAACCAGTTGAAGTTCTGTATAAAATTTAAATATGAACCTCGCATATCAATTGCTGTACTACACTGCTCGACAAAATTTACAGAACACTAGAAAAAGTGGTGCAGCTTGCGATGAAGAGGGACAAAATTTGTCTTTATGGTGTACCATAGAATAACGATGAAATGAGGAGACAGCGAGAAACTTGAGCGACCCGTGTTTTTATAGGCATGAATAATTTGCATAATGTGCGACTCTGTTAGGTGGTAGATCGATTTCTATTGGGTATTCGGAATTTGAATGTCGGGATGCCTATTATATCAAATATTTTCCTCCTGCGACACTGTTCAGAATAAAATATACATGGAAAACATTTTGTTCTGTTAATTTTGTCGAGCAATGTAGACAGAAGTAATTACCTACACACACACACACGCACGCACGCACGCACATACACCAGGAACTGCTGGGATTAAGGAAATAAAAAATAAGGAAATTGGCAAGAACGCATTTATCTAAAGCTGTTTAAGACAGTAGAGGAGAGAAAAATTATAGTTTAAGGCATTTGTAGTCTGGGTAATAACCAACTCAACTAAATACTTAGCAAATAAATGAAGAAGAAATTACAATAGAAATACTGTATCGCTTATTGGTTTGGTAGGTAAGAAAATGTGGTTTTTGTGGTGATGCAGTATTGTCTCTTCCTCTTTCACACGTTTCACCAATGTAAATGAAGAATAAAAACACTTTTGACTGCCCAATCCAACAGTGACAGAATGAAAGCAACAAGCCTTTTCTATTAAATATACTTACAGATTTATGAGTGAAAGAAATTTCGTATAATTACAATAGAAAGATCGCTTCTGATATCGGTTTTGATATTATATATTCTGTTTTTCTTTCACTATTCGAAGCTTTATGAAAGTTCACCTAAGATTGCAGCTACAAGACTGGGCAACAGCAAGGCTATTTTGATTTAACAGATGGTCATGTAAGTACTCATATATGAGGCATTCACTCAAGATTTGTTTGGACGAGAGAGAATAATCTTTACGAGTATGAAATCTGCATTGTTCAGTTAATCCATATAATCCTAATATGAATTAGAAATCTTTCTTTTTTCTACTGACAAAAACTTGATTTCTTAGCATTTACATACAATATTATCTGATTATGCCAAGCTCACAAAGATTGCCTACATCCATCTTAAATTTCAACTCCCATTAGCGGCCTAGTAACTCACTTTTTTTTTTTTATCAGTTCAAATTTAACCCAGTTTCCATGGATGGTAGTGCCACCTGCTGCCAAACAAGGCAAACTTACCCCTGTGGAGATAAACGTCAAAAAGTAGATCGCGTTATTAAATGGTTTTCTCGTCATTTTTTGTCCATAATATCGTTAGTGGTCCAACATATCAGCGGAGAGTCCCCCGTGACCTATTCTACCTGGAAATCCACGAATTCTCCGTGACGCATTATTCTATCTGTGGTAAGCTGTGTCGCCTCACTCGTTATCTGGGATTGATAACACATCTGATATACGATTTCAATGAGCATTGTGGACCTCTGCCAGTTGTAATATCCGGAATGTTGTTTTTGTCGTCGTAAAAGTCAACGTTCTGAAGGCCTCACGCCACGAAAACTCTGGCACTACACCAGGAACCTCCACGTGCGCACGAGAAAGGCTCACGCTCGATACACCACAAAGGAGTCAAGGATAAAAAGGACAAAGCGGGTGGCCAACAATTTTTCTATCTGTTTCACCGCTGAAGCATGGAAATATTTCACGGATGCAGCGATTCTTCACCATTTCGTAACACACGAACGGTCTAACTGAAAATGTGAACTCTCCTTAGAGCTCATCCTTAACATTTCGTGCCCTTTTAAAGATGCACGAAATAATTCACAGATTGGTAGCGAGCAACAATGAATCACTAAATGGAAAATCTTTTAAAAGTTATCAAATAAATAAATAAAATAAACTTTCCGCTATAGTTAAGTCACTTGAATCGTTGTCAGTTGGAACCCTTCTCTCCCCTCACTCTCTACAATCTTTCTGTTGAAACAATTCTTAGAAATAAATTGAAGTTAAAGTCATACAGGTTACCTGTGCTTTTATTTCATATACAGTATATTATATTCACAAAAACCCTTTTGTTCCTATACATATTCAGTATTACAATTGATCATTACTATTATTTCTCAAATATAATGTACAACCAACACTTACAGCGACAGGTATGCACAGTAGCTAACTCCAAAATTTGCCTCGAATTTGAAAATTAAGGAAAACTTCAATTTTTTTTTTCATGAATTTATCCGTGTAGCATATGTGAGATGAGAATTTTAATGATTGAAAGCAAGATCATTTTCAAATTAATGCTTCTTGTGTGCTGTAGGAATTCATAGAATCACTGTTTAGAGTCGTGGTCGCCAAGCTTTTGTGATGGTGAATCAAGTATGATTTCTACAAACGTGATGAATCGATTTAAAATTTGAATGAAAATTAAAAATTGGACCTAGATGTTCATACAGATTTTATTTGCTAAAATTACGTTACAATTGTGTTTTCAAACAAATTATTTTCTGTATATTTATATTTCACGTATGTATTTTGTTCTATATATTTCACAGAATTTTAATTTCTTCCTTAGTACCAAATTTCATTAATTGTAATCGATACATCCGCTTGATGCATTTTGTTTTTCTGCTTTAAACAGACCCGAATGTTTCATTTTGTAAAAATATTTGCCTTTGTGAATATCTTGAATCAAATTCGGATAGAAGCGTAAATACAATTTTAATAGTATAAGAAAATTTTGGTGGAAATAGATTATTTTTTTTCTGAAGAATTTTTTAGGGGACAACGAAAATATTCTCTGAAATGAGAATCCTGTTCCAAAAAATTATTTTTGAGAATTATCCATTGTTCGGCAATTACTTAATTTGATGGATAATTTAAATTTAAATTATTTATAAGTTATTTAAATAAATTTTGTTGTATTTTTTGTTCTGAAGAAACATCTGTACTGCCTCCTATTCTATTAATTTCCTTATATGCATTAATTAGATACTCTGAATGAGTCCAATGTGGTCATGTTTAATTTATATATAATCCATGATGCTGTTACAACAGTTGCGAAAGAATCAAGTTTAATGTAATGGACGAATCTAGGCGTACAGTGTTAACAAAGATGTTTATAAGGTCATCAATGTCCATCAGAATTAATTTGAAAATCTGTAAAATGCCTCACTCAACAATAACACCAAATTGGTTAAAAACATACACTTTAACCGATTTTTCGATTTTAAAATGGTTCCCAACAAAATTCAGATATAATAATCTCCGACCGATGTTGAAAACATTAGGCAATCGACTTTTGCGGTCCATTTCGCCAATGTTGGAAGACCATCCACATTTTTCATCACATTTGGTTCACTGGCGAAGCACGCAACAGGTTCGTTAATAAACAGAATATGCGTGTTTAGACCATGAAAAATCCCAACGTAGTCATGGAGACACTTTTGGATCCAGAAAAATAAATAAATTTCGTTTATACTAGGTACGGCAATCACAACCAGAGGATAACTGCTTTTTTTGCAGCAGCAGGCATACCAGAGCAGCAAATGTTGAAGAAACGATCTCATAACAACGTTCCTCTGTCCACGTACGTTAGCCAAGAAAAATTCGGGTTTGTAATATATTGGTACTAATAGTCAGACTTCGTTTTACAAACCAATACAATTATTTTTATCAGATTAGTTGAAAAGGAGCAAAATTATTTATTTTTTAGCAGTAAAAGACAATTGAGGCTTTCATTCCAATACAACGAGTTGCATAGTTGAAAATGTTTGAGCAGATATATTATTATGATATACTAATAGGTTTCTTCCCTATTTTCAAGCCTTTATTCATTCATGGTAACCTTTCATATTTCAAGATTACCAAATTACGCATTAAAAATATTTTAAACCATTAAGGGTGGATGAAATCAAACCATAGCAGATGTGGTCGCAAATGAATTGGAGAACTAAGTGAGGAGAGAATTTATGTATATATATATTAAATGATTTCATTGCTCATTTAAGAAAAAACTTTTTATTATTAATCATAGATATATTTGGTACTTTGTCAACAAAGGCAAAAATATCATGGTTTATTAATTTTCAGGTATAACAACAACCTTCCAAGGAACAAGACAGTGAGAAAAAATAAGGGGAGATTAGATTCGTATATGCCCATAATCCTGCTTTTAGGAATGTTACGCGGTTTATATGAGCTGTGAGGAAAATGAGAAAGAAATTTCGCTTTGTGTCTTCACCATTCTGATTTCGACTAGACTTTAGCCCCAGCTTATTTGATAAGCAAAAAATAAAAAAATATAACTCTTAAACAAAAGTGTCCTTGTTACGGTCGCGTAACTTGACCTACCCTCTAAAAGTATCCCTCAAACTTTTCTATCACGCATAACTAATCACATTCACTGACTTCCTCTGCAACCCTTAATTACGCTACAAGGAAAAGTAGGAAGCTGCATGGAAAATCGTTTGGACGCGATGTTTGTCTCCTTGTCTCTCTCCTTCGTTTCTTGGAACTAAAGAGGTTTCTTGCTGCTCCGGAAGTGACGGATATTGGAAGATGGAAAATCAGCAGAGGTGGCGCCATCCTCAAGTAAATACGAGAACCTGCATTGTGCTCCTTCAGGTGTATTAAGCCGACAACTGCGTCTTGCAGCAGAATCCCATGACGAGCCCAGATTAGCAGATGGCTGGGAAGGGTGGGGGGTTAAAAGAGACTTGTGAAGCATGGCACTTCCCGAACAACGATGTTTACCTTTGGAAAGGTCACCTTGGCGTTCATTCCTGGCAGTATCACGTGGCTGGAATGATGGAGGGGGGGAGAGGGAATTAAAGGTGAATTTACGTCTTCTTGTGTTTCTTTCTTTCTTTTTTTTTTTTTTCATCCCATTTTACATCCGATCCCTCACACACCAAAACACTCCTTTTAATGATTGTGTGGGGGCCCCCTCTTGGGAAAGACGAAAATACTGTCGTAAAGCGTTGCACAGCATGAACGGGCGATTTGAAAGTCTTACGTGGGTGTTCCAGCACGTACAATGATTATATACTTAAGACGCCTACTCTCCTGCTGAAAAGAAACGATAAATAGTTATCTAGCTGGCTGAAAGCAAGATGACCACCACCATCTGTCTTTTTCCTGCTTTACCCTTGCTATATATACTGTATATATACCATACCTAATGTGTGTTTGTGGGCGTGCCCTCGCTCTTAACCATTATTTCACTTTGCGTCTAAATTCGGCAAGCAACCGAATATTTAAGATTTCTTATTTCATTATATTGTGTTTAACGATTAAATGTTTATTAGCTTGTGCCGATAATTCACAAAAGAGATAAAAGTACACCAAAAGTTAATATAAATGTATATTTTCAACAGCTCTTGGAATACCTACAGTATTTCTTACCTAGCTAACCTGCGCTCTCTTGGGAAATTTTCAGTTAATTATTATCTTTTCCTTGTAGGCTTTTACAATGAAAAGGTGGTTTGTTATGATAGCTATCAACACCGAAATACAGTACAATGATTTTAAAACCTGGCTGTGGGCCTTACAAAAAAAAAAAAAAAAAAAAAAGAAAGAAAGAAAGAAAATAAAAATCTTTTTTAAGCCCTCCCACTATATTTTAAACATTGTTAAATATTTCTTAAGAAATGTTTATGATAGTAATATTACCTAATAAACCATTTTTGTTTGTTCTGTTTTTTTATTGCGGTTTCAAAACAGGGATGTATGAAAAAAACTTTATTTTGGAGAAATAAAAGATAAATATTCTTTCCTAATTCTGGTGGGAGGAAGGCAGCATTAACCCTTTAAGGGCCGAATTATTTTCCAATCGAATATTTCTTTCAAATTCAAATATTTCTTTCCAAGGGAAAGAAATATTTATTCTTTTTAATACTGTTAAACTAGTCGTACATTACTAGGTTTTAATTTTTCTAAAGATTATGAAATCGTTGACTTAGTAATTTAGTGAGTAATCTTGGTTACACGCCCTGGTCGCTACTTGGTTTACAAGATGTAAATTGATTCTGCAAATATTTTCATTTTAATAATATCTATAATGAAATGAATGAATGTAAAGAAAACGTTGTTCTGGATGGTTTGGATAGAATAAGCAACTATGGCAGCTGAAATCATGAATTGTAAGTTGCTTGTATTCTGTGGTTCAGATCAGCGTTAAGGGTTTGTCTGTGATGCCAATGTATCATTTCAGAATACCTCTCGGCCGTGGTGCTAATTAGGGATGCCTCTCAACCGGAATACTATTCAGTTTTGACACTTCTAGTGCCGCTACTGGTTGGTTTGCCTTTGTTGTGAGATTCAAAACCATTCATCCACCACCTGGGACTGATTAATTCAACTTTGGCGTGAAAAAACCCATAAAAGTTCCGCCATCCCAGCCTAAATCGAAGTAAGGCCTCTTCCACGTGGTATGGAAAAACAGCAGCTGCTACCACTGTGCTTGTTACAAGGGCTTCATTCTCTGAAAGAGAGAAGGGAGTTGGTTAGAACCAAGAAGGAAGACTACAATTGCCTATTCTATAATCAACCGATCGTATCCTTCGTAAATGTATTTTTGTTGATATGGATCCACGATTAATTATGAATGCTCTCGAATTTGCAGTCGTCAGTAGTTATGTACCATTTTGTAAAACGTTTTTGTTTTGTTTTTTTGAAGTTAACTTGAACTTGATTTAAGAAAGTAAACTTATCAAGCAGACCTACATTCTTGCTAGCTTCGAACACTGAAAATAACTCATTAAAGTCTATGTAATCCAACAGAACAACTTCGGCTAGCGATGTGAAAGGACTGTTTCTAATCAGAAAGTTTACGAAGAAAATTTTAAACAGAAATTTAGCTTCAGAATGTACAGAAAAATTAAAATCACGTGGATACATTGAAACAGAAATTATAATACGATACAGGTATTTGGATGAAACTAATTGCAATCAGCTCAGTGTAAATACTGTGATTTTGTTGATATCATCAATTTATGAAGGGTCACATGCTCACACATGGCTGACTAATAAAACGAAGGTAGAGTAATACATGCCTTTGTGTTGACCATGGTTCGAGTCCACTTGACTTCTTTAATACCGTGTATAAATAGTTTTGGAAACAAAACTAATCAATTAATTTTGTTTCCAAAACTGATTAAAATCGGTTAATTTTGTTTCCAAATTAGATAAATGAATTACACATATTAACATTATGGACCTGTAATGTTTTTATACATTTTATGATTGCAAAGACCTCAAAGCTTGTGACTTTCGCTCAATGTTGATATTATTTATTAAATTCAATTTGTATTCATCATTAGAAGTGTGTATAAGCATCTGCATTTTTTGTTAAAAGTGATCAGTACGTTTACATACGTGTTCAAAACGTTTCATTGTACTGCTAAATTACTACCATCATTCTTTCTCTCTGGTCTGTAACAACTAGTTACTCATTCTGTACTTGTTGCATTCTCTGCGACTCATTGTGATTTCCTTATTACCTTTTAACGGTGGCGATGGCTTTTTTGCTTCTTTGGTTTGGCAATGTCCGAATAAACCGTATTCCTGAAACAGCTAACCCAACTCCACTTGAAAAATATCCTAATAAATTCCTTCTGTTATTAGAGTTTTTTTTTTTTTTTTTTGTAAGTACATTACAACTTCATTGTACTGTACTTGTTGACATTAATAATAACATTTTATTATTAATGTCAAAAGCGTTAAAAAGCATTTTGTTTTACTTTGCGTTGTTTATCATGACAATTTTTTGGTGTGTGCGTTGAGAGAAGGACATTATGGGGTTGTTCGTGATGAATTAATTCGAAATGTGAATAACACCAAACTACGTGAATTATGCATTAAGAATATGAATTATTACATTAACCAAGTTAAACTCTGCACAACAAAAGTACTTAATAATTAGGGATGTTTCTACGGAATCCATATTGAATCCTCATGACAGAATTCAACATGGATTCCGTATTGAATCCTGCTATTATGCCTAATCATAAAAATTTTGAAGGCTATTTCTAACTTCCCAAGGTAGATAAGTCGCCAATTATTAAGTAATTCTATTTGTGTGGGAGTTTTACTTAGTTAATTATAATCCTTTTTTCATAATAAAATTAACTTTATAAAAAATGATTCACTTCTTGTTCACATTTTAAATTAATTCATGGTGATAGTTTTTATTACGAATATTGTTTCTTGCTTTTTTTCTATGCCAATAAAGCAAAGATTAATAATTCCTCATCCCTTTCTGAAAATCGCGGTTGAAAAGGAGCTTCTATGCTCATAGCATAACAATCATCCGCTTCAAAATTGTCCTCTGGCATTTTCTCCCAAAAAAAAGGAGAGAAGAAGATGGGTCCCCTCTCAATTACCGACAAAGTAATGGAACGTTCCATTTTAACCTTAGGCATCTAGGGATTCTTGAACACACGACTGGGCTTGAGCAGGCTGGCTTCGGGGGAAGGAGCAATACCTGTTCTCTGTATATGCTTGCTTTCACAGCATATAGAGAGAACGTATCCCAGACAAATAAAAAGACCGAACGATTTTTTGGATCTCACCGCTGTATATGATATCATCCGGCACATCGAATTGCTGTTTAAGCTTCCTCAGATGCTACCCCGCTGGGCTGTCGGAATAATTGAGATACTACTCAGTCGTTTTCGGATCTTCCTGTGAGTAGGTGCAGCAGGTGGAAATTCCAAAACAACGGTCTCCCTTAGGAACTGGCGCTAGCCAAAACTTTGTTCAACCTCTTTACAAATCACCTCGCTCACTCTACCAAGACAATTTATATAAGCTTTTGACATCTTGCATACCAAAACAATGGCTTCGATAAAATAGAAAAAGTTTTAAATGATGACTTAGCTATCATTTCAGAGTACTGTGATCGTTGATGTTTGAAACCAAGTATAATTAATAAATATAATCTTTATCGTGGTACATAAAATACACACAAATCCTTTCATGGATAAGGAACGCTAGGGGTTAAGATATGGCATCCTGCTTTCACCTCTACTCGACATGGTGGATATCAGCATCATCTTACAGTTTACTTTAAAGGACAGAAGATTAAGCAAGAAGAAATCTTCATGCTTAATCTCCTATCTTACAAATCTGAGAAACAATTAAAAACTAGAAATAATCTCCTTAATATACCTGGTGCATCTAATTGAATAGCATGTGTTCTTGCCCTTCATACAATAGCACTCGGTTTCTTTATTCTCCTTTTGAATGCTGCTCCTAAGGTTTCCATTTAGATCGGCTCATACACATTTGCCAATGTTCAACTTAATCAAACCATGCGTATCATCTCGTTGGAATCAGTGTTCCTAATGTAGTGGAGCGTTCCAGTACGCTCCAATACGTCTCCTCCTCACCTTCCCTGACAATTTGTTACAAAACACATTCTCCAGAATGTGCAGAGCACGCCTCAACTGCTGCTCCATACTCACATCTGGGGTGCTTCAGACATCCGCTTGAAAAATGCATGTAGAAAAATTAATCCAGAAATCGTCCAAGTCGAACAGTCACTCTATCCTTGTTTTCCTTTGTCAAAACAATGCCAAGATATTAGAGCCTATAGTACTTAGTACCGTGCATTGATTGAAGACCTCTGCATGATATTTTTCATAGGCTCTATTAATTACCCTTTGTGAAAAAATGGGATTTGGTGTCTCGTTTTGTTCCAAACAGTGAACTTTCTGCCGTCGTAGGTATCGAGCTTCCAGGATTTGACCTCTTGAGGAAAACTTGGAGACAGGCCAACAGATCCCTTAGCAACTATACCCGCTGCTCAAAAAAGGAGCATAGGTGGGGTCTCAGGAACGGTCTCACACTCCTGTAGAGTCACAGACCTCACTCAGATCTAGCTGAGTGTTTTTCCCGGAAATAACCTACGTCAGATTGAAACAGCTTCACCAGCTTGGCTCAGTCATCTTTTGGCGCTGAGGCTGTAAATTGGCTACAACATTAAAAATATAGGCTTTTTGTTCTATAACTTTATATCTTCTATTCGTTTTTTTTTTTGTCTGTACCCTTTATGTCCAGATTCGCTCAAATCCGGACTTTTCCAGCAAGATGAAAAAGTCCACCAGACCAAGGAGGACTTGCATTCCTTTGAATAAACAGAGATAAACTAAGGATATGAGGTGTAAATATATCGTTTATGAAAAACACGAGTTTCCGGGGACACTAGTAGCCTGAGACGGATTACTGCGCCACTGATTAAAAAAAAGTTAATAAAAATTCCTTCTGTCCTGGAATCGGGGAACAAGTCTTCCTGTATATGGTGTTGAAAGAGCGGCCACAGCTATATCGCTAGATATAAAGGTTCTTATAAGGAATCTCACCCACCGTAAGGTCAAAAGATATGTTAATAAATATGACCTTATTATGCCTTCATGTCTGCTGGATTTTTATAAATACAAAAATACATAAAATGACCCCTTAGCGAAAGTCAATGCTTGTTTTTCTCAAAAGATAAAGAATAATAGGAGTTAAGAAGAATCCCACCTCCTTACATTACGAAGACGATGTCTATTCCTGGAAGTCGTTTACTTTCTAACACTGGAATGAGGTTCTTTTCATTGCCAGTAGTGAAGCTCTGATCTGGTTTTATATCACAGATTCCAATGGTTTATGAACTGAATGAGACATTGAATAATTGTTTTACTTTTTTTTCTGAATTGAAACTTATTTATAAATCTTTAATATCTTCATTCTTAAATACTTCAGATCAGGACTATTTCTTGCTGTTAATTGTTCTGTGTCAATTATGGTTAATATATTTTTTTTTCTTTAATTTATTTAACCGTACAATGCAGGGCTTTCTGCACTAACACAAAAGTTGAAGGGTACATAAGAAATGTATCGTATATACCGTTTAAATTCATAGCTATTTACATACCTATATACATTTATATAATATTATGTATACAATATACGTACACTTTATTCTATCTAAATAATATTTTATTCACATTATACCCTAATTAATTTGATTATATAAAATTTCTTCAATTTCATAGGGCCCAACCATCCCTCTAATATACATTCCTTCTTTTTAAAACTGTGTCTGCAAGTTTAAAAAATTCCCTGAAATACTGTTTATACAGAATCAGTTTACTAACGTTATCCTCTGTAATACCCTCAACCATCATATTCAGATTAAACTCAGATCACAATAATTCGGACATCCAAACAATGTGTGAACTAGACTCAATCTGTCCTCAAAGGCTTAAGTCACTTTCTACCAAATCAAAGTATTTCAACTTTCCCTCGAGTCCGTTACCAGTTAATAAAGTTACCACATTTGCCTCCAGTACACCACGGCATCTTCTTAAGATCGACACTATAGACCTTAGGGATGAATCTGTAAGTGTCTCTTCCCTGATCTGTTTTATCCCAGAGATCTTGCCATACTTTGTGAAATTGGTATGAGCCAGCTCCCCCACCTCTATTCTCATTAGCGTTACAGCAGATTCAAGGTCCTTGTTGGCCACTAACAACCATGGTTATTATTGGCTGTTCGATGTTCAGAAAAATGGGTTCAAATTGTAAATTTGGAATTTCTTATAACTTCCCTGACGTTGCCTTATGTTGAGCAATTTGAATGTCAGAGAAATAAGTTGTAGGTTTATTCCCATAGACGTCTTTTCCTCAACACGTAATCCACACTGAATCAATAAATTAAAAAAAAAAACTGTCACGAAAGCATTAGTCACGCGATTCTGATCAGCAACAGGTGATACATCTGCGCATTGTTTCATCACTGCTCACATTAACTGGGCACGCAGCCAACTGGTACAGTGAAGGAGACAGGTTTCTCGTGGTTTTAAAGACCACTGCTTGTGTAATGAAACTGTTCGAGTTAATGACGTTAATCCTACAGCAAAATATATTCCGAAAGAAGTCGCTAATGACACGTTACAATTATCGGTTGATTACCGAACTGATTCGTGAACTTTGGTTGAACTCGTTCTTCGAGTGACTGTAATCGTGTCACGTCTCATACGAGGAATTTCATTTTAAAATTTAAGTAATTTTTGAGCGTACAACGATGGTAAATAAAGGTTTTAAAATAGTCATTCTCGTACTGACCGGTAACTGTGTCAGGTTACTGGCAGGTTACCACTCTTCTATAAGCAGACACTTGACACACGCAGACATGTACTTTGAGTGGCGTCAGTTGAGGTATTTTTAAATATTCCTCTGAGAATTTCGTCTTTCTCTCGGTCATTTTCTTTCTGTAAATGTCCGGCTTCCCATTCAACAACTTCTAGAGTGCATTCTGTCCATTAACACGGACAGCACGACGATGATTTCCTAGTAATTTTGTTTCTGATACGCATTTAGAAACAACCTGCGTGAGTGAGCTCAGTATTGTGTTGAACTTGGCCATATGCTTTTACACGCTGAATCAGATGCTTCGTTCCGCATAGATGACATTTAATACTGGTTTACAACGTTGTGCTTCACTAAGCTTAGCCCTCCTAGGTTAGTTGTCTTTTATTCTTTTTCCTGTCTCTCCCTTTTTTTGCAGACTGATGAGCGTAGCATCCAAACATGCTGAGCATAGCCGTTAGTAAATTGATCCAGATGAACATTTCTCTTGTTAGTTTATGTTGGTTCAGATGACTGAAACAACATTAAGTAACGTAATGTTTACTATTGCAATTATTCTGTGCAAAAATGGTTAACATGGCTACCAGTTTACGTTTTAAATTTTTTTTTCTATACTCCCTTTCCCAAATATTGGCTTCAAAACCTTTCCTGAGTTCAGCCAATGATTACTGGGACAGTTCACGGCTGGTTCTCCTCTTTACTGGTATACTTGGTTATCTCTGACTAAAAATTATGAACGCAATTTTATTTCCTACTTGAGATTATCAAAAACCACTCAATTTTAAGCGTGTTAGCACATGTGCATAATGTGCCTGTTGTCTTCTCCATCTGTTCATCTGTCTGTTCGTTTGTCCGCATGTAATAATCAGTTCCTGACGGATATATTTTCGTGCAATTTTATATTTGGTCCATATAAAAGGATTTGTCGAGCTATCGGAAATTTCATTTAAATTTAGACTAACAGAGCTGTCCCAAATATCATTAAAATAGGATTAATCGGAAATTATTATATATTTTTTAAACATATCACAGACTATTCATATACCTTATATTGTAGCTAAAGCACCGGATATTATGCTTCTTGCCGTGCGCTGGTTGGCTGCTTGTACTGAAACCATTTCGTCTCGGTACAGGCATAAAAATCGTTGCTTTTTTCTCTCTCTCTTTTTCTTTCTTTTTTTTTTTTTTGTTAGAAATCATGAATTATTACTATTTTCTAATGCGCCTGAAGCGTGACGCACCGCATATATTAACCAACTTGTTTAGACTACATGTCAGAATTGACACACAGTAGAAGCTACCATCAATTGCATTTGCTAGTAATGAAAGAAATGTTGAAATTGTTTTAATTGATAATGTCGTGTTGTCTGTGTGCCAACAACCCTGTTTCTTTTTGCTACATGTGCGAAAATTTTCTGAGATATTCCGCATCTTCTATAACCCAGAAAAAAGTGGAAGCTTCTTTAGTATTCCGGAGTATTGTGAATAAAAAAAAAATTAATCATTTATAAATCAAAAGACTACGAGAAGATTGTCGACAAAATACTAGCTTCATAAAGTGAGGTTGCAACATGGATGTGAAGGTTTTATGCACAGCCACCTCGAGTACTTTCCAGAACTTGAACGAAGTGAGTAAAGAGAGAAGGTGAAAAGTTTCGCCAAGATATCAATACTGTATTATGGAACAAAAATATAGGGATAAATGGATTGAGCCAATGATGAAAGGTTAATTGCTGGAACAAACTTCCATCTGTCGTTGTGGAAGTCGATAGGTTGAATAAATTTAAGGAGGAACTGGACAGGCATTTGGAGGGAATGGTTGTGTGAATTTTTTTTTTTTTTTTTTGGCTGATTCTGCATAAGCTCATACACTTGCTTCCTTGCATCACACGCCACTACTACTACTACTATATTTCAAAAGGGATTCGTGTGATGAGATCCCTGTGGGAAAACTGTGGAACTACTAAATAAAGCATTTCATTAAGTGAGGTGATCGAGTACCTGTGTTCATTATCATTTGTTCTTAACTGCTCTGTACAGAAAACTATCTAGATAATACGATTTTTATTCTGTTTTTCATTTTGTACTAAGAATTGGCATGATAGAACAAAATCAATTACAAATTTTCAATCTGTACTTAAAACTGCAGAAGTTCACCTATTTCCATTAGAAACGCAAATGTTTTTTTTATATACAGGGTATCTCAAAAATATTGGTACAAACGTTTATGGGAGGTAAGTAACATCTAAAGGAATGTGAATCGCATAGGAACCCATAACCGGAAACGTCACCGTAAGTCGGTACACGGCTCTGTTCATCAGTTCGTGAGAGGGAAAATTTCTGGTTTACTCATTCACGCAGTAGTCGCCGCACGAAGAGCATGCATCGATATACGAACTGCGAGCTGGCAGACATGCACCTAGTGTATGGATCAGCAGAGGGCCCATACGGTGTGCGCCCCCATGCGGCACAACATCGCTTCGCAATAAATGTGTGGGCCGGTATGGTCGGTGACTGCTTAGTCGGCACATACCTGTTACCATCCCGCATGAACTCCACTGAATATCGGATCTTTCTTGAACAAGTTCTACCAGGGTTACTTGACGATGTTCCAGCAAATGTGAGACGCAACATTTGGTTTCAACATGATGGGGCGCTTGCTCATTATGGAAGGTGTGTTCGTGACCATTTGAACAGGCGTTTTGGGCGTCGATGGATTGGCCGTGGTAGACCCGTTGCCTGGCCTCTACGCTCACCTGATTTATCGAGCCTTGATTTCTTTCTGTGGGGAGGCCCTCAAATCTATCGCGTATGAATCGCCTGTGGAGACGGAAATGGATCTCGTCTGCGCTGCTGGTACTGTCAAAGAAACTCCTGGTGTGTTCGACCATGTCCGTCAATCCATGCTGCGTCGGTGTCATCGTGGAACCTTTGAGCATCTGTTGTAACATCATGAAATTCATCCATCTCGTACTCCATTGTTAATATTATGTCAAATACAGTAAATGTTTGCCACTAATTACTGTCTTGTGTCATTTCTGCTTCTTGTGCCTCTGCTACTACTTTCCCGTGACGTTTCCGGTTATGGGTTCCTATACGATTCGCATTCCTTTAGATGTTACCTACCTCCCCTAAACGTTTGTACCAATATTTTTGAGACACCCTGTATACCAGTGTTATGTAAGTAGGTGTACCTATCTGGGAATTTCATGTCCTGGGCTGGTTTTGTTTTAGACTATGGTGTGGCTATTTCAACCAATAATGTGCGCATTGTGATTATTAATTAATTTGGAATTTTCTTTTATCTGTGGAGATAAAGATTAAGGCTGGTTATTTGTGATACCAAAAAGAGCTCTCTCTCTCTCTCTCTCTCTCTCTCTCTCATGCTGTTGTTTGTTTGGGCCATAATGTGCCTAATCTATGATGAAGTTCTTTTCCTCATTATGGCGTTCTTGTATGTGATACTTTAAATTTGAGTTATTTCGTATTCACACCTAGGGTAAAGGTATAACAAATATGTACCTCCCTAATATGCCATTGCATGAGATGACTAGGCCACGTAACCATTTAATGCATCCTTCGTCTCCTACGGTGACACATTTATAAAATATTAGTCACCGACTGCATGACCAAAAACATTCGCCGGTTTACAGGAAATTGGATGGGCTAATTTTATTGCTTGACCTTAGCAAAAGGAGTTGCGTCATTTGTGGGTGGAACTGATCAATGCGTATGAAAAGCCAAGGTTAGCAAGCTTGTCTGGCCTTCAAAAAAATAAGCATCCTGGAGCCACACGCTCCATCGTCCATTCATTCGTGTTCATCTCTTCGAATAAATGCATAAATACTAAAAACTTGTTATGAAAGAACAAGATAGATAGATTGAAGGGGGGTAAGAGAGAGACAGATGCATCAAAGTAATTACTTTATAGTTTTATAGTATTTTGGTCTACAAATAATCTCCGAAGAATTACTATATATTGAAATGGCTAAATGTTGCAAGGAAGTGGAATTTTTCCTTATCTGTTTTAAAAAAAATAATTTGCCCATACTTACTCCATCGCCAAAAAAAGTGATTATTCAATTCCTTTTTGAACTTAACCAAACTCCCCGCCTCAGTCATCTTGGAAGGTAATTTAATCCAACACTACGCTGCCCAAAAATGAACGTCATGAAATCCAGCCTAGAACTGTTGTGTTCTAGGCTGGTTTGCACGTAGGTTGGACTGAAAACCATACATATCTGCCTCGTGCAGCATATTCACTTATTGAGAAAGGGGTCGCGGTTCATTTTACTCTGTTCTTTCGCTTTATTTGAGACCGAGGGCCGAATACTTAACCTTCTGGCTTGTGCTTATGCTGAACTTAGAGACAAATACCATTATACACGCATCACCGAAAAGATGAATTTGCTAACATTAAAAAAAAAACAAAAAAACTGGAGAACTTCGTAACAGCTGTCCGGCGGTGTTTCAGATGTATTTTTATTTTTAAATGTATAGCGTATTCACCTGTTTAGATCATACTATTCACTTTAAAAGATATTAGCAACTGAATACTGTTGAACTTTCGTTAAGGTGGCGTACTGCATAAGATACTATATATGTCAACTGAGTACTGTACAATAATTTTCCCTTGTTGTTCTATCTCTGTAATTTTTCACGAAGGCCTTTTTGTGTCAGTGTTAAATCAACTATCGTTTAACAGTGAAACTAAAAAGAATGATTCTCATTAGTGATCCTCAGTTCTTCAGCTGCTTCTTTACAGGCGTTCTGAATAGTTTTTGGACCATGATGGACTTGGAAACAAAATGCTCGTTAGCGGGCTTTAGAAAATTCCCGTATTCTATTGACAATCTCATTAGTTAGTGTGGTTATGACTATCTAGTTACTGATATCTTTGGATCTATACGTATCGAAGATAGTTTTACCTTAGATGTTTTTAGTATAGAATGACCTTATTGATTTTCTCATGGATTACGGAGATGGCACCACTGAAACCTGGTTCTGACACACTGCGCAAGGTCTCATACAGGTATTGTGTTGGATTTAGGTTTAGAAAGAGAGTATGTACCCTCAGATGTCTTGATGTTCCTGGTGCGCGCGCGCAGGTCTCTTTGCGTCTACAGTGGCCATTCTCATCCGGGAAAAAAACTTCTGCTGTTCATTCCCAATAGATACTGCGCACTCACACGACCAGTGATTGATTCGACAGTTCATTTTGGAACCAAATCCAGTTCATTAAAATTAGAAACGTTCTCTTTGCTATGCTAATGGGGATAGTCTGAGCGTGACTGCATGACGCATTTATGAAAGGTCCTTTCAAATCAGCCTCGTGTCTGCAGCCATTGCTAACTGGTTCTCGTACGAAAAATTTCCACTAGGAAATATGACGTCATCTCTCGCCACTCGACATCAATAAGCACGCGCACCAATAGTTGCCGCTTCTGAAGCCAGTGTTCCATCGAGGAACACGGAAAACATTTTGTGCCAGAAAATGGGCAGAACACGTGGTATTAATAAGGTGACAATCTCACGCGTAACCATGTGCTCGATAGGCCGTACAATACAGTGTTGCCTGGCAACAGTTTAAATAGGGTTGTTTTGAAAAGCTCACGTACAGCATTATTTCTGGTAGTGAGGGGACAGAATGGCTTTATCGCATATCATAAAAGACTTACCCTTGGAAAAACTAAGCTTGCAACACTCTTACAACAGTAACTTGCTGGAAGTTTTCGCTTATTATCTTAATTGACGTCAGATACCACATTACAACACAGTTGTTGGAAGATTAAGACCGCAATAATGGATAGGCTTATTTGTTTTTCATTTACCAAAATAGTTCACAGATTGACTGAAACGTGTTTAGTATGGGACTATAGTTACCATCTAATCTGTAATAATTTCGAACTATTTTAACTGAATTCCGGTAACTTCGAGTCATTTTGTCCGGGGAGAAATCTCCCCTCTTTCTTCTCCTGCCATTCAGATTCCACGTCGATTATCCCTTACTTTGACATCGTTGTTTAGGGAACGTCTAACCCGCAAAATAAAAGAAAAAGGAAACTGCTTTAATTTCGACAGTTAGCGAGCCAGTTGTCCCGATCGCTTCATACTTTTAAGAGTTAAAATAGTGACCAAATGACTGACTCAGATGAGCAACGATAACACTCCCTATATGTATTTTACAGTTATGACCTCTGCCAGGCGTCTCTATGTAATTTTCCAACTATATTTAATCCAATTAGACTGAACTTTCTGACTTCCTTTTCGAATGCTGTTATAGCAAGTACTATCAAATATAGTAGTAAAAGATTGCAGCTACGTCTCTACACGTACCTTTGATCATTTACGTCACTAAAAGCTAAAAAAAAAAAAAAAAAAAGTGCTAATTGTGATCTCTTCTAGCTTGTTTTTATTACATTATTCGCGTATATATTTTGATATCCTTCAAGGACTTCAGACCACTTCAAACAAAATTATATCAAAAACTCACTAGAAACATGGCATCTCTATATCCATTATTTATCATGTGACTTATGCTACAATAAACAACATCCCACAACTTTTGTTCTGATGCTGCGCTTAATTCAACTTCAAGATTGATCGCAATAAAGGTCACTATAATAAAAATTACAGGAACAAAGCAACCGGAAAAATTTGTGGGAAAAACAACATTCAAAGCGCTGATTATTTAGACGTTAATAATGATACATTATTTCCTTAAAGTCAGCATGTAGGGCTTATCTTAGGTCTAGGCAAACTAGACATGTGCCTAGGGCCCGTACCTTGAGGGGGCCCGTAAATGGCAATGGACACAGCCAAAATCGCAACGCGTGACATTGGAGTATTGCCAATTATATGTCGACATTTTATTAACTACAATGTCAAGCGATATGATAAAAGTATTATATTTAGGTCTTATTTCTCGCTTCTTCGCGACCCCTTGAACTTCTTCCGCGACCCTCCAATGGGATCGGGAACCTCTGTTTTACATAGATGGCATATTTGCGTTTTTGTCATTTGCTGTACTGAATTTTTACATTTTATTTGTGTCTTAATTTTGATTTTGTTTTGTAGAATATTATTTGTTTCAACTCATTGGGAATAATACTTTTGCCTAGGGCCCGCATATCCTCAAAGTAGGCCCTGTCTGCCTAAAAGACAGCGCATGCGCTCACTGTCCAATGACACATCATTCATACGCAAACAATATTTAAATCACTAGATGTAGAAAATTACCCGAGCTCAGTATTTTTGCAAACGTTACAGAAATATTTAAAAATTGCACGATAGGTTACAGAACAGATGAACTTATTTTCCCAAAAGGACGCGATCTAATAACGTCTCATATTCGCTTTCTTTCTTTCTTTCATTCTATTTTATTTTATTATACAACCAAAAAACTCATATCTCTAATTAGAGATATAAGCTCTAAGCTGACTTGTGCTATGTGTATAGAAGCGTGTCCAAGGACAGGTTTGCGCCATGTTTTACAGGATAGCAAAAATGGGGGAACCCTCCCTACCTTCGTCTGAGAAAAACTAACTACAGCTCCGAGCGAAAAGATTATTAACAAATTCCTGCAGTAGTCAACAGGATTTAAACTCAGATGAGCAGAGAAACAACCGTACTGTTTAAAGGTCATCGTGGCTGCTTTTATTATAAAAAAAAGACAAACACATTACACCGACACAAGCATAACATGGCAATGAAGCGCTTTAACAACCATATCGAACTAAGATAAAACATACTTAAAGAAAATTCCAACTCGCTCAATATTTTGTACGTCGTCCAATACCTTGATGCGACTCAATCACGGTATTGGACAATGTAAGCATTCCATTTCTTTCCAACAAGTCCAAACATCTGTTTAATGCAATATTCTAATTATGGCTATAAAATCAAGGGTTTTACAAAGAGGAAAGCGACCTGACAGATCTATACATCGCAGCTCAAAAGTTAAGTAACAACCATTAGATCTGAGATACAGATAAAAATATTTTTGGTGGACCTGATCTTGTTCCTTTGATCTTCTGGAAAAATTGTTTTAATTCTCTCTCTCTCTCTCTCTCTCTCTCTCTCTCTCTCTCTCTAAAATTTTGCTTCAATCTCTTCAATCTTCTTCAATCTCCTTCAGCCCCTTCAATTTCTTCATGCATACAGGAATCTATCCTGATCATTTCAAGAAGATAAATGTGATATCTACAGTATATACCAATATACCAACTTCAATACACCAACTCTAAGGAAAACTGTAGAAAACCCAGAGACTTAACTATCTGCTTAACTCACTTGAGAAAATTTTGATTTATTGATCTGGCGCATGCTTTTGATACTATTTTACCATTTTGATTCCGTCTCTCATTCTCTGCTTAGCATAAAATTAAAACATAATACATTATGGGCATTATATTCATTACATATGCCGCTCCAGTCTGGTACAACAAAACTACAATGGTCTCCAATCAACAGAAGCTAGAAACTATCCAGTGGACAATATTACTGACAACGTCTCGAGCCTGCTGCACGGTCAGCACCCACGCCCTGCAGGCCCTAGGGAGGGGGGCTCTCCCCTTGGACCTGGAGGTAGTGCGGTCTGGCATCCTAACCAACCTGACCAGAGGCTACCACCTTCCGAGACTTCACCTCAAACACAGCAAACAACCACAAAATGAAAACCCGACGTTTGACCGAATACTTACATGATCTCTGGCAGCAACGCTGGAATGACAGCACAAAAGGCGCCATTACCAAAAACTTCATTCCAGACCTCAGAAAAACCTCATCCAGAAATGCCGGTCTGGCTTTCCCCAGGCCTACTGTCCTCATACATACTCACTGGGCACGGAGCCATCAGAGGAAAGTTAATAACAATGGGATTAACAGAAAACCCCCTATGCTTATGCGGGCTCTCAGAGACCTGGGAGTACCTAATGTATACTTGCCCAAACTACGAAGACCTAAAGTGTGTATTAATTACCAAAATACACTTTAATCCAAAGGACCAAGAGCATTACCTCTTGGAATCCAGCGAGACCTATAATGCCTTTACCAGTTTCGCACAGGAACTCTTTTAGAGACGAAGGACCCTCCCACCGCCATAATCTTGGCTTATATTACCACTGTACATAATCTCCTAATCGAAGAGGACATCTACAAAGCATTTACCCAGTTCGCCCAGGACCTCTTAAATAAATCCTGGAGGAGACATTATCCCATGAATGACTATCCACAAATCCTGGACGGGACACCATCCCATGAAAGACTTCACATCAACCCTGGATGGGACATCAACCAAAGAATGTCTGTCCTAAAATCCTGGACGGGACACCATTCCATGATGATTTCTGCAGCTCGCTATACGCCCCTTGGCGATCTGAGCCGGATGCCCTTGTCTGGTTCACTTTCACTCCTTTTCCCTGGTGGTGGGGGAGGAGACGGCATCTACTTCTCCTCCCCTCGCCGCCGCTCCTCTTTCTCCTCCCTATGGGGCATGGGCTGCCCTACAGGCCACTTCTGGGGATGCCTTCTCTATTGTCCTCATATTTCTGACTTTCCCTCAGAAATATCCAAATTCAAATTGCTCACAATCATTTCGGCCCAGCAAAATTCTAGCATAATTCTCCCTTTTTTTTTTTTTTTTTTTAGGCCCTAGCCACTGAAATCTCAGGAAATTAGGTGACAGGGCTTGCCATAGTACCATTTAAAATACTTGTGTACCTGGTCTGCCTCCACGGGGCCAAGTGTAGGCCCCAGTTGGGATCCAACGGCTAAATATCCAGATGAACAACGGTACACGACACTACACATGTACAAAATCCATACACTTTTAAACCTCTGGCATTGACAGTGTTCTGTTTCACACCCACAATGTATACTAAGCGGAGATAGGGGAAACCCCTGGTGCCGTTTGACCCTAAACACACTTTACCATTGTACATCAGAACTGAGGACAGAGCACAATCCCAACAGCGAATACCAACACAAAGGACTCTCCATATACGAGGACCCTAACATGGCACCCCTGATCCCACGAACGTCACATCGGAACAGACAAACGTCTACTGGTGTCTGATGTCAAGCATGCAGGGATGGACTCCCTCTGGTCCCTCCTCCAAAGACTAAAGAATAAACCATTTTAAAAATCACAATATGAAACCAAAGGTGGGACTTTGTCCCAAAAGAAGGCACAGACAGGACGCCTCTGTTCCTGAAGGAACAAATGGCCCACTCTACCAACTAAAACTCCAGCAATGAACCCAAGTACCGAATATTGTTTTTCCCACGCAATACTGGACTATCTCCGAACCTAACCTCACTACTATTGACACTCTGACGGGACTCCTCAGTCTCCCCCCAAAATGGACAAAACCTGGACATGGATTACTATGGTGTCCTTGATATAGAGATGGCCTATTAGCGACTCTTAATCCGCTCTCCCTTGAGCGGATCTTTCCTTCCAATTCCCCGGGCGGGAGGAGAGGTTCCCCTCTTCTCGCCTCTCCAAAATTTTCACTCCGGTGGGGCATGGGCATGCTCACTTTCAT
This sequence comes from Mastigoproctus giganteus, assembly GCF_048544385.1. Taxonomy (NCBI): domain Eukaryota; kingdom Metazoa; phylum Arthropoda; class Arachnida; order Uropygi; family Thelyphonidae; genus Mastigoproctus; species Mastigoproctus giganteus. The sequence goes on along the minus strand of NC_143585.1, from coordinate 80,203,178 downwards.
TCCGACTTCATCCCCCGAGTCTTCAGTCTCCCCTCCCAATACTTTCTCTTACACAGCGTTCGTCCCACACGTACAAACTTAAATTACAACAAAATTTTCCCCGACCTTTTAGGCTCCTAGAACTCGTCCTTTCAGCGTACAACCCCACGCAGGCTCTTTTAACGAAATCTTACCTAAATCAACCGCGATCACTTAAACTTTTTTTTTTTTTTTTAGGTCCTTCCACTGAAATCCCAGGAAAGTATGTGGCAGGACCTGCCAGAGTATCACTTACTGGTAACACCTGGCTAGTCTCCACGTGGCGGGGTATGGGCAACGTCGGTTCCCAATAGGGGCCCGACGAACAATGGGCACAACATCTTACACAACCCACGACCCACACACTTTTAAATCTCTGGCTTGACAGTGTTCTGTTTCCGATACGCGGAGATGGAAGAAACCCCAGGTGCCGTTTGACCCGAATATACCTTATTCTTGATTCATTATAGTCTTGGCTTATGAGTAATATCGCTAACAAAAAGCATAGTGTTGAACTCCAGGGAGCGAACTTTGCTTTTATTCCCCAGTGCGGGAGTCCATTTGGATCACTACTTTCCACCATCTTTTTCAATAACCTTGAAAATATATACAGTGACAGTAAGTTGCTGTACTTATGTTTGTGGGTGATGATAATCGTTCGAAATATGTTTCAATGAGCTTTACAGACCGAAGGAAAAACATTACATCAACAATACCTGCAAGATACGACATAACAGTATCAACACAGTTTCTCAAACTAAGGAATTTGATATCACTTTTAAACAAATGTAACTTCGAGAAGCATGTGACCAACACAGTCAACTAAGCAACCAAGAAGACAAGATTTATATAAGGGAATTCCCTTTCATTTCCATGATTCTAAATTTCCTGTTCTTCTTTCCAAATCTTTAGTATTTCCGAATCTTGAATTTTCCTCCCAGATAACAAACCCTTACCTGTAAGTTCACTGAACAATTTGTAAAGGTGTAAGAAAGATTCATCAAATACTTTACCAGCAGACGTCCTATGTTTTATCATAGAGAATATTACATCCAGCTGAGCCTTCTAAAAAGTAAGAACATTCTAGGTCTCAATTTATTTATTGAGACGTTATGGCATATCTTTTTATTTTGAGATCTTGGAACATTCTAGATCTCAAAATATTTGCTCTACAATTACTAGAGCAACTCTTCTTTCATATCATATTCCTACAGTATCTACCAGAAAAAAAAATTGGCATGCCACACAAAGAAGACAAAAGGACTTTGCCAGAAACGACTTCAGTAATAGAGCATCCATCTATGCAAATCGTTCAGGACTTGACATGTTATTGGACTTCAATTCATTCATGATTTTGCTAATGGTGTCAGTACTGAGGATGCTTAGAATACTGGTGCATTCCATTTACTGTATAACTCTTAATAATCTTCATCCCATGTAATGTGAAAAGGATTTGACTGAATGAACTGGTATAAATTCATAATAAGTTAAATTGACAAAGACAGTTTAACTTTTTACGAATGTGCAAACAGGTATATTACAGGCAACAAGCAAGGTCCAGTGAATAACAAAATTACATTAATCTTGTAAGTAAAGTTAAATCAGACAAGGAGTTTTAAGTCAAACAGGCTCAAGGCAAATTTATTTTAGCATTGTGAAAAGCAAATTATGTTGTTGTGTTGTCATTGTAAAATTCAATATTTCGTAGGCTACAGATATACGCGAAGTTTATCAACAAAACATTATCCTACAATTTTGCCTATTCGCACAAATGTTCAAGAACTTGAGTTGATTACAACAAGATAATGTTGTAATAAAAACATTACACTTAAATGTTCATAATACAGCTTTAGAAAGAACTAAAATTGTTTGGATTGAGGTCATAGTTAGAAAACAATGAAATCTCTGGTTATTCTCATATTTAGATGAAAAAGAACCATTATTTTTCTTTAAGACGTTTATCCTTAAGAACTTACCTACAACGTTTCCATACATCGGTTATCTCAAAGTGGTAAGTGCATATTTTGGTTTGGAGTGTGTTCTGTTGTAAACTGTTAACCGCAGTGTCAACACAGGGAAATTTTGGGCGGATAGTTTAACGCACATATTTAAAAGGGTCGACTTTTCCTCTACATATACCAGATTTACCAATTCATCTTATGGATCTGAATTTAGAACGTAGCAGATGAATTTAACTGTTAAATATTAGCTTCTAGTCAAAGCCAACTCCAAGGACGATGCGGACTTGAAAATTTGGTTCTGCTCATTGGAGAAGATTCAGAGTTTAGATTAAACATAATGAACGCTGATTTTTAGAGATTGATTTGTGAAGAAAAAGGTGCTGGATAGCTTGATAATTGCTGTAATATACTGTCTGTTAAATAAATTGAGACCCAAAGATCAACTGTGGATTAAATCATAGTTAGCAGCTTCACGTTATTCTACACAGCTTGTAAGCTGCTTGTGAAGATCTCTGTACCAAGCAAGGAACGACCAGAACGTAGCCCGCTTTCTCTCAGCTTTCTGATAATGATGATTGTCGTATAGGCCAAGTTAAGTCTGAATTCGCAATGTTTAAAATCTGTCGAATGGTCATCGATCTGTGTCTTTTAGCAAACACGGATCTGTGGATTCTCTTGTGCTGATGTTTATTTGGTGGCTCTAGATCCTTAAAGATCTCTAGATAAAAAAAAAGTAAATCTTTTATCGAACGATGTTAGAGCCGTTGAAGTATTTTAGCGTATCTCTCCCAACAATTTTTGGTTAACATAATCAGATCAGAATTTACAAAAATGACCCTATCATCTCATCTATTTTATTCAGTAATGCTTTTCTTGATTTTACCTATGTGCATTTTCTTTCTAGTTTAGTACGTCCTTGGAAATTCTTTTAATTATCCTGTCACATTCTTAATCATATAACTTGTTCATATGACTGCTGACTATTCAAAATATTAGTTCCACGCTTGCGGGCACTTAACTGCCGTTTTTCAGCACGGTCACAGAGAATCCAGTAGTGGCCCACTGTTGGTTGAAAAATGTTATACAGCATACGTTCTTCCATCTTTGTGCTAATTGTAGATTTACAGCTAGTCACTGTAACGTTCCTCGATTAGCTTCTGCTTCTGTGAATTTTAGGCGCATTGGTAACTCAGACTACAGTGAGCCAGTTCCTATGGTAATCTGGGTTATTATGTTTTGTTGAGTCGATTTGAATGTTGTGAGGCCTTAAAAGCGCATAGTAACTAATGGAGGAGGGGGGAAATCCTACTGATCCTTCACTACTATACCATCTGATCAGCTAACTACAGCCTCGATTTAAGAGGCATTTAAAAATTCTAAGATTACAGTAACGAGTCAAATGAAAACGAGATTGTCTAAATTAAAATTTATGGGTTGATACTAATGGCTCTACTCAACAATAGGACACGTTAGCTGTCCTGTATGATTCATAGCGGCAGATAAAATATGGTATTCACAGTGACGAGTGCGTCCATGCCAGCGCAAAGTGGTGTTATGTGGTGCACTTAAAGCCAGAGATCACGGGACTCAGTTATAGTAGAAACAAATCATCATGACGGTTGAAGAAATCAACTTTCAAAAGTACTAGAAACACTGAAAATAACTTCCAATTAAATTGTTTGAATTGAAACAGTATTTTATGCACAGTATATAATTAGTACAGTATATAAAGAGCATTTAATCATTATTATAAATCCCAGATGCTAAATTTTTCCTTGAATGCCAATTTGAGTGTAGAATTTTCGAAGGATATACAACGTTAAATTTACTACTTCATCCTGTTCCCTTCAAGTGGAGATATATTTTTTTATTTTTTATTTTTCTGCTCCTTGAAGGCTTGCTCAACAGTAGTCTGGTTAATCAAGGTATAACTCCACTATTAACAACGGAATCTTTATGTGCGAGATACTTGTGAGCAAGTGGACCTAAGCGGAAACTTGTACACATTCCAAATTAAGAAAGAACTTTTGTTTTTCTTAAAGGCGCAAGTCAGTAGTTATTCAAAGAAAACATTTTCTTCAACGTGCGTAATTATGTGATGACAGAAAATTCTTTCTGTCTACGAGTCTTGATTCTATATATAGAATCCACTCTCGTGGAGCCAGTATTCGACAGCAATCAGTCATTGTTTCGTCATTATCCCAGTGGGGATCGCGTGACGTATGAGTAGTGGTGGGGGGATTTTTTCTGTCGACTCGACACAATTTTTTGTTATATAACGTTGGATGAGCAACGCAAGAATTATAGTAACAGAAATCACATATTCCTACTCTCAGAATAGGCAAGTTATCCCTATACCTTTCTTTATTTCCAACAGTAATGCAATTTGAAAGTCATAAATTATTAGCACCGTGTTTAGTGTAACGAATCAGTGCGTTGCATACAATTACAATTGAGCTGTATGCTAAGCGTAGATTGTCACTGCTCACAATTAACCTCTCCGTGACTTCAGGCGGAAACCAAAGGAGATGTGGTTGAACAATTTTATCAGGAGTCTTGGAATGATCGCTTTGTTTCCATTCAACGCGTTAGCACGATTCCATGCATGCACTCTCTTTCTATTTTCAGAAACGGCTCGCAAATTACGCCCGCTTTCTGTGTTTCCAAAACATCTGCTGCACAGCGCGAGGTACGAACTACATTTCCCACATTATGTTCGCTTGAAATCGTGCAATCATCTTTCCTAGTACAGCTTCGTCAACCCTCAGTCCACCTTAATATGCTTTTAGTATCGAAATAAATACGCATCTCATTTGCATCCAAAGAACTGTATTTTTAGATGAATTTTTAACTTAAAAAAATAACGTTAAAAAGATAACTTTTGTTGACACATTTTTTAGTTAAAATGATGCGCCATGATCAGAACAATCATTAGCTTCAACAATCGTTTTAATCTCAGCAAACACAACAATGGAATCATGCACGAGCAGATTAAATGAAATGAACATTTACTTGCAGCCGCAGCATGAAAGCTAAAGAAGACCTAATGGAAAAATGAAAACTAAAGACCTAATGGAAAAATGAAAACTAAAGAAGACCTAATGGAAAAATGAAAGCTAAAGAAGACCTAATGGGAGAATTTGTAGGTCTGCACATCTTTGTGTGCAGGGCAACAAGCTCTCCCATTACTATCGCTCAGCAGTGCCATAAAATCGGACACTGATTCGCCCTGTAATTCACGTAGCAAATGGCTGGAATGCACCTGACCACGACTGACGCCATTAAAACGTCATACTTCACGCTTTTGTACAGAACAGTCGCTCGTGTGGGATCACGCAATAAACTAATCAATCACAACTTCAATTATGACTTCTCAGCTGAGTAAATGGATGTTTAAAGCAAATGTACCCGACTATTCATTTCCGTCGTTTACCTCCGGTCACCGTAGTGACCCAGTGAACCATTCCACTCTTGAAATACCCTATAGGAAACGAGGAGAGACACTAGGCCGGTAATTATATGGCTCGTGTACGTAATCCTCCCTTGTAGACTTGCGTAATTTCTGGATGTAATAATAAACATTGTAATAACAAAATAGGAACTACGTCGTGGAAAACCTGATGTTTGAGACTTAAAAGTAAACCAAAGAAAAAGTAAACTACCCAAACATCGAATAACTCACGCAGAAAAAGTTCAGATGCGAACAGCAGCGTTTGGTAAGCATCTGATCTTTTGAGATGTTTATCTGTACGTGTATGAATAGCCAATCACCTGCTTGTCTTTAAAGCAATTTGAGTTTAATTTTTAATTAACTAAATTGCTTAAAATACAAGCTGATAGTTAATTAAATTTTTAGTTTATAATTAATTAAATTTTACTTTTTAAGCTTAAAAGGTAACTTTCATTTATAATTTGCTTGTTTAAAATATTTTAGGAGATTTTTAATCATGCCTTTTGCTTAAAATAAAAAATTTACAAAATATACAAAATACAAAATTTAATTTTACTTAACAATAGGTAAAAAATTTACTAAATATTGTTAAAATACATTTTTAATTTAAAATATAATTCAATTCTTAATTTGTTAAAACATAATATTTAAAATATATTGTATTTTATTATTTTGGCTCATTTTAAAAATTAAAATATTTACATTAGTAAAGTTCTAATTCATTCGATTTTAAAACATAAATATAAAAATTAAATGTATTTTTATATTTATGTTTTATTTAAATCGTGTAAAAATATAAAATAATTTTTTCCGCTTTAAACTTGAAGTCTAGAAATGCGATATAATAATTTCAAATATAATTTGTTTTTAATTATTAAAATACAATTTTTAATAACAATTTCACGAACTGATCTCAATATATAAGGGTTAAAGGATTTTAATTACCATATTCAATGGTCACGTGGGTTATACCCACCGTGTAATTAAAATATTTACATTAATAAACTACCACTTAACTGTTTTTATTCTAAATAAAACAGTAAATACAAAAAAATAAACTTAATTTAATTTATATATATATTAAATTAAATTGCACCTGTTTTATTGAAAGAAATTTTTTTTCATGCATTAATTTATATATAAAAATGAAATAAAGTATTCCATTTTTAATTTTAAAATCAATCCCAGTATACTTTTTCTGACCTGTCACAATTATCCATTTGATTTTCCCAATTACCCTTCCCACCTGAATTACCACACCGAAATAACTTGTGCAAACACGTTTCACAACACTGAAAACGATTGTAATTTGATATTTTACCTACCTACCTTAAACTATCATCTAAAAACTGGTGTTTGATCTAGTACTCCAAGAACCGGTTTAGATGAATTCGATTAACATAAACATCAAAGGTGGAGTAAGTGGTAGGACAGGATGATTGATGGCGCTGCCGGAAACACTTTCCATTATGAACGAAGTCAGAAAATTAAGGGGTGGAAGTAATAAACAGTTTCTAGGGGAGGAAGGAAAGAATTATGATACTGTAACATCTCAGAAAATCGGGAAAGTGACTTATAAGTCTTAATAACCACACACCGGGTGGAGAGGACGTGGTTTGAGCCCATCGGTGACGTGAGGAATTTTTATGGGGCTTTTTCAAAACGTGGCCCAGTTAGTCGGTCTCAGGCGAGGGTAGCATGATTTTTCCTCCCAGAAACTCAGGTTTTTCTTCCAGCAAACAGAAAATCGACCATAGAACACATGCAATTTACAGACATTATACATGGATAAATATGGCCTTAGTTTCCAATGCTTCTAAAACCCTATTACAACTACAACAGCGCACTGTTTTATTTTCACGATACTAAACTTTGTGAAGTTATTTTCTTGTATTTTTGTTGCTATTGAGCAATCATTTTTTTTTTCTTACTACTGAACCCTGAGTAATAAATGTAGTTCAATGGCATGTTTCCAAATAGTCCAGTTTGCTTAGACGAGTATATACAACTACTACTTAGAGCTACAGTCGCGGACCTAGTCACAATGTATAATTGTCGTTTCCTAAAAGATTATCATGGGTAGAAGCATAATGTAATGGTAGACGGCAATAAATTAATGGTGATCCTGGGGCTGTTGGGTAACCCCAAAACCCTTTGTAATATCTCATCTGTATTGTTCCTCTACTTAGCGTGATCCGTAATTGTAGGTTGCTTCCGCATCTCAAAGAGCAGTTAGTATTGTAATGCTTATCTGCCATTGTTCGTGCGTATCGATGTGATTTATACCACAAACAGATAACCAATAGAGTTCGTAGAAGAAAGCTGTTATGCTCCTCAAAACCGGCCTTGAAAACTGTCCATCCGAATGCTAAATAAGTGAACAGTTTTCTGGTCGGTGCAGAATAAAGAAACTATTAATGACTCCGCGCATCCCATACTAACTGCCACTTCATACTTTTCATGTTGTTTGGCACGCAAATTCTGTCTTTCTTTCACCTTGAAATTTCCCTCCTATTTTCCCACTACAAGCACTGATGCAAAGCTTACCCATATATTACGTCATATTTCTGAAAATTTCACTCACTAAAAAGATAATCTTTAAACAATAGCTACTAATTGCCAGGAATTCCTTGATTATCAGGAACTATAAGGTCGGCCTAATAGTGTACTAGACAATGTCTAGGACACAAGCAATTGATATGTGCACACATCGGAGAACAAGGCTCTATTGTATTCCAGCCATGTTATTGTTCTAAAGTCCTGTTTAACTTCTAAATTCACAGACATTCTTTTCAGCATGAATAAACGGTATTGGTACAGGTTCCTGGTGGTGGTGGTTTGGAGGATTTTAACGTGACCATGATGGCAAATGAACGAGACAAGAAACGATACGTGCTACTTCTTCTTTTCGCCGTTTTCTAGTCAGCGATTTTGTACAAGCGACAAAGGTATGTTTATTGGAGGGCACACACCTTGCTCTGCAAGAATATCATAAATGCTTCTGGGTGTATAAAAAAAAATCAAAGAACTAAGGTCAATAAATGCGAGGGCATGGAACACTTTGACCTTGGCTAGCGAGCTAATGGCCGTTTTAATGTTTCTGTACGCTTTCTGTTCCTCAGTGGAGAAAACTGCTTATTCATCGATTCGGAGCATTTGATACGTGCTAGAGGAACTAGGGTCACACTCTGTGACCTTAAAACTTTCTTCATAACATTTTAGACTGAAAAAAGAAACGAATCTTGGTGGTTAAGTTTTTTAAAGGAAGCAAAAAAATCTTAAATCTCTTCGGGAAAGTGAAGAAACGTGAACAGAGAGCTAATGTCTGTGCAGAGAAAAAAAAGAAAGTTTTTCTTTCACAATTAACACTGGTAATTAGGATGTAGTCATGAATGTTCTTGAGCACAGCTGCTTAAGGACATGTTGCGATGTTGTGGAATAATCTGTTTTTCTTTGGACCCGAATGACTTTTCCAACAACTGCGCTGACTGTGCGGAAACACATTTGACACCATTAGATTTTGCGTGTTTATTCAGCTCTCCAACCGCCCCTTTGTGCTGCCCTGCCCCCTTCAACATGTCACAAGCGTATAATTGGGCCAATTGTTCTGTCTGTTCAGGCTCAAGACAGCTGGATTTTTTCTTTTACCTCGATTTTAAAAAGTTAACTCATTATAGTATTTCTCTCTTTTTTTTTTTTTTGTTTTTGTTTATATTTCTTGCCAAGCAATAATTATGGCGTTAAAGCAAATATTCAGCATACGAAGCATTGGTTTATCTTGTCTTTAGTGTGTGTTCTAAGTCTATTTTGTCTCTTCGTAAGATGAAACACCCAAAAACAGAAACAGTTATAGCATGATTATTATTAAGACACCAACCGAGTTTCGCTTGGAAAATCCTCTCCCACTAAATTCTTAAAGTTATCACAGTTAGGACAGAGGCTATAAACATTGTCCTCTCACACAAGAAGGCCTGTGTTAGAATCTCGTCAATGAGGCGAGAGATTTTTATGGGCTTTTCGATCAACGTGCCTGAATTGGTCAATCGCAGGCGAGGATTGTGTGGATATCTTTCAAGGAAACTCGGATTCTTCATCCAGTAAACCGGTCAAGGAATACGTTCAACAACAGATACAATATAATGGTACTTCGTAGCCTTAGTTGCTTCGACGCGTCTAACAAACACCTAACCTAAATTCTTTAATCCTTTACATCATCGATGGGTTTTGAATTTCAGCCTTTTCAAATGAACAGCGATTGATATGCACCCAGCCATAAGTTGGCTTGGCCAGATGGAATTCTTTTGGAGAAAGGCAGACAGAAGACCAACAAGCATATTGCAGAAAAATAATAACAATAATAATTACACGTTGCCACGGAATTATTATTTTCTCGATGAAGAGTAAGATTAGCGGTTATTCTCAAAGGAGAAAATTACATCTTGATACTTAGAAAACAATTAAGTTTTGATCATTCATTGCTTGAATCACATGGTGGAAAACTGCAAACACATTTCGAGTAATAACATTTATTCAACAAATTAATTAACAGTTACCCATAAGCAACATTAAAATTTGTTAGAAAAGAATAATGCAAGTTAAAAAGTTCCACAAGAGGGCGCAATATGTATACTTTCAGATGAGCCAATGCTCCTGTTCAAAGCCGTACTTTCTCTCTCTCTCTCTCTCTCTCCCTCTCCATCTTGAGATTTACTTTCATGCCTGCATGAACTAAGGGGAAAATGCACTCTGTTGCCGGGCAACGAATATGAATTTTCATTTACTATCGCCCGGATGTAAAAAGGGACACCCACGCGCAACTTTTCACATGCAAATCTTATTAACCGGGATGCTACCGCGTTCTCCACACCTGTACATGTTCACCTAAGGCGACGCTTTTCGATCAGTGGGAAAAGTGTGGGAAGAGAATCTAAAATGGGTTCCGAAAAAGGATTTCTTTTTCGTGGTACGTGATAACACGAGGTAATCGATAGCCTTTGGAGGTTCCCAAAAGGGATTTCACTTCGGGAAGAAATGGATACTGTATCCTTAAATTTATATCAGCCTGTATACAGATATCACTACACAAATTTTCTACCACATCTTTTCTCGTAGAATATTTCTGTGAGATAATATAAGACGTACAGGTTTTAAATAGAACACATCTTATTATAATTGTTAATTCTTATACGTCTATATATTCTTCTTATTATTATAAAATTTCATTAAATCAAAATTTTCTTATCGTTTGTAACAACAAAATTAGACTTTTCAATCTCTATGACGCATCTATATGGTATTTATCAGTTTTCCAGTATTAATCCAATAATTGAATAGTTTTTGCATGAAACTGATGTTTAGTCTGATTTTAATGAAAGTGGAATGGCCCGACAAATCTTTATAAAATGCCAAACCAAATTATATTTCATGGAAATCTGCTCACCGGGAGTCGAGTTGTCACATGTGGACGGACATTCAGAAGCTAATGAGCGCTTTATGCATCTAAAAACTAAAGCAAATTTTTACGAAATTATTCTGAAACAGATTTTCATTTAATTTAAAAATACTGCGAATAAACAAATCGAGGACGGGAGATTTATTATCTGTTTTATTCTAGCATCTCTCTCTTAACGAACTTTTCCGTTAGTTTCGCAAGATCAAACTTATGAAAAATAATATTTCCCAACCAACCTTGCACCTCTACTTCTTAACGTTACACACGACTTTCCTTTATCAAAATGACAATCAATGGCAATTGAAATTCAGACTCATACTCCTCGCTTGTGTTTACTTTCGAATGTGTGTTGAATGAATATTTTCTATTATCTCTCGCTACAATGTCCAAGTCAAAAAAACACAAAGAATTGGCTATAAATGACTACAATTTAAAGATAAAAATATACGGGCGCCATTACAATCCTGTTGTGAGTTTAAAGACAAATTCTTATTTCGACGTAATGTTTTAGCTACTTAGGAAATCTAATTTATGATTCCGATTTAAGAGATAAATCGAGAAGCGAACATCCGATCACGTGTTGTTTGCTTTTCAATACGAAGGACATCTAAAGACAGACCTGCAGATGTGACACAAGCAGCAGTCAACCTGCGTTCTTTTTGATTTATTTATTTATTTTGTAGTAAGTGTTTTCGAATTGTGTTAAGAAATGAGTGAATTAAAATACATATTTTCGCTTTCTTTGCACGTGAAACATTCTGCATGTAATACAGGTAGGCAACAAAGCCTATATCTGGATTCCTCGAAGGATTCCTACGTCAACATTATCTGCTTACAGTGCATATTTTCCTTTTTATGGACATTTTCTGGATGATTGATGTAACTGTTCACAACTGGCTATGAACGTAATATTCTCGGGCCCTCTACTTCAAGACTAAAGTTCGACAGCTTAAAGGCTGTTTCCTACTCTGCATGCAATCTAATATCAGTCGCCACCTTCCCCACGACGCCTCCTTCCTCTTCTTTGCACGTGCTACTTTGTTCCTAGGAGAAAGTGCTCTAGTTATGGCTCTTCTGAGTAACATTTTCTATCATTAGGTAGCAGCGGCAAGGTCATCAGCGACTGATAAGACGATCAGCTACCCTCCTCTCTTTCTCCATCAACTTCCTCCTCGTCCCACGACCCCTCCAAGGTTTATTAATTCGATTTACCAGTCCAGCGAGTCTCTGGTGGTGCTAATGGCGCAGTCAACCAACAGACCTTTTCCTACTTCGATTGCTCAGTCGTTAGTTCTCTATTACGCACCTTTCATTAGCAACGCTCAAAGTCCCCCCCCCCCCTCCTCTTCCCCAAGGGTTTTAATTACCTCGTGCCACACGTCATCAAAGCTGCAGTGGCAGGCGCTGGTGCCGTGTTTAACTCTGTTTCGTTCTTTTCGCTGTTTTTCAGAGCATAAAACTATTCCCGGAAGGGTTACGAGGAGGATATTGGCAGATAATGGGGACTCCTACTTTCATGTTCAAATAATTAAGGAAACGTTCAATTCATGGCGCTATCAGCAGTTTACTTCCCACAGTACTCTTTGGCACGTTCTCTGATAAACGTCTTGCCAGGAGTAAGCAGAAACCTGCCTTCTTAGCTACGTCTGTTCCGGGTTCGGTAAGTACGCTTGATTGAAATCATCAATTGATGAAGAAGAAGACAGCTTATAGATGTGCCGATAGGGGAATGGTTTTCAACAGTAAACTTTGGTGAAATTTCCTTATCATAAGATGGCCGCGTGATTTATGGACACCATTTGGTCTGCTTGTTTGGATTAAAATTCCTACGGGAAATACGAAGTGAAAATAGCAGCTATTTCTCAGTTACAGTTTCTTTTTGATACATTTTAAGTAGATGGGAAGTATGGGAAATGCTAAAGCCATCGATCTAGCGTTCAGTGCTGCATTTGGACTTATATCCCACCGCCTGAGATTAGCACGTAATACTTTTCGTAGCTAGTTGCACTAGGTGATTACTGCCTCTGTTTCTCTCGTTCCTTCCTCCCTTTAAAAGCGGTTAGTATTTACACCGAGGCTGATTAATTACTTGTCTGATAGCATGCATGCATACCAAGCCCCCATTCTGCTGCCCATGTGGGTTATTGATAAAGGACAGCTTCCTCCTTTGCGTTCTCCTTACTAATGCCAAGTCCTTCTGTTCAGGGAATTAAAAAAAACTGGACGAGGAAAGAGCTGTTTTTGTCGTAAGATCATTAATTTGGAGGGTTTTAGGTTGGTCGTATCTTGTTATCGAACCGAGGGGAGAATACCGGGGGGCAACAGAAGGCAGGACAAGCGGAACAAGATAAATATTAAAACGAGGGGACAGTAACCAAAATCTGAAGAAAGTTAACATCAAAAAGAAAAGAAATCAAAACAAAAAAAAAAGCAACAGAGCAAGCGAAGTCTAATTAAGGAAGCCACGTGAAGAATATGGATGAAAGAAAAACAAAAGTCCGCAGTAAAAAAAAACAAAAATGAGATGAGTAAAAGATAAAGATGCGTAACCATGGAAACATTGGCTAAGCGAAAAGTTTGCGTGTCGTTGTGGGTTTGTTACCGAAGATGGAACTGTGGAGGAGTGGCAAATCCCCTGGTTATAATGCAGTACCTGTTACTCGGCTTAATTACTATACCCCAATGTTTTCGACGTCATTCGGAGAAACCATCTGCTCTTGGCTCTACGTGAGTTTCTACTTCACGCATGCATGCTCATGCCAGCCATAGTTCGCGGAAACATTTGCGCATTTCCTTTCTCGTGCACATCGAGGCATGCACGCAAAGAAATTAGTGCACTACGGCGAACATGTCTGCGTAGAAAATCTCACGGATGACGAAAACAATCAAATAAAACACACACACACACGAACAGTGCCGAGAAGTGTCTTTTCATGAATTGAAATGGCAGTAATTGGAGCAGAAATGGAGTTCATTTGTGTACAAAGTCGTGGGCATGCGGTTGCGATGACCAGCCAACTGGCAATGTTATTAATAGCATTAAAACCCACGCGTGTTTGCTAATTTAATAGCTAAAACAGAACTGAAACTATTGAGGTTTTTGAATTGACAAAATATATATGTAGACTACAAAGACATGTGATCAGAACCGATCACTGCTCTAGTTAGTTTCATGCTTAAAAATAATCAAAAAATTCTGTTTTTCAATTCTGTGGGAGAGCATATTATGAATTCATGGTATTCGGTGGCCTAAGAGTAAGAATAGTTCCGAATCACAATCATTGTTCACTAGATTCTGGTGAACCGTGACTGTGATTTATTAAAAAAAGATACTCGACTGAGAATGTTGTCTAGATCAGCGTTTCTCAAACCTTCTACAACTTCCCCCAAAGAGACAGCGTACTCCTAGAGATGTGTAGAAGTATTTCGGGATTTTTTATAAATTTTTAAAAAGCGAAGATGTATTGCGTAGAAACAATCTTGTTACGTTTGCAGGTTTGAGAAAAAGTTTGGTGCCTGCGAAATATTTTTAAAGCCAAAACGGTTCTTAAGGTTGGGATGTACTTGTGAAATGACTAAAGTTTCTCAGACCATCTTATTATTATTATTATTTTGTTTTATTGCGAATGAACCAATTAAAATTTGTGTTAATGACATCTGCCTTTCAGGAGTTGAGAGACCTCTATCGGTTACCATAGTAGTTACGAATAGTGTTCTTCCACGCCTGGTGAAAATGGCTTGGATTCAGATACCCTTCTCAACGGAGGTAATTTTTGTGGACTTTAACAATGTGGTTGAGTTATTCGGTCTCGGAAAGTTATGAACAATTTTATCATGCAGTAATTCGATTTTTCATTTGTGGGAGAAGCAAACCGACAGAAGAATACACAGTTAAAGGCACGATGTACCGATGCCTCATGATCTAAGCTGCCTAGGCTTTTAACGCACGAGTTCCTCTGGATCAGGGAGGAGGCGTAGATATGGTAATCACAATTTTGCTGAAACGATGGAAATGAAATATTGTAAGAAGATTTAGATGGTGTATGAAAAGTTAATTATCGTAGCAATTCATAGTTTGCGGGTGAGGGGATGTGGTAGCGATTTTCAGTAGGGCAGGAATGTAAATGTACGTCAGAATGAATCTTCTTTTCAAAATACCAGTTTCTGTACTTTATTTTTCAATGCTGAATCTTCAGCGAGTATTTTATTGTTAAGGACAATAGCCATATAATGGATTCATGGCATGAACTTTTCAAATTCCAATCTTTCCAATGCGCGATCTCATTTTGTCTCGTCCATCTTCAATTGCTCCTAAATCATACATATTTCAGCATACAACGAGCCTTGCCTTCTCCACATGCTATGGTTTCGAGGTACCTTTATACCAATAACCCTTCATTCCCTAGTGAACCGAAATAAGCACACCTATTTGTTTTTAAAACCATGCAAACAGCTGGCCAAAATTTATTTATTCCAGTTATAAATCTCACTGTTTGTTTATTTATTCTCTGCAGATGTATAAAATAGCTAGCGAATCCTGGAAAACAGACATCTGCAGAATGCAGCAAGAATACTAACATACTTGCCAAATTGTATTCAGGAAGTAGATGAAAGCTCTGGTGGTAGAATGTGATAATTATTATTCTCTTAGAGAAAAATACGCAATGAAAAGTGTGCCAAATCATTAATTTAAATCACTGGAAATAGCAGTAATAGTAGTGGCATGTGATGTTTTTTTTTTTTTTTTTTTTTGATTTGGTAGTTGTTGGCGCATCGGCTTCTGTGGCCATATTGCACCTCCCAAGGTTTTTGCAGTACTTTGATCCAAGCCCGAAGCGGGAATCGAACCCGCGACCTTTGGGTTGCCGGGCAGGTACTTTACCCACTCGGCTAGCCCGGTCGGCAAAATTTTTTTTTGTAGTTGTTGGCGCATAGGCTTCTGTGGCCATAATGCACCTCCCAAGGTTTTTTGCAGTACTTTGATCCAAGCCCGAGGCGGGAATCGAACCCGCGACCTTTGGGTTGCCAGGCAGGCACTTTACCCACCCGGCTAGCCCGGTCGGCCGGCATGTGATGTAAGAAAGCAGTGTATGAAATATTGTAAGAAGATTTAGATGGTGTATGAAAAGTTAATTATCGTAGCAATTCATAGTTTGCGGGTGAGGGGATGTGGTAGCGATTTTCAGTAGGGCAGGAATGTAAATGTACGTCAGAATGAATGGCTGATGCTTATGCAGCATCAGCCAAAAAAAAAAAAAAACTCACACAACCATTCCCTCTAAATGTTTGTCCAGTTCCTCCTTAAATTTATTTAACCTATCAACTTCCACAACGACAGATGGAAGTTTGTTCCAGCAATTAACCACCCGCTGTCTAATGGAAAATTTCTGAACATCTATTCTACATCTGTCTTTCCTTAATTTGAATTTATGCCTCCTTAGGTTCGTAATCTGAACAAGTGGAAGAATCCCTTCAGAATTCAGCGTGCTCAACCCATTCAAGGCCTTATACACCTCAATCAGATCACCGCGCAGGTGCTTAGTCTCCAGCCATTGCAATTTGCAGAACTTAAGCCTCTCTTGGTATGAGGATCCCTTCATTCCCCTCACCAATCTTGTTGCCCACCTCTGTACACGCTCAAGCAAATCTACATCCTTCCTAAAATGAAGCCTCCAGACCTATACGCAGTACTCAAGGTGTGGCCTGACCATTGCCTTATACAGAGGGACAATCACCTCCTTTTCCCTGCTATCAAAATATTTCTATATATCATTGAGAAAACCCCATGACCTGCTCTTGCAGCCTGTCTGCATTGCTCAGAAAACTTCATATCTGACTGCACAATTACTCCCAGGTCTTTTTCATTTTCTAACACCTTAAGTGTAGTACCACACAGTTGGTACGTTTCTCTGGGGTTACTTCTACCCATATGCAGTACTTTGCATTTGTCAAGGTTAAACTTCAGTTGCCACTTCTTAGCCCATCTGCCCAAATTATCTAGATCCTGTTGCAGTAGCACACTGTCATTAACAACCCTGCCAACCTTTGTATCATCTGCAAACTTCGACACTAAGCCTGATATACCTTCATCAATATCATTGATAAATATACAAAACAGCAGTGGACCCAACACCGAACCCTGTGGGACTCCACTAATAACATTAGTCCACGAAGAGCAGCACCCATTGATTACCACCCTCTGTCTTCTCCCACTTAACCATCCTTTTATCCATTGTAGCAACTTACTCTTAATACCATTCTGCTCCAATTTGTAGAATAGTCTTTCATGCGCAACAGTGTCAAAATCTTTCCTGAAATGCAAATATATGATATCAAAATTATTTTTTGCATCCAGTTCCTTTCTAACCACATCATAATATCCTATCAAATTTGTCAGACAAGACTTTCCCTTAACAAACCCATGCTGTGTCTGAATTATTGCTGCAGTCTTGTCTAGATGATCCTGCAATGCATATTTAACCAGTGACTCCATTATTTTACCCGGAACGGAAGTTAAACTAACTGTTCACATCGACAGATGATTACTACGGACTGACTGAGCTTTCAATGGAATGACCACCCAAAAAAGGAAATTTGTAAGATAAATACACTTTCTATAATATCCAGAGTATAATATCGTCAGTGTTTTGATGCAATCCCATTATACAGTGAGTAACTCAAGAGATAGCGTTGAAGCATCCATTTATGGATCTCAGATAGAAATCCTGGGAGAAATGACAAAACAAAACAAAAGCAGAAATAGAAATCCAGAAACCCACAAACAACGTGTATTTTTTTTCCGTTTTTTTTTTTTTTATTTCGCAAGACACTGACGTCAATTGGCGTTTCCATGACAGCATTACCCAAGTTGCTGATTTTTTATTATTAGAAGCACCTTGGTGGTGTCCTTGGAGGTTTGCGTGCTTCTGGTATTTTGTGCACACTTGATGCATCTGCTGGTGTAGGTGTAAGTGTAGGAGGAAGCGAATGGGTTTCCCTTGTTGCGTGTCTACCGACTGGGGTGAGTTACCTTTCTTTTAACGAAGGTCACACGGGTACCAACGCAGTTTTGAACTATATTTTTGAGTCCCAGCTGCATCTCTGTTCCTTTTTTTGGATTGACAAAGTAGATGAAGAAAGGTTTTCTTATGAGAACCATAAAAGACCACACGGGAGGCAATAAGATTCATCCTTCCCGAATGTATTGCTCCGCCCTATGAACAAAAACGGAATACAAAGCATCAAATAACGTATATGGAAGAGTTAAAAGGTGAACTTTTGAAAATTCTCCTTTTTACTCTAAAGACGTAGTTCGTGTGCGCATCTTTATGTCGGGGCACACATGCTACCTAGATACAATTTACATAGTAAATGATTGACTCAGGAATTTGCGTTCAATAAGTTTTTGGAGGTGGGGAACGGTAGAGGTGCGTGTGTATATGTGTGTAATCTTGTCAGGCGGGTTGTTTTTGTTTCAAGAAAACTCCTTTAGTATTCTTGTTCTTCCACAACTAATTCGCTAGAAAAAGGTTCCAGCCACCAATTACTTCCTTTTTGCAAGAATAAAACAGGTCTTGAAGGGACGCAAATCTAAGTCTGCAAAGAGAGAGATTGCAGAAAAGGGCTTGCAAAAAGTAATTTCCACAAATAGACGTGTGTGACAGTAGAAGGAAACTGCTTTAAAGGAACGGTGTAGTGAAACTTGCCATCGCAATAGATAACTAACTACCACAAAAAGTTTTGGAATAAGTATATTAAAATAATCACTACCACGAAGCTTATTGACACTTCCGAAATCGATAAATTCCTCTCGTTGGAGCCTACCATCTTGGAAAGAAGTGAGCTCCTATGTGGGCTTGTACTTTGATTATACAAAGGTAGTTTGTATTTTCAAATTGCTAACGTCTGAGTTAGTTTTAGCATTACTTTTAAAATTTATTCTAAGCTTATAACAAGAAAGAAAGAGGGATGAAAAATTTTGAAAGAAAAAGAAAAGAAAAATGACAGCGTACAGAGCGGAGAAAAATTCATAGTATTTGTCTTTTCTTATTTATGGATTCAACTAATATACCATCACGTTGAACAGAACTGGACGTGTAGGTGGTTCTATTTATGATATATTCTAAACCAAAAGTTTCTTCGACTAGAACGACGCATACTTCGTTGTTGGTATTAAACCCATTTGCAGAAACCCTTAATGAATTCCTGGTTGTTTTTATACGTTTTCATGTTTGTTTGGGCAAATATACAAACATACGTTTGTTTGTTTGTCCCAAACAACTAGTGTTCTATCCTCTATGATAACCTACAGTTACAACAAGGAAGAAATACGCTGTGCTTCTGCATCAAGTGGTGTGTTTGTTCCAATTATCTGTAGCTGGTCATGCGACTGTTCTTCCAGTTTATCAAGCATCGCGGAGATAAGCATACCGATAAAGGCTTCCAGTTGTTGTGGAGATAGTTTCCTAGGACCTCTGTTAGAAACAAGACTATACTTTTAATCCAAAAAGTGATGTCAATATAACTTCAAAACATGCTAACTATCCTTTCTCCCGGAAACTCGGGTTTTGAGTCCAGCAAACAGAAAATCGACCATAGAAAACATTCAATTTACAGACAATATACACGGAGAAATATAGCCTTAGTTGCTGATACTCCTAAAACCCTACTATCATCCTTTCATGTTATGAGTGATAGATTGGCCAGGAATGCAACCGTATAAGGCACACAGCAGAAGATGATGCTTAACAGGTTCCCAATAATTAACAATAGAAAATCCATGTTCCTATTGAAACATTTTTAACGATAGATAGTCAAAAGATGTCTTAATCTTTTTTTTTTTTTTTTTTTTGTTAGTTGTTGGCGCATCGGCTTCTGTGGCCATAATGCACCTCCCAAAGTTTTTGCATTTTACTCTGATCCAAGCCCGAGGCGGAATTCCAAACCGCGACTTTGGAGTTTTTTTATGGGGCCAAGTGTGGGCAACGTTGGGCTCCAGCAGGGGTCTAGCGGCTAAATGGCCAGAAGAACAACGATACACAGCACTACACTCATACAATATCCATACACTTTTAAATCTCTGGCCTTCCCAGTGAACTGGTACGCCTACAATGAAAGCAACGCGGAAATGGCGGAAACCCCTGATGCCGTTTTATACTAAATACACTTTAAACTTACCTTTGAGTTGCCAGGCAGGCACTTTACCCACCTGGCTAGCCCGGTCGGCTTGTCTTAATCAGTTTACAGGCCAGGAGTCTTACAGTCCTTTGTGATCGATCATAGACTGATTGATTTTAAAGGATATCTTAAGAGTCAATTCACTTTCATATCTATAAAAATAACCGCGTTCGTTGTTCTGTAATTATCTTCTTCATTTTAGCCTCTGAATTTTATTCTCTACTCCGATACCTTCAGTGATCACTCACGTTAGCAGGACTGGTGTTATTTTAAGCAGTTTTATGTAACACAAGCTTATTTTGAATCTATTAAAAAGAGCCTTTTAACTGGTGATTCTTAAATGATACAATGTTCAGTCGGCAATAATTTCTTATCTTTAAAATAGCACATAACTATAGTATTTACCACTTACCTTCGCATATATTGTTGAATATATTCACATGCCAGTTCATCACTCTCTGCGATTTGGAAAAAAGGACACGAAGAGTATTCACTTTTCGTGTCCTTTTTTAAGATGAATATGGATGCACACACACGCACACATTCACTGTACTCTTAAAATTATTTGGACACCAGTAATGTTGAAACACTACATTTTTAGTATGAATAATGGCATTGTTCAATGAAGATTTTCCAACAGTTTGCAATAGCTTATTGCTTTGCATTCTTTATCAATTTGGTTGCCCTGCTCTGAACCTCTCCAGAAGTTATGTCTTTTTTCGGTGTGATCACCAGAATACATTATTCCGAAAGCCATTTAATTATCGTCTTATGTAGAAGGATAATGACGGCCTTCTCCCTATTGCCAAAGTTCCTAAATCCATAGACAGGACACCAAGTGACTTCGTAGTCGCCTGTTTACACTGCATGAAAAATTACATTTCTGAAGTCCTTCATCTTGGACCACTTTTAGCTCCTCTCTCCCTAGCTTATAAGCGACTTCTGGGTTTCTGTTCCCTAAATGCACAACCTTACATTTAGAAGCATTAAACCTTCTTTTTTCCTCAGATCAATCGAATACAAGGGCTGCCTTGTAGGACAACATGAAACGCACACTTGCATGGGATTGGCAAAGAAGCGGCATCATGGAACGTCCAAATGTCAATGTATGCTGCGTCATCTTGGGTTTACGCTACCACAACTAACAATGTGAACCCCGAAAAGTAACCCAACACCAATTCGCATTCTCATCCGGACTTTATTACTGGAAGAATAATGCAAGACGGCAGGGAACTGTGTTCCGGGCATTTTTGAAACCTGCATCTGAGACTCGAACGTTGTTTATCGCGAGTCGTTAAGGATTCTACAGAGTGATGAGTCGTTCTATAGAATCAATTTTCATTGTTTCATAATCCAACACAAAAAAACACAGCAAAATTGTTCAATTAATAGATAACACAGAACCAGAAGTCACACCGGATCGAAAAGACCTGAATTCGAATCCAATCAGTGACGTGAGAAATTTTTATGGGTCATTTTCACAACATGCCTGAGTTAATCGGTATCAGGGGAGGGTAGGATGTTTTTCTTTCGGAAACTCAGTTAGTTTTTTCGTCCAGAAAACAGAAAATCGACCTCAGAACACACGCAATTTACAGACATATACGGCTCAAAATTGCCTTGCTGATGCACCTGAAACCCCACAACAGTAGCAGGATCAGAACACGCAAAATATCCTGCTCAGGTGGCTAACAATCTAAACGAGTATTTTGCATCTACATTCACGCATGAGGAGTTATTCAGGAAGGAGAATGATGTAGGTAAAGTAAACATTGGCAGTGAGCTGGATGATTTTGTAATAACTGAGAGGAAAGTGGAGGAGAGATTGTTGAGGATAAACATAAAAAAGGCACCTGGGGTGGATGGGATCTATCCAGTTATATTAAAGGAGGCAGCAAAGGAAGTAAGCAAACCCCTAGCCATAATTATGAGAGCTTCTTTGGACTCAGGGGAGGTACCCATAGACTGGAGATGTGCAAATGTAACCCCAATTCACAAAGGAGGATCAAAGGCTGACACAAGTAATTATAGACCTGTTAGTTTAACTTCTGTTCCAGGTAAATTAATGGAGGCACTGGTTAAAGAAGCACTGCAGGATCATCTAGACAAGAATTCAGTTATAGCTGAGACGCAGCATGGTTTTGTTAAGGGCAGGTCTTGCCTGACCAATTTGATTGGATACTATGATGTAGTCACAAAAGAACTGGATGCAGGGAATAACTTTGATATTATATATTTGGATCTTAGAAAGGCTTTTGATACTGTTGCACATGGAAGACTGCTGCACAAATTGGAGCAGTGTGGCATTGGAGGCAAATTGCTGCTATGGATAAGGGGATGGTTGAGTGGCAGAAGACAGAGAATGGTAATCAATGGACACTGCTCAACGTGGACTAATGTTATTAGTGGAGTTCCTCAGGGTTCAGTGTTGGGTCCGTTGTTGTTTTCGGTGTTTATGAATGATACTGATGATGGGATATCAAGTTTTAATGTCCAAGTTTGCAGATGATACAAAGGTTGGCAAGGTTGTTAAGGACACCACTGACGCTATGCTGCTGCAACAGGATCTGGAAAGGTTGAACAGATGGGCTGAGAGGTGGCAAATGAAGTTTAACATTGACAAATGTAAAGTACTACATATGGGAAACAGTAACCCCAGAGCAACGTATCAACTCTGCGGTACTACACTGACAGTGGTGGAGAATGAAAAGGACCTGGGGGTAATTGTGCAGGCAGATATGAAGTTCTCTGAGCAGTGCAGACGAGCTGCAAGAGTAGCTCATGGTGTCTTGTCAATGATATACAGGAATTTTTCTAGCAGGGATAAGGAGGTGATTATTCCCTTGTATAAGGCAATGGTTAGGCCACATCTTGAGTACTGTATACAGGTCTGGAGGCCTCATTTCAAGAAGGATGTAGAGCTGCTGGAACGGGTACAGAGAAGGGCAACAAGATTATTGAATGGAACAAAGGGGTGCTCTTACGAAGAAAGGCTTAAGTTTTGCAAATTACAGAGTCTGGAGACTAGGCACCGGCGAGGTGATCTGATAGAGGTGTATAAGGCTTTGAATGGTTTGAGCATGCTCAATGCCAATGGGATTCTTCATCTTGCTCAGAATAATCAGCTCAGAGGGCATAAATTCAAATTGAGGAAGGACGGATGTCGGATAGATGTGTGGAAATTTGCCTTTGGCCAGCGGGTGGTTGGTTGGTGGAACCGACTTCCATCACTTGTTGTTGAAGTTGATAGCCTAAACAAATTTAAGGCTCAACTGGACAGGTTTTCGAGCGAACGGAGGGGTGAAATGGGAGTGGTGTTTTTTTTTTTTTTTTTTGGCTGATGCTGAATAAGCTTGCTTTCTTGCATCATATGCCTCTACTAATGCTAATGCTAATGCTAAAAATAATACTTTGAAATAATTTTTGACGTAATTACTCCATTACCCCCTCCTCACTTCTCGGATTATCCTTGAGCCATGTTGCATCGCCCCACCCAGCGCGGCAATCGTAACCCCTTGTAATGCCTGCGAAGACTCAACGACTTATTCAGGTCCCCCCCCCCGCACAACAATTCCACCGTTTAACAAGTTCCTGTTGGGCTGAAAACATTCTTTTGTAGACATAGTATGAGACAAAACCCGGTGAGCTGTAGTAGCAGAAGAACTGGAGCACCATGGCCTGAGTAGCCGGTACGCCAAAGATGTCCAAGGACGAGATAAGCAACGCTTCACTGTAGAACAGGGGTGTCAAACCCTGAAGTGCTTCTTGGGACACTCGCGGACCAAACCAATATGTATTCAGCCCACATCTAAATGGAATTAGTGTAAGAGAAATGAACGATATTTTCACATACTGCCCGTATACACGCAATCACCTGTGAAAAAAGCTGAAGAAGATTCATATGATTTATAAATTTTGTTGAAATTAATATTAAAAACTTAGATTTGAAAGTTTCGAAGGCTACTCAATAAACGCTTTAGCACCAGCAGGTCTAAAGCTGTTGTTGAGTGCAACTACACTGTATAATTTCATATATAAGCTGTCTACATTGTATGGGCCACAGCATAGCAGTTGATACGTATAATACAGTTATTATAGATGACTCAATTTAAATAACTTTATACGTGCAACCAACGTCTTTAGCTTTCTTTCATCATATTTCTTCTTTATAATTCCCAGTTTAATCTATAGAATTGTAATCAAATCACTTTGAACTTATTTAATATAAAATAAACACAATTCTTAAGAACTGCGTTACGTTTCAGGCTCGTTCGATTTTTATTTATTAAAGTAATTGATTTTTTGTTGTTTTTCAGCGATTAATAGAGGTAAAAATAAATAATAATCTTATTATCAATTAATCACTAACTTACAGTACATAGCTCACGTTTCTGCTGAGATTAACATGAGAAAATAGTAATAATTCGTTGTTTATGTATTTAGTAAATTGATAACAAAAAAACGAGTGCTTCAAGAAAACAATGTGTTTCATATATGCGCAGTAATTAAACCGAACTGTGTATTGGATATATTTACGCGATTGCCTCTTGAGTAGCACAGTGGTATGATGGCCGTTTTCCCCACACGGGGTGGAAAAGACTCGAGTCCCATCGATGACGAGAGGAATTTTTATGGGCCTTTTTCACAATGTGAAAAAGGCCCATAAAAGTTAGTAGGTCTCAGGCGAGGGTAGCGTGGTTTTTTCTCCCGGAAACTCGTGTTTTTCGTCCAGCAAACAGAAAATCGACCATAGAATACACGCAATTTACAGACAATATAACGCGATCGTCCTATTTTAGAGTGGTGGGAAAAAAAACGACACAATTTTATTAAAAAATTATATGAAAATTTTATATTGCATATGCATTTCGTAAGTTTTTTTCAATAATGACCTTGGTCAAGTTGAGCGCACAAAGAGGAAATAATCGTTAACACTTTTGGACACAAAACCCTCAATGCCTTTTAAAATAAATTACGTCACATGTTCTCAATTGGCATAGGCACTGGTGGTCTTATGTGTGTGCCCCCCCCCCGTTTCTTTATATTTATTATATTTTTGTTTCAAAAACAAAACATTACTATTGTAATTGCCTTCTCCTGAATGTACCTTCACAAAAGCTCACAAAAGCTAAGGATAAGAAAAAGAAAAACTGTTTTGACCCCTTCGGCAGGTTAAGTAGAGCTCAACCACCCTTACATGCAATTACCTGAGCCGCACGATCGCTCTGACCTGGGTTAAGGAACTACACACCTATTTTGAAGCCACATCGTCCGTAGCGGAGACAAATTCAGATTAAGGTAACTTATCATTAGCTGACGCCTTGTGTAACGGACAGAGGGACTTCTTGAGTGTGCAACGACGTCCTAATGAGACCACTTGGATTCAGCAGAGTGCTTTAATTACGTCAGAGGAAACTAATTAGTTTCCTCGGAAGATTAAAGGAAAACAGGATACGGTGGAAAATCTCCTGCGTGGTAGATGGCAGTGTTTGGCACAAATCGAGGTGTACGTTGATGGGAGAATCCATTTGTCCTGGAAACCAAGCCGCGGATTTCCTCTACCAAACTTGTAAAATACGTGCCGTTGCTAGGCAACGATGTAAATATTGCATCTTTTCGTTACTAAAGGTTATTACTGGAAATGTTTACCGGAGTTTATAGAGTAGAAAAAGGTCGACGAGTGTTGCAGATTTGTCCACAGTGTATATTTGAAAACTGCTTCATTTTCTGCTCGAGTGAACTGCCTACTCCAGTAATATATGCTCTTGAACTTTTAACTAACCTCTTTTAGAATTCGCTATTAGTTACTGATAATTTTGCGAAGGCAGTGTATTTTTAATGGTTCGCAATTTCTTTTCCTGTTTGTTATCGCCTAAGACAGATGTTTGAATTGCTAGTGGGCTTTCCGAGAAGCTTATATTTGAAAAAATAAATAAAAAAAAGTACGCATCGTGTGTTTTTTGTGTTCAGGCAACAGAATGCCACTGGAAGCTGACGAAGCAAATAACTATTATCCGCGCACTTTTAAAGAAAACTCTTTGTTACCGACTGCATTAAGTCTTGGAAATTGTCTTCCCTTAGGCCTACAAAGAGATAAGACTTTTTTTTTTCTTTTCTAGCCATCCTAATCTCTTAATTTTACTTCCTGTAGATGCAAAGTCCTGAAGGTAATGCATTGTCTAACTTTAATTCACTCACAGGCAGGTTCCACGCAGATAATTATCGATTTCTTAATAGTCTGAATCAACCCCGAGGACATAAGGTGCTTCCAACATTCTTTTTGATGGCCTATGGCCACCAGACAGACCAAATGTTAGCTATCTCCCGCAGCCACCTATCATTACGTGTGATCATTATACTTAATGCGACTATCCTATCACGTGTATAATGCCCTAATACCCCCCTCTCTCTCTCTCCCCCTTTTAATATTCTCTTTCTCTCCTATCTATCTAGCCTTATTGAATAGCAATCTATCATCTCCTGCTACACGTACTGCCTTTTCTTCCTATACTGACGATATCGTTTCTAAGAGGATGGTTGATGAAGAAGAAAAAGAGGAAAGACTGAATCGCCCTGAAAGAAAGACTTTTTGAAGGGTTCTGAAGTTTTCTGTTCAACTTGTTTACATGCCAATTGTTTGCTGTAAAAGCCATTTACAACCTGTAACTTTACTATCACTTTTAGATAATATCATAGCAATTTTTAGCTTTCGGAATCCGCCTGATTGTGTTATCTTTATTTCATACAAATACTCCTTATTTTAGATTATCTTCTGTTACTATTATAAAGAGGGTTCGTTTTGTTTGCACATCGACACCATTACTTGGAACACACGATCACCCCATCTCGCGTAATGGTTGATGATCGACTGTTATCATAGCAAACAAGCCACGTGCAAATTTTATACACATTTAACATAAATAGGCTTCCTGTCAAAAGCCTGTGCTTTCTGTTTTTCATCCTATGTTTATGCTGTCTTTTTATTTTTGCTGCTTTTTAGTTAATGCTTATGCTACCTATTTTTTCAGTCCCTGATTATTCTACCTATTTTTTTCAGTCCCTGATTCTGCTACCTATTTTTTTCAGTCCCTGATTCTGCTACTTATTTTAAGTGAATATGCTTATGCTGCCTATTTTTTACAGTCTGTGATTACGCTGCCTATTTTTTTTAGTCTGATTATGCTGCCTATTTTTTACAGTCTGTGATTACGCTGCCTATTTTTTTTAGTCTGATTATGCTGCCTATTTTTTAGTCTGATTATGCTGCCTATTTTTTTAGTCTGATTATGCTGCCTATTTTTTTAGTCTGATTATGCTGCCTATTTTTTTAGTCTGATTATGCTGGCTATTTTTTTTAGTCTGATTATGCTGCCTATTTTTTAATCTGATTATGCTGCCTATTTTTTTAGTCTGATTATGCTGCCTATTTTTTTAGTCTGATTATGCTGCCTATTTTTTTACCTAAAACCAAAAAAAATTATAAAGGAAGAGATTCGCCTGGTAGCTTTAAATACGTGATTTTCTTTCGTCCATTTATCACATAATTATATATGCTTACCTTCCGACACAAACACGCTGTATAAAGACATTACAATGCTGCTAAAATAAAACATTGAGTGTGTGCGTGCATGTGTGTGAGTGTGTGTTTTGGTGAAAAGATGAGTGTTTAAAAAATAAATAAAATAGGGAGCTTCTTAAGAATTCCTGGTTTAAAATGCTATCGAAAAATACCGAGAGGGGAGGGCTAAGTAGAATGACGAATAAGACAGCAGGGATGGAAGACTACTAAGAGAAAGGGATGGGAGAAGTGATGAAAAAGACATTTCTTGAATAGCTTTTGTGAACCTTTCAGAAACACGATAGGCTCCTGGAGATTTACGTTATTGATTCTCTGTCTTCCTCCTTGCATTAACACAATAGTCCGCTACAAAAAATATCTCGAGTTGTTTACGTGGAAGGACTCCGTTGTCGCCCGCGCGCGCGCGTGTGTGTGAATGCATTCCCAGTACTATCGCGGATCGATAACGCGCTTGAAGGAGAGACGCAGAGATAGTGTGTTATCCGAGCTGTCATCCTATTGGACGTCTGTAGTGGACTTTAATTAACTTGTGTTCTTTTTGTTCGACGTGATGTGGGAGTACAGGAAGAGAGACAAAGAGAAAGAGAGAGAGAGAGAGAGAGAGAGAGAGAGAGAGAGAGAGAGAGAGAGAGGCGGAGGGTGAGGGTACAGGCAAGCGGGAAAGTAAGGAAAGTAGGTAGAAACAATGAGTGGATGTAAGGAACACAGATACTGGAGCAGGAAATAATGGCACGATGCGGGCGGAGATGAAATGCGACAAATCTTTAGAGAAAGGATGAAATAGTTCAAAGAGCAAGACAGATAGAAAGTAAGAGAGAGAGAAAGAGAATAAGATGAGTAACCGGTACACAGGCAGATAATCACAACAGAATTAGGCGCAGAGGAAGAAAAAAGGGGATAGGGAGAGATAGGGAGAGAAAGACAGGGGGAGAAGGAGCGTGAAAGAGAGAGAGGGAGAGAAAAAGAAAGAGATGGCAAAAGAAAGAAAGAGAGAGAGAAAACAAGAGAGGGAAGAAAGAGAAATATAGAAAGTAAAAGGAGAGAGAGACTAGAAATATACAAAACTCTAGGTGATATATTTAGAATGAGGATGAAAACATTGTGTTATGATAAAGTGTAGTAAAGTATGCGAATCTGATGGTGTCATAAGGACAGCATTACAGGCAGAATCGTGAAACGTCTGACAATAATCTGTAATTCTTAAACTCAGATTACCCTCCTTAGGTTGAAGGAGGTTACCCTCCTACACACCATTTCGCTGAAATAATAGTAAAGGTATTCGCTATATAGTGCAAGAAAGCTACAGGCTTATGATGCACTGGCAAAAAAAAAAATAGATAAGAAAACACAAATTACATGCGTCCCTCCTCACACAGGTAACTTATCCAGTTGAACTTTGAATTTATTCAAAATGTCAGCCTTAACTACCTGCGAGGGCAACTTGTTCCATCAATCAACATTTCGCTGGCTAAAAGAAAGCTTCCTACAATCTAATCTAAACTTCAACCCCTGTAATTTGAATTTATGATCAATAGTTCTGGAATGCTTAATAACAGTGAGAATTACACCTTCATTCATTTTACTAATCCCTCTCAGAGCCTTATAAAGCTAAATCAGGTCACTTCTGAGGGGCCTGGTTGCAAAACTCTGTAACCGTATGAGTCTTTCCTCATACGGTTGTCCTCGATCTCACCATTCGAGTTGCTCGTCTTTGGACCCTTTCAAGAAGCTCAATGTCCTTTTTTTTTCAGATGAGGTTTCTATACTTGAACAAAGTATTCAAACTGTGGTCTTACAATTGACTTATTACAGTGGGATTATGGAATCCCTGTCTCTACAGGATAGCGTTCGATAAATCATGGATAATGCAACATGGGCTTTCCTGACTGCCTGTTTACACTGTTCAGAAAACTTCATATCTGCTTGTATTGTCTCCCAGATCCCTTTCTTCTTCTACTCTTTTTAATTCAACTCAACCAAGTGTATAATTTATTTTGGGGTTGCTCTTCCTTGCATTTTGATGCATAAAAACAAAACTGCCGCTTTTCTGACCATTCCTGAAGCCTGTTCAAGTCATCCTGAAGGCGAGCTGCTTGACACTGATCATTAACGACTCTACCAATCTTTATGTCGGCTGCAAATTGTGACATCACGCCTTCTATTCCTTCGTTTATGGCATTTATGAAAATGAGAAACAACAGTGATCCAAGAACCGATCCTTGAGGGACCCCACTCCTGATGTGACACCAGTTTGAAGAATATCCAGAATCTCTTAGAATCTTACCAGTAATCTCAACCTGTTCAAGCTTAAGCAGTAATCTCTTATTAGGGATCAAGCCAAATGCTTTGCTAAAATTCAAATAAATTATGTCGAAATTGTTCCCTACATCCAGCTCATGACAAACTGTGTCAAAATAGCCTATTAAGTTAGTTAAACATGATTTTCCCTTAACAAAACCAAACCATGTTGTGTCTTTCAGAATACCTTATCTATCTAAATGTCCCTGGATTGCATTCTTAATCATTGCCTCTTAAGGTTTTTCCTACCATTCAAGTCAGACTACCCGGTCTGTAGTTACCAACTTCACTTTTAGAACCACTTTTATATATTGGCGATATGTTAGCACTTCTCCAATCCAAAGAAATTTCCCTCGAGTCCAAAGATGCCATCATAATTAACCTCAGTGGTTCAATACACTCTCTGCGGTCTCTCTCAAACCTACAGGAATAACGTACTGCCTTCCTTATGTGATGAAATGTAAACTTTTGCGAACAGCGTTGTTTTTGAAGTTTTACAATTACAAGAAAAGAATCGCATATACAGTTTATCGTAAGCTGCTTACAGCATTGTATCTTTCATTTTGGCGTACCCTGGTCCCAAAAACCCCAGGACCTGCTCTGTCGATGCTAACTTGGAAACCAGGAAACGGCATTGGCTGTTTACAAAAAATCCAAGGAGACATAAAGAGAGCTAACACAGGCACTTAGTTGCCTGTGTTTGCTGTTTTGAAAGAATGTCTAGAAATATGGAAATGTTCTCTTAAAAAATTAAGGCAGGACAGTAAAATTGGGCTAACGAATTACTGTAAATATCTACAGACTGAAAATTGGGCTTGTCGCTGTAAATATACCTTCATCAATTATATTGATGAAGGTATATCAGGCTTAATTTCCAAGTTTGCAGATGATACAAAAGTTGGCGGGGTTATTAATGATAGTAATGACAGTGTGCTACTGTAACAGGATCTAGAATAGTTGGGCAGATGGGCTGAGAGGTGGCAACTGAAGTTTAACATTGACAAATGCAAAGTACCGCATATGGGTAGCAGTAATCCGAGAGAACTACGATTGACGCATTTCGGTCACGTAATGCGATCGAATCCGTTGGAAAAATCGATAATGTTAGGAAAGGTCAGTGGAACAAGGAGAAGAGGTCGGCCAAGAACTCGCTGGCTCGACACCATCAAGGGCGACAATGGCATGAGCATGAAGGACTTGAAAGAAGCTGTGGAAGACCGGACAGCATGGACGCAGCTCGCCCATAAAGTCTCTGAAAGTCGGCTGCGGCTGAAAACAACTACAGAGAAACGTTCCGATTGTGTGGTACTACACTCAGGGTGGTAGAGAATGAAAAAGACCTCGGGGTAATTGTGCAGTCAGATATGAAATTTTCTGAGCAGTGCAGACAGTCTGCAAGAGTAACTCACGGTGTCTTGTCAATGATATACAGAAATCTTTCTAGCAGGGAAAATGGAGTAATTATTCCCTTGTATAAGGCAATGGTCAGGCCACACCTTGAGTACTGTATACAGGTCTGGAGGCCTCATTTTAGGAAGGATGTAGAACTGCTGGAACGAGTACAGAGAAAGGCAACGAGATTCGTGAGGGGAATGAAAGGGGTTGCTCTTATCAAGAAAGGCTTAAATTCTGCAAATTGCCGTGTCTGTAGACTAGGCACCTGCGAGGTGATCTGATTGCAGTGTATAAGGCCTTGAATGGGTTGAGCAGGCTCAATACTGATGGGATTCTTCCTCTTGCTCAGACTCTTGCTCACTTGAGGAGGCATAAATTCAAATTGAGGAAAGACAATTGCAGAAAATAGATGTGTGGAAATTTGCCTTTAGCTAGCGAGTGGTTGATTGCTGGAACAAACTCCATCTATCGTTGTGGAAGTTGACAGCTTAAATAAATTCAAGGCAGAACTAGAAAAACTTTTGGAGTGAATAGATGGGTGAAATAGGAAGTTTTTTTTTTTGCTGATGATGTATAAGCTTGCTTTCTTGCATCATATGCATTTACTAATTCTAATATCTACAGCCGATCTGAAATATAATCATTCAACAATGATTGTATTTGAAAAAACAGACAAAACGTTATCAAAATTTAAAATCGTGTATAACAGCTGCCAGAAATCGACTAAACCCAGAAGAGAGAAAATTGGTTTTCTCAGCGAAATCTGGTGGCAGAGTATGCGAAGAAAACTCCGCTATACAAGTTATTTTCAGAGGACATTTTGTCCTCTGAAAATTCATAGGTACCATCATCGAAACATACTTCCACCAGATGTCTCGGTGAAAACCAATTTTCTCCCTTCACATAAATTTCCGGTTTCCGAGACACCACAGTTCAGCTTTCTTTACTTAGCTGCCACATCCAACGTAGAACACGTACACAACGAGCAATTTATTGACTACCGCGGGTGCAACATTACCAAATGCCACACGGATTCCTCGGATTGACCGTAATGAAAAGAATCATGTTTCACACACTGCGTGGACCACGTACTTTAATTGTTGCCCATACCTATCATTCATGCTGCTTAGCTCCTTTACTTTTTTTCTGGACCCAAAGTGCGTGGCCCATAAACCTGTAACAGTGGAGTTCTGTTACAGCATTTTTTGATGTTCGTTCCACTTTCAGAAAAAAATATATCTACGTGAAAAGAATAAACAATCAGCTCTTATTTCGCAGAGAGTACTTTATCATTTGAAGTGTGGTGTCAAGGGATAATATTTGGGATTGGACAACTGATGGCACGACAAGTAGGTGAATACACTGAACGAGACTTTTTGTTTATTGAATGTGGAACTCTGATGATTGAGAACACGTCGGTGAAATTTGATTGTGATTTAAAAAGCGTTTCATTCTACTAAATTTATTTACTTTTGGTATTTTAATTCGCTTTCTTTTTAAATTAATTATTATTTTAATTATTAAAAATACTTAAAATATGCAATTAAAATAAAAAATATTTTCTTTAAATTTGGAGAAAAGTCTCAAAATTAGCACTCTTTTTCTAAAGGATTTAGCGTCATTTCTGGTAGCAGTCGCGCCCTATCTTTGCAGGATTCCATCCTGATGTTTTTCCCTGTGTGGGAATGAATACTGAAAAGATAGGGTGCAAATGCTGTCCGAATTAATGCTAAATAAATCCTTAAGAAAAGAGTGCATAATCTGAGACTTCATTATTGATAACACCAACACTTACATTTAAGAGCTTATGCACTGCAATTTTTGATTCCAAGTAATGGTTTTCTTTAAGTTGATATATTGGACGAGAGCTAATCAAATCACCTGGACCTTAATTAGTACACCTGCCCAATGCATTCTACACACGAAGTCTCGAAGTTTGGTTCTAATTGTGGTAATTTTCTACTTGTCTCGAATCCAAACGTGTTCAAATATTATATTCTTGTCACGAACCCGTAAGTAATATGGTAAGCCATTTCAGTGTTGTGCAAGTATCCAGACTACCACTTTACTGTAGGCATTGAGAGACAGAATTAGTTTTAAACGAATTAAGGAAGGGGGAGGGGACACGACAAAGGAATGTTCGTGTCCAGATCACCATACTGAGTGGTATGAGAGAAAGCCATCAGTCTGTTGGAAAATAAAAATAAGTATAGCAACAGGCTTTAAGATAACTGGTTTTCTTGAGTTGTTGTTGTGACTTCCTTTTAAATACTCTATGCTTCGATAAATCTCAATTGACTTCTAATTAACGGAAAATAAGGAACAAGGGAAGAAGAAAAGATTAGTAAGGAATAAAAAATCCAGGTGTTGGCTTCGTGTTGCGAAGAGGGTTGGGAGAGGACAGGCATGAAAGCTGCAGTGTAACAGGTAATTGAAGTTGTTATCTCGTGTCCCACTGACTAGGGTTAAGGCCCTTAAAACATAAGACGTAATAGCCATGTCACGCTCCAGGCCTGCTTCTATAGAATCAGCATTTCCTATATAACGAGTGCACGTAAAAGCAACGAACCCACAGAAGGGTTTCTTCTAATGTTAATGATGTGCAAGTGTGCATTGTTCTCTCTCCAATTACCGACGAATCTCTCAAGGTCACAGGTCGCTTTAAGCAGAGAAGGTACGCAATAGCATTCATTGTGTACGTGCTTATCTGAGTTGCAGATGCATCTGATGAAGAGTTAGCTTAATTGCAGTTTCTGTCTAACTAATCTTCTTTCGATGTCTTGGAGAGAGCAACGTGAAAGATCTCTTTCTTTGGAAAATCAGTCCAGTTTAGAGGATGAAACTCGAGTTTCTGGAATAACTCGCTAGCGCTGTCCAGTCTCGAAAAATTTGGTTTATAAACGAACCTTTTCTGAACTTATTTTTATAATGGCTGTAGAGGAAGGTGTTATAACCACGAAATAAATCTCTGATCCTTAATAAATTGAAATAAAAGAAGCCTACCATTAAAACTGGATGAACAGCGTGAATTAGACACGTAAATTTAAAGGGTGTGGAACAGATCATTATCAATTACAGTTCTGCTAAGTGTCATGGCCGGTGAGTATTTGTAAAAGTAGATAGAATGGTTTTTCAATCAGGGCTTTCTTGCCTAACACTCCTTTGTTGACCCAATAAGTAAGCTCAGATTTCCATATAAAACTGAAAACTGGAAATATACGCCTATCTTTTCCCGGTGTTTTGTTTTTGTTTCAGTTTCAACCCACCAAGATTAAATGTCACGATCACCGGACACTTCGATTTAACCTATGTACGCCTTAAACAACCTAGAAAATAATATCCGATTTTCATTTTATTTTTTCTTAAGAAATAAGGCAATTCCTTTAAACCGCCCTTAGTTTATAGGGATGAAGATACGAAACATTTTTTGTAGCGAAAAATTTTAAATTAAAGGGATGAAATGTCGAATGACCAAAAAAAAAAAACCTAACCAAAGCTGAGAGTCTCCATCCAGAGGACAACAGCTGTAGTCATTAGTTGCTGAGACAGAATACCAGTCACTGCAATACCAGTCCTTTGAAAAAAGCTGGAGTTGAATATTAATATCAAGAGCAGATGGATGATTCACACACGCTATACTTCTTTTGTCATAACTCGGACATCAGCAAATAAATTGGAAATTCGTCATTGAAAAACTAGAAAAAAAAGAGCATACTCGGAACGATAATATTCTTAAATACGAATCTAGTTGTTATAGAGGACTGAAGTAAAAAAATAAGGGGGGGGGGGAAGGAATGGCTTATGGTGCGGAACACTAATTCATCCAGTGAAGGTCATCTGATATGACCTGATTTGTGAAGCAAGAGAAAGTCCTGGGAGGCCATTGTTATTATTGCAATGTTTCTGAAGCGACATTCTAAGCATGCCTGACCTCAATTTACTCCAAGCTCCTTGTAGGATCTGCAGCTCTACTTCAATTGTTTTTTTGCCCAACTGCAAACATGAAGTCCGAAAGTGTCTCGAAGCGAATAAAACAAGATGCGCAGATGTCCTGCCTTATAGAGTATTGGATGTCCTTCGGAAGCTTGTATATTCAGATGAGCACAAATGTTATTTACAGCTCCATTGCTAAACTTAAAAAAATACAATTTACAAAAGTTCTGTCTGTCCGTTTAGGAAAATATAAAAAAAAATGTTAATTTTAAAAACATTAAAAAATCCAATTGAAATGTTTTTTTAGGTTTCAAATGTTTTCAGCGGAACTCGTGTAAATTATGTACATGGAGTAATGACTGTGGGACATACGCAGTAGCCAAAGGATCATACTATCAGATCCAACCTATCAGACTGGCAGATGGCCCCCCAAGTGAATCTTATTGAATTCTTGAAGTTCTCGATAGGCAGACTCCTATAGCATATCCAGATGACTTGGTCATTACAAAGCACATCACGCATTTAGTTTTAGACTGTCTCATAAACGTTCTCATAGTCGTGGTTAATGACAGGATTCAGAGTATGCTGGGGAAACAAGACCTAGAGAAACTAGACAGATGAGCTGTGAAGTGGCAATTGAGGTTTAACATTAATAAATGCAAGGTATTACATATGGGCATCAGAAATCTCAGATTCGTGGAGTTTTGTTAATGATACGTGGGAAATTTTCCGCATGGATAAGGAGGTGATTGTCCCATTGTATAAAGCAATAGTTAGGCCACATCTTGAGCGCTGCATACAGGTCTGGAAGCGTCAGTTTAAGAAAGACGTGGAGCACTTGGAACGGGGGAGCACACGAACACAAAGGGTATTCTTACCAAGAAAGGCTTTGGTTCTGCAAATTGCAGCGAAAGTAGGCATTTGCGAGGAGACCAGATTGAAGTGTGGCTTTGAATGAATTGAGTAAAGTCAAGTCAATGCTGATGGCATTCTTCCTCTTATTCAGGCTACACATATTGAAGGGGCATAAACTCAAATTGGGGAAGGATCGTTATAGGGTAGATGCGCGAAAAGTTGCTTTGAACCGGAGGGTAATTGATTGCTGTAACAAATTTCCATTGGTGGTGTAGAAGTGGGTAGTTAATTTTATTCAAATTTATTCAAACTGGTAGTTTGAATAAATTTAATCTAAAGAAGAATGAAATTAGTTTTTTTTTTTTGACTGATGCTGTGCAAGTTTTCTTCCTTGAATCATTTTGCTGTTTCTAATACTAATAAATGAGGATACTTTCATATCCACACGATATATGAGCGAAACCTTTTGAGTTTCTCTAAACCGGGAAACAAACTTTTTTCTCGATCTCACTTATTATTTTGTTTTTAATATTTAATGCAGAAATAAAGCCCAAAAGGGGAGTAAGCTTTGAAATATGAATCCCCTTCGCAATGGTGAAAAATGATTGCGTTCAGCGTAATAAAAGATGAGCTGAGCTGCCCCTGGCATTACATGCCTTATGAGTTGCCGGAGAAAATGGAATGACTGTTGGCACCAAGAGGGTAGGTTCATTCTCTAAAACAGCACATCTAATGGACTGTTGTTCCGAATGAACGTTCATCTGCTGTGAAAGTATATACAGAGTGCCAAACTGAGTGCAAGACAACCAGTCAATCGCTAGACATGGTGAAAATTAAAAAGTAAAATGTACCAAGAGAGAGAGAGAGAGAGAGAGAGAGAGAGAATCCTGCATACCATTAATTCTATAATGGACTCTTCAGTGGGTGTAAATAGGAGTTGAAAATCATATCCGTGTTTATGAGCTGGTTTGCATGTTCCGTGGGCAAAAAAAAAAAATCCTACTCTCACTGCCTAAAATCGGCTAAATCTAACAGAATCGAATACCTTGCAGGTGTAAATCATTGATTCCAGCTAATCCCTCAGCCCCAAGAATTTAGGGATTAGATAGTCTACGACTGCAAAACTGCTCTGGTTTCTCGCAAACTGCCTTTCCTTTTGAACTTTAATCTCATGTCGTTTCCTGTTGTGGCGAAAGGAACACAAGACAAAGGACTGGACAGTGTAGAAGATTGCGATAACCCTCGTAAAAACTGCAGTAACCCTTAGTAAAAAGTTTAAAGAAGTTTTCCGCCCCCTGTTTAGTTGAGGCGATTCTTTATTGCTTGACGCCTCTCTGTTTTATTTGTTCTCATTTGACTGACAACTACTCCAGGCTACATCCTAAGCTTGGCTCGCCCTAATTCGCCCACACAGTTGGAAACGTCCCTGACTATATCGTATGGTCCATCATTTCTGTTTTGAGTTCTGTGATGCTGTACGATAGTGCACTCAGTATTGCGTTCCAGAATAGTTTATATTTCTTTTATTATAATTATCTCACTAGGGGTTGTCCACAGGATCAGTCCTTACAGGATTGCAGAGGATGCAATGTCTCGGGGTTCCAGATTGAAAAGTCCCAGCAAGGGAGAGCCGTAAATTCTCATTTAATGTAATTAGGCTGCTGATTTGTTGAACGAGGGGGTGACACAATGTGGTGTCCCTGAAGCTAGTATTCTTCCCTCCCCTCTGCAAGTTGGTTCGTTCACATCCTTATATTTGAAAAAAAAAAACTCTGCTTGTCTTGTCCCACCCCCTCTCGGGGATTGGGATTTTTAAATATTGCTGCGCCACCGTGTTAATTCCTGAAGTCCGAGTCATTGCGCAATCTCCAAATGTAAAGCCATTTGCCCCGTTCTGTGCATGCAGACTCTGACCCGGTCATTTTCCAAGGTCACCTTGTCGCTCGAGCGACGTTTATCTTGTTGATTCAGTAGTAAGTAAACGTTCATCTTATTGGCGGACTCAACTTTAGATGCTAGAGAATGGCAGAATTAAGCTAAGTATGCCCAAAGGTTTATCTCGCATTTAAGAACCAACCTTGAGCACTTCTTCCCTCCCTCACTCTGTCAGTTGTTTACGACTCATATTGTTGCTTCGGACACGATAAACCTGTCGTCGTCACCGATAAAATGTTCCTCCTTGAGCACTGCAGCCAAGTTAGGAAACGACTCTTGATCCGAAGCAGATCATCCCTTACGCGCATATCTCTCTTATGCTTCGTCTTTTCCTTGTTTACAACCCCCTTTCCCCACCCCTCGCGTTATCAACCGCGTAACTGCTGATCGGCTGTTATTTAAAGCGCATTTTGAAGTGTTTGTACACCTTCGTCCTCCACATACCCAGAAAGCAAATATCAACTTCAGCCATTGGAAAGTGGCTGTTCCGATAAATAGCTACCACCCCCTCCAGCCACAAGTATTATTGAAAACAAACCAAGGACTTGAGCGATTCTGTTTATTTTGTTATTAGAAACATTTAGACGAAAATTTGGATAAATTGATAAATGAGAGGGACAACTGGTTGTTCCCCCTCTCCCTCAAGATGGTTAGTATGTAGTGCGCATATTCTGGATTATATAAGGAATTTAAAGATACAAATATAAATAAACTTTAATGATAATAATTAATTATTCTTGTTTAAAATCGGAAGCGATGGGAAATGAAGGTAAATTCACGACTGTGTCTGCACATGAGCAAAACACTAAGCGATTGGAGCGTGGAGTACAAATGTAAACAAATAATCGTACAGTGCATGCCACTGGCATTGATCGGTACCTTGTTTTCTCCAACAACCTTTCGATTCTCGGATCTCAAAAAAACAACAAAAAGGTCTTTCATCATCACTAATGTCAACATTTGCGGTGTTGCAGGAAAAAAAGCATCTTTTGTTTGATTCATTTGCTTGTAAGTTATAAATACAATCTGTTCAACTAACAAACAGTCAGATGATGACGAAAGCGATAAACTCATTGAACCACACCTCGTGACTCATGGAAAGAACAGTACGTGGAGCTGGAGTTCAAGGCGAGAACAGAACTTGTATTGTTTGATTCAGAAATTGCCCATGTTAATTGCTCTGATTGGCCCCTGGGGCAAAAGACTTAAAGGGGAAACGAGAAAACTTCCCATACAGTCACCAACCAGAATAGAATAATAAATCGGCCTTATATATACGCATTTTTTCAACCTGGGTTCCGTGAGCACCGAGTTCATTACCTATTGTGCAAATCCAGTTTCTATTTAAACTGACTGACGCTCGATGACAAAAGGTTGGTCCATTAAAATGCTCGCCATCGTGAAAGGTTGAGTACCCCTGTTATAAATGGTTTTTAGTGTCTTGAAGGAACATAATGGCACATGTAGAACATTGGTATTCAGGCTGCCATCAAATGACTGCCGAGTGGTGAATTTTAGTGAATACTTATTGATAATACTCCAACAGAAGAGTAGATTTAAGGTAAAATGAACTAAAATAATAAATAAACCAAGATTCCGAAATTTCTGTGATCCTCAGAGTTAAAAAATAAATGAGTAGCACTAATTCTATTCTTAACTGTTCAAAAGTTCTGTTTATAAACTATAGTGATGCTTAAAAGTTGAGGAACAAACAAAACTTTAGTGAGCCATTCAATTTAATGTGTCTAAAGAATGGACAAACCTTAAATTGCAGTTATGCATTAGTGGCCAAAAATGGCGCGTCACCATGGAAAAATATCCTAATAAAACATGTAATCTACGTGGCTGAGAACGAGAGTGTTAATTAGTGTTGGGAGTTCAGTACCAATTTCCATTCTTGAGTAAAGGACAGTGCAACGTCATTGAGGTTTGTGGGATGAGTCCTGTGACTTGCAACTCGCCTGCCTAGAATATCCCACACATGCTCTATTGGATTAAAGTCCGAGGATCTCTGAAGGTTGTTGTTGTTGTTGTTGTTGAAGAAGGATTTTAGGAACATCAGCCAAATTTTTCCCTTGTATACTGTAGTAAATTGTGTGGATTCTGTGGTCGATTTTCTTTTGCAGGACGAAATACCCGAGTTTTCGGGAGAAAAAAACCACGCTACTTTTGCCTAAGACCAACTAACTCAGCCATGTTGCGAAAAAGGTCCATAAAATTCCTCACGTTATCGACGGGACTCGAACTCAGGTCTTTTCCACCCGGTGTGGGGAGGACGATGATCCTACTAACTGTTCTACCCACGAGGGTCCCTCTGAAGGTATTGGAGAATTATTTTAATACTATTCTTGAAGCTGCGTACTATAGCTTACTTTAATAAAATAATGTTACTGCTACATAACAATAATAAGTAATTTATCACGAATGTTATCTGCAGGGCCCCTTTGAGTGAACTGTGTGTACAATGCGTGGATAAATTTGATAACAAAAAAAAAAGAAAATTACCATTATCGAGTTTGTCAATGTGAGCGGTATTAGGCGTAGTGGAACTTTTCAGAATTAAAGAAGAATGGCACCTATTTAGCTTCATCGATAGATATTAATAGAATCAATTAGGTACAACGCACACGAATCTCGAACACAAGAAGATAGCAACAGAGCAGTTCCAGTTATACACTACGTACACGAGATTAAAAAATAAAGTACACAACTGGAGTTTGCCTTTCTTCTGCCTACGTCGTGCGTTATTAGAGGACGAAGTGTAGGTCGATCGATAGCGATCGTTTGCATGCTGAGACCGCTTTATTAAGAGAATGCAGCAACGAACAGCTGATACAGAAAGTAAATTATTAATACACAGTTTGCCATTGCAGTTGCGAGTCCTGTGCACACACAGATTGCGTGCAGTTGGTGTGCCACACGCTTGGTGGTGTATCGCTGGAAATGCAGTATTATTGACCTCGCTAACGAACCAGCACGAGGTGATAGTGGCTGAACACTCCTTCACTTCCACGTATGTTGAAAATCCTTGGCCTACGTGAGACGTCCTGCTAATGATGACACGTGCAAAAGACAGCGGAGGTTACACGTATGGCTTCAGTTTCCCACAGTCGTGAAGCAGTCATTTTATGCTAAGTCATGGTGGTGTTTAGCATTCGTGGAGACTACACCTCTCCATTACTTCTGTTATCGGTCCCCTACATTTTCTGCATTTTTATTATCAAAAAACTAGAAAAAATCCGAGGCCACCGTGCTTCGTAAAGTGAATTTTCTCCTTATTCGGTAGATACAAGAAGACAGAACACATTGGCTTCAGACAGGATACATAGAATGACACTTCGCTTTTCAAAAGACATGAGATCTCAAAGATCGGCTGCATTTTCGAAAAGTGACTGTCAGCGCCAGTATTGCCAACTTTATATAGCATAAATTACAAATGCATATTGAGGAGATTCAGTAATTAAAAGGAATTTGGTTATAAGTGTACGATAGGTCTTTGCATCCCCAAAAATTGAAATTTCATCTTTTGTATTGACTTACTCTTCTTATATACAGAGTAGCAGGAAAGTTTGCACACGCACGTTTAAACTATAATAATTTTAAATACGTATAAGATCTCATTTAAAACAACATACAGAGATCAGTTAGAACTACATTTTCCCTGGACAAGTTTGTCTAGTTCTGTTTTTTCAGATACAGCTCTCAAATGTAAAAGACCTTGGTTTTAGAAATGCTGAACCGTTACTTCAATGAAGACGATTGGAATCCCATTGGGATTATTCAAGAAATTCCTCCATTGCTTTCCCTTTCAACGATCATTATTTAGTCGCAAGAAACAACATCCTAGTGGAACAAAAAAATGTCATTTTAGCCCCCCCTCACATAACTCATCTGCCCAAATGTAATATGATCATAAACTGCGTGTGTTGTCTGCTCGATTTGCTTGTTTGCTGGACAAAAAAACCCTATCCACACCTGAGACGGACTAACTAAGTCATGGATTAAAAAAGCCCATAAAAGTTCCTCGAGTCATTGATAAGATTCGAGCCCGGACCTTTTCCACCCAGTGTGGGAAGGACGTTGGTTATAACCACCGTGCTACCTCAGACCTTCCTAATGGAACACAAATCAATCATTATAGTCAGAATCCCGATGTAGTATTAATATAAATGCTACTTGTAGTCGTGTCTGGTTAGAATCTGGCCTTGACACATTGTTCAACCTTTTTTTTTGGTAAGAGTGCTGTCTGAGAAAGTTACGCAATAATTAAAAAAATAATAAGGTAATCATCCCAGCCACAAGACAAATAGAAACACATGCTCAGCATGTAAGGTATAATCAATCTCCTTATGCTAATAATCCGAGCAAGGTTTGGACAAAGTTATCAGCACCATTGTCTGGTCACCGAGACCAAATGAATGATTTCTACAATGATTAGATTTCGGTATTTGTCACTTCATTTTATATTTATTTATTTGTTATATTCTTTATTGTATAGTTTTGTTTACCACTTTACCTATTACCAAAAAAGATAATATTTTGTAAAATAAGGGAATAATTTGTTTTATTTATTTATGTCTTTTTTGTAGAACTCAGTTGTGAACCAGATGTATTCGAACAAGCGTTTTCTGGGCCAGAGGAACTAACGACAATAATGGAGGCATTTCGAGATTTCACAGAAGAAGCTGTGACTGAGACAAAAAGGATGAGTGATATCACCTAAATGACCCAAACTTTCGCAATTATGTAAAGGAATGAATGGAGATAACATAGAACACTTGCTTGAAGCGTCCTAAAAATATTGAAAACTATATTTTTGAATTAACAAATTAAAAAGTTTGTTATTTTGAACGTGTCATAATTTATATTGTGTGTGTGTGTGT
Source organism: Mastigoproctus giganteus (assembly GCF_048544385.1). Lineage (NCBI taxonomy): Eukaryota > Metazoa > Arthropoda > Arachnida > Uropygi > Thelyphonidae > Mastigoproctus > Mastigoproctus giganteus. The sequence goes on along the minus strand of NC_143585.1, from coordinate 80,160,241 downwards.
GTGTGTGTGTGTCCAACTTTGTCGGCCACAATGTCATGGTTTTCTTCCAGATACTTTGGGTTTTTTATTCAATAAAACAAGAAAATCTTCCACACTAAACAGAGAATTTACAGACACGACTTTACTGATTTCTCATGGTCTTGATTGCATATCTCAACGCAAACTCGTTCGAATAAGTGATTTTAAACTAAAAATGGAGTTGTTAATCAATAAATTGGATCCGTCTTTATTACAAACACAGTATACACGTTATGACAATCAGATTTCTCGATGTAATACCCACCAATGTTCATAGCAAGCGGTTGAAAGTGGAAAATTGCATCGTCAATATCTTCTGGCAGCACTTCCTGTGCAGTTTCACGGAAAAATTTGTTAATTCAGCTCTAAGTCAAGCAGAGTTCAAATGTTTCCCCGATAGACTCTGGACCAGATATCCAAGAAGCAATTAAACTCGTGTGAATCGGGGTCAAGTGAGGGTGGTTGGAAAAAGGAATGGGAAATTGTGTGAAATGTTTTGAAGCAATCATGTAATTTGGTGAGCATGTCGGATGATTCACCATCCTTCATGAAGATAGTCAGGCGCAGACTGCCTTGTTCTTTATGGGCAGGAAAAACAATGTGAGCAGTTGATGAGAGCTCCCCCAAGGATATGCTATCACGGTCTTGGGCAGGCTCGTGTTGGGTTTTGTCGACTGTGATAAATATGTTAATATTGAAATTGGCTACAAATCCGCATCCTAGAAGATTGACTTGGTGCTTCACAGACATATGGAAGTGACCCGGCCCATATTTAACAATCATAGTGCAACGAACGTGATTGTTGAAATGACCTACTCCATATTCAACAATCACGGCTGTTTTGCACTATTTAAATGAAAATTGGTCTTGTCCAACTGCAGGATCTTCCAAAGCCACACTTTCCATCTCATTCTGTCCAGAACTATGAGATCGTTTGATGTTGCACAAAATTGGAGATAATGGACCTTGGAATGACGAGTTTTCACAAAAGCTTCGCTGCGAAATCAATTTTCGTACAAGGTACAAAAAATTAAGGACATCCCCGTTTTGTGCAACCCATCTGAAAAACAAAATCCCATCTTTTCTTTCTGCCAGCGAAGTTCATACACACATGATTATGGAGTTTCGGATGTTACTTTTGAGGAAGAAAAAAATTCAACTTTTTATTCGGCATATTATTTATCATTTTTTAAATAGATAAGTTTAACCTGACCTCCAGAACTAATTTTACAATTCCCATTGTCGTTCTCTCCCCCCTCCCACATCGAAGGAGATTGCCAAATTCCTTTTTCTTTACAACGGCCTTCTTTGTGGATATATTATTGTCTACGTTGGAAATTTTTTCTTACTTTTATGCTTTTGTCTCTAGTATTTCCAGTTTTTGCAAGACAGTGTCAGGTGTTCTCATTCTGAGTCATGCGAGGCAACATTGCAATCATATTTCCACGTACATTAGGGCGCAGAAATATAATTCTGTTATGTATGTTGATACAAACGAAAAGATGTAAGTAGAGAGTCCGCGTAGTTGTTAATCAGTTAACAGTGGACACCTTGGCACTAGTCAGTGGCATCGTGGAGATTCCACCAATCCAAACTTAGAAGCCAGTTTAGTACCTCATACTGGCTTCTGAGCTTGGTATTTGGATAAAGTGAAAACAACGCGAGCTACAAAGTAGATTTGCGGCCACTTGAGTTATTTATCAGAAGCAAAGTGCTGATTATGGAGGCCGATAATAAACTTTTGTACAGAGCACGACTACAGTCACACGATATTCAAAAGAGCTTACAACAGAATGACCAATCATTTTCATCAAAATTTACTGACGCTGTACACTAGATGGCAGCACAAGCACCACCAAGGATTGGGCTGTAATATTTTTGTTGTTTTTTGAAACGAGAAATCTAAAAAAATACATTACTGCGTTTTATATTTGCTAGAATTACTGTTGAATCCAGGGCTAAATTGCGAGGAAAAAGGTAGATTGGGGACGGGGGTCGAACTGATTATCGCTCTACGATTATTACAAAAGATTTTGCATGGGCTGTTTTTTACATTCTCTTTAAAAAGAGCTATTTTTCTATTACGTCCCTTCCCACCAAAAAAAAAAGATATGAAGGCTAGGTTTGTTTTTGTACAGGAAGAAGGAAATCTCCTCCCAATGAAGCAAATACTTATTCTAGTACTATTTATATGTTCGTTTACAAAAATCTACAAATTGAAAGAAACTGTTGGTCCTTTCCGATCCCTGGGGGTTTATAAATCTCCTTTGATGAGGATCATTGAAATGTTAAAGACAACCAGCGCTTGAGAAATGATGGAAGAATATCTTCCCTTACTAGGATGACCCCAACAAGAGAATATATAGGATGGTGATAAACCACCTTAATGTACAAAGATGTAAATGTCTTGGGGATTTTATTGTGTTATGAATCCCTTAATTCTGGAAGTCCATAAAAGCTAAGAATTCTGAGTATATACAATAGATCATGTTTGTCAACCCTCTCTATTTCTGAGGAACTAAAATGAGCAATAATTTCAACTCCCTTTCTGATCACAACACGTTTGTTTCCCTTATTCGCTTGAAAGTTTACATTTTGTGTTTTTAATTTATTATGGTCAAGGCTGGATTTACCAGGATGCAATGGAGCATTTATACAGGGGACTCCAAGATCCTAGAGGGGCTCAAACTGATTACTGTTGATCCACAAGCCTCTGCAACCTTTTTTTTAGGACATGGACCTCATAACCCCTTCCGGTGATGGCTCCATCGTCCTCCCCTCCCATCCCCGAGGTCAAGACCAATGGGCTGAGAGCCATTGCAGTAGATGAAGCATAATCTTTCATAGATCAACCTCTGTTTGACAGTCTGTTCGAAGGTGTGTGTTTTGTATTAGCTGCACACGGCACTGATTTTGATGATATAGTTCGGACTCATCTGTCATTGCTTCCTGCAAGTGTTTATATCACATGACTAAAGTGGATGAGAGCATTATCTGTATATTGAGATCACAAACTGTATTCGAGTGCGCTATGCGTCACGCTTTGTGCCATCTGTTAATATTAGTGATATCTGTAGTCGCTTTCTGCAAACACACGAATGCTTTATATAATTAGTAGAGAATATCACGCAAGCGTGTAGAAAATAAAAAAATAATAATAAATAAACAAAAAACAGCAACGAAATTAAGATACTGAGAACTAAGGTTGTAGCTCTCAATTAAAGATGCTTAATGAAGACATTGCCGACTAGTGTATTGATGTAACTCTGCTATAATTATTAAAACAACAAAAACAACAACAAAAAAAAAAACCTCCTGTGACGTACTCTACGCATGCCATTTAGTGACATTCCGATCTCCAAGATAAGAATGTATATAAACAACATTTGAAGGACCCGAGGTATCGAAAAGGTTCACATGATGTAAACAACTCGATCAATCCAGTTTAAGAATAATGACCGACTTAATTCTCGAACAAAAAGAAAAACAGGAAATTTAATCCTGGAGAGAGAAATAGTGTGGCCTTCTTGACTGCGATAATGACTTGTTCTACAAGTTAACCCTCCAACTGACCGTTTAACATAGAGGCTGCTCGCGGTCAATGAATTATACTTGACGCCGAGCTCCACTACGGATACCAATATATCATCCAGGTTCGCTCTTTCGCTTCGTTCTTCGACCAAGAAATAATACCCCGCGTGACCCGATTCTTTGGGGTGAAAAGGTCATATCAAAAAATGGACGATTCGATAGTCAAAGGAGATCGTATTTTATCGTCTGCAGTTGGGGGGGAGGGGGAATATTAATTTAGCCCACTTAGAATGGCGCCTAACTTCGGTGCGTTGGCGTCGAGGTTAAAGCGTACGAGATTAGCCAGATTCCGAAGCTCCGCTTTCGTTCTTATAAACTACATTTAGTTCATTGACTACGCTGTGTGTTTATTTTTTTTAACCAAAAAAGGATTCGGATCTCTGTAAATGGCAGAGATTCGAGACCTTTGTCGCTTGTAGAAGCATTTGTACAATATGTGAGTGGTGCAAAAGATTCTAAACCCCAATTTCACGGGGGCTCCGAAGCAGATTAAACTCTGTTAACACCTTAACCTTTGTTGCAGCATAATGGAGTGTAGTTAATTAATGGAATGTAAATTATTTTTATACGTTTTTCCTTAGTGAGTTTTGAAGGAAGATGCGGTGTATTCACGAGAAGTTTGGGGATGAAGCCTGTTCGGTAATTAATGAAACAAGGACGATTAAATTACGCTTTTTTTTTTTTTTTTTTTTTGTTTTTATTGAAGTAAAGACAAAAACGGGATTCGTGGGAAACGACTGGCTTTCTTTTACTATAATAAGTTACCAGCTTATCTTGTCCTTATAGATTGAAATATGGCCGCTAGCATTTCAAGATTTATAAACAGCGAGGTCCCTTTAGTATTTATCATTACCAAAAGAAATTTTTAATCGGTTATTAACCACTACTTGTCATATTAAGTGAGTTTCGAACTACAAGTTCAACTAGGAATTTTATTATTTTATTTCTTTCCTTTTGACTACTGTACTTCCTTTTGAATGTAACTAATCAAATTAGTAGATTTTTTTATTTTTTTTTTTTCTGAAACTGGAAGTAGTCAAATTAACAGGTTTTTTTTGAAACTAGAAGTAGTCAAATTAACAGTTTTTTTTTTTTTTTTTTGAAACTAGAAGTAGTCAAATTAACAGTTTTTTTTTTTTGAAACTAGAAGTAGTCAAATTAACAGTTTTTTTTTTTTTTTTTGAAACTAGAAGTAGTCAAATTAAGTTTTTTTCTCAAATTGGAAGTAGTCAAATTAACAGTTTTTTTCTCAAATTGGAAGTAGTCAAATTAACAGTTTTTTTCTCAAATTGGAAGTAGTCAAATTAACAGTTTTTTTCTCAAATTGGAAGTAGTCAAATTAACAGTTTTTTCTTAAATTGGAAGTAGTCAAATTAACAGTTTTTTTCTCAAATTGGAAGTAGTCAAATTAACAGTTTTTTTCTCAAATTGGAAGTAGTCAAATTAACAGTTTTTTTCTCAAATTGGAAGTAGTCAAATTAACAGTTTTTTTTTTTTTTTTTTGAAACTAGAAGTAGTCAAATTAACAGTTTTTTTCTCAAATTGGAAGTAGTCAAATTAACAGTTTTTTTCTCAAATTGGAAATAGTCAAATTAACAGTTTTTTTCTCAAAATGGAAATAGTCAAATTAACAGTTTTTTTCTCAAAATGGAAATAGTCAAATTAACAGTTTTTTTCTCAAAATGGAAATAGTCAAATTAACAGTTTTTTTTTCTCAAATTGGAAGTTAGCAAATTAACAGTTTTTTTCTCAAATTGGAAGTAGTCAAATTAACAGGGTTTTTTTTTTTTTTTATGAAAATGGAACTAATGAGATTAACATTTTGTTGTGAGCTGGAAGTAGTCAAATTAACATTTTTTTTTTCTTCTGAAAAATAGTCAAATTAACATTTTTTTTTTTTTCTTCTGAAAAATAGTCAAGTTAACAATATGTTTCCTACAAGTAGTCGAATGTATTTCGAACCAAAACAAGTCAAACTAGCTCTCTGAAACTGGAACGAGTCAAATTAATTGTTTTCTTTCTTTTTGTTTTCTGAAACTACGTCTGAAAATGAAAGACGTGAGTGAGAAATTTATTAATAGCACTGGATTTGTTCACCACATTGTCCGCGACGATCTGGAATTCATCAAGTGCAAAATAAGTCTGGCGCCTACTTACAGATGAGTTGAAACAATATGGAGTTGATGCGTGTTGTGAAAGTGAAGAGGCTAACTTTCTAGCCCACATAACAACTGGGAATGAATCGGCAAGCAACCAGAGAAACTCTCTGGCGGTATCCAGGCATTGGTTTCGCAATGGAAGACGTACATTGCAAAAGGAAACAATATGGAATATTAATGAGATTTCTTATAGTCCTTTATGAATAAAGAATTATTTATTCATCTTCCACTTTTCGTCTGAATCATCCTCTTACCTCTCACCTACAACTAGAACTAGCCAGTTTCACTGTTTTTCCTGTTTACGAACTACTACGAATCGAAATCGATATTTTCCAAGCAACTGTAAACTAGTCAGATTAATTATTTTATGAAACAGCAACTTTATCAAATTAATGATTCAATTGATAAATTCCAGCTAAATGCGAGCTAATTTTCAGTTTCTATCAATCGCATATATCATCATCATCATCAGGGCCGGCGGAACTACAAGGTGGACGCCGTTTCGAAGTGTTAGTATGAAGTTTCATTCTTTCTTTAAATTTTTGTAAACGAATTAAGTAATAGTAATTAGGTAAGTCAATATAATTGCTGCAAATTTACATATTCTGCATAAAAATAAAAACAAATAAATTGTTATTTGTTTGGGGGCGCCCATTTCAGCTTTGTAGGCGGGCGACGTCCAGCCTAGCGCCGGTACTGATCATCATCATATTGCTCTCCACCCCCAGAAATACATCTTTATATCGCTCTCCTAGATAAACATTCTGGATGCGCTCCCAATAACAACATTAAACTTGGCTGGAATTAATTTCTCTGCTAGGATTCAGATACAATTTAGCTTGAATGCTGAGAAAGTTTACATCTCCTTTTATTGACTGCTTTTATTGCAGAACTATCAGTGCTTGAGTCAAAAGGTTTCTTTAAAATATTTTTTTATAAATCCCCTTAAACCCTTCAGAACAAAACGTGTGCTCTGTTATTATTGTTTTTTTTTAAATACGAACTCCACATTCTAGAGCAGAGCGAAAAAGGAAAGAATGTCCAAGTTTGAACTTTTAATGGATATTTTTTCGCACTGAGACGTACTGCAAGGTTACTGTGTCCTTGTACAGGGCAGCTGCTGTTTATCACCTCATTGGCTACGGTTATATTTCTGCGAACGGACAACCTAACTAGGGCAAGCGGAGCAGCTTTGGAGTCCCATCTACCCCACATACTTCGCAAAGTAACCATAGATGGTCCAGATCGGATGTTAATTTTTTTATATCATCACTTCCACGTATGATTATTCCCTTGGAGGTTTTGCCAACGTTAAACGAATTTAAAGGCCATCGCGAAGTTATCTTCTTACTGAATATCGAAGGGTTTATTGGCAAATGCTTTGGAATACCATTATATTATGCATGACCGCGTAGTAACTCTGGACACACTCACGCACGAGTTTCATCTTGTTTGTTATTCGGTTCCTGCCGTTTAGGGCTCATTCCAGGATAGCGTACTTACGATTTGCATATAACGTCCTAGTTTTCATTACCTGTTGTTCGTACCGCCCATTGGTAGGTGTTATCTTTCGGTCAATAACTGAGGCTTTTACGTTCCCTCCCTGATTTTATTTCCAGCACTACTTAAATTGCCTACTTCAAAAGTAGGTGTTACGATGGAGTGTTTGAAGGATTTGTTTGATGATTAAGAATGCTATGTAGGCGTTATCCCTGAAATTACCGACAGGGTACCATTTTAATGGCAACAAGCACGTACTCGCTATTTCTCCCTCTGTCTCTCTGTTACTTTTCGCCCTTTTAAAGTTGTTCCACAAAGTCCAATTCTGCTGATATTCAACACAGTTCAACGCGTAACCTACGAATGAAAAGCGTGATACTTTAATGTCTCTTTTCACCCAGTTAATAATCTGTCTGCCCAGCTATTGTGTGTACAGTTGCAACTTATTTATTCATTAGCTGGGTTAGCTACTGTCTATATTTACGGGTGTCTACACTCTGTTTTTTGGTGCAAGGTTCGTCTTAACACAGACGCCCAACTTTTGTGCTTTTCTCTGGTATTGCGATTATAGGAAACACACCCTTTCCAAGTTCTTTCTCAGTTGCCGTTCCTCTCGAAGACCTTTTTTTCTTTCTTTCTTTACTTTCGTAATGGCACGAGGGAAAACAACGTCGTATTTTCTCACAGACGGAAGTGGGAAGGGTACAGAAAATTTCTCAAGGACAGACGTAGTTTGTCTTCTTACAAACCCATCCCGTAGGTGTTTCGGTGATATGCTTAGGAATGCAGTCAACACACCCTAAATGCAAATACAGCCGTTTTATGGGGAGGTGGAGGGGGAAGGGGTGACTGCACGCAGTTTTGTTAGGAATAGGAACAGTATAAACACTGAAAAGGGATGCTTAGGTGATGTTATTAAGATAGCAAAAACTGAAGCGAATCCATAAATATTACCCTCTCTGGTGCGATTGATGCTATCTTGGGTTCATATCAGGAAGGCAATTTCGATTTCATACAGGTGATGAAAATGTCCTGTATAAGGAGATCGCACTGCACCTTTTATTTAAAGAAATAATAAACAAAAAAATTGAAGTCAGAATTAAGGCAATTCCTGTGTCGACTTTATTGGTGGTAATCTATTGCCCTTTTCTTGTCTCTTCTGTTGTTATTTGACTACGTTAGTGGTTGTCTCCTCTCAGTTGCTTGCCCTAATAATATTATTAGGCGTGTGGGCGATTTAAACTTAGTATCCCATTTACCACAGTCAATTTCCCCCCCAGCAATTGTCTATTCTCGGTTGCACTGAATTCCAACCACCCTTTACTAGGTCTGGCGCTCTTGTTGAATTCTAATTAATGCCTTCCCTCAGCTTCTGTCACTTTAGATTTTCCTTCTTCTTTAGTTCTGATCACAAACCCCTAAAGATGTCCTAAACTAATTTGTAATATTCATCAATGTACTGCTTTCTTTCATAGAAAAGTCTGGCGACGTCAGGGTCAAATTTATAAGTCTGCTAGATAAAATTATCGTACATAGCCTCCCCCTCTACAAAGAAGGGGTAAGATTTCAAATAATGATGCCAAAAGCACTAATTTGAAGTAATATTTATTTAATAAAATGCCATTTTGACTGCACTATATACTACACCCCAAATAACCACTTACAGAGCCATAATCACAAAAAATAATCTACTTAAAATTCTCAAAATTGGAACATAACTACTCTAAGCCTGTCTGTAGTTGTGATAAGCCTTATGGCCATTTTTTTGGCTTTGCCATAAAAGTGGACGTTAGTTGTCTTATTTCGCTTTTAGAACAAACTATAGTTTACTTCTTCGCAACAGACCAAAATAAAAACACGTGCTCCATGCTGCCTCGCCTTCCCCTGTTTCTACCAGGTGCTAAAACTGATGATGTTATTAACCAGTTGCCAGTTATTAAGGGAACTAAAACGAAAACAAACTGACGACTTGATCAAAAAATACGAGGTCATGCTGGAAAAATGCCAAAAGATAGGCCAGAATGTTATCGTTTGCAATTCTACCCATACAGGGGATAGGAGGGGATGTATAATGAAGGCGTTGTGGATTAACTACAGACTTCAGTTAAATGGTGGTGGACTCTTCACAGCTTGGTCTGCTCTAGTTAATTTTGCAAGGACGGATTCACTTGAACATTTCATGTTCAAGTGAATGCCTCTCTGTGGTATCAGCAAGTTCTTTGCTGATACCACAGAGAGGCATCGCAAATTTTCTTTGGTGGTGCCACATTTAGGGGACAGAATTTACTTTAAACCTTTAAGGGGTTAGAGGAACTGCTAACTGGGGAGATAATGGGGGTCTCTAATTGTGCTTCGATTAAGGATACCGGCAAACACTTTACTTGCACTATCCTCGGTGGTGCTTGTGGGACATGTTGCAATTCTATATGCATATAAAAATTCGATAAATTATACACGGCAAACTAGAGCAATTGCATGCCACACAGAAGGAATAATTATAGGAGATGTACAGGGAATGGTAGGAGTTTTAAGAAACTTAGGAATGGTTTAGAGATTAGAGTGGAAACTGTTTATCTGTTTGTCATATTAGGGCCACTCAAACCAGCTCATCTGCCCATGTGTATTACGTTTGTAAATTGCATGTATTCTCTGGTCGATTTGCCGTCTTTGCTGGACGAAAAACCTAAGTTTTCAAGGGGAGGAGAACCTTGTTATCCACGCCTGAGACCAACTAACTCAACTACGGAGTGAAAAAGGCCCATAAAAGTTTTTCGCGTCATTGAGGGAATTCGAACCTGGGCGTTTTTCGCCCGGTGTGGAGAGGACGGTGATTATAATCACTGTGCTAACCGAGCGGACAGAGATTAGAGGGAAAGGAATTACAGGATGTCCATGATGAGAAAGGCTTGGGAATTAATTATGAAAAAGAAGCACATTTTCGAGTGACTTCAAATTTATTTAGAGCCAGTGAAGTAGCATTTCTTGATGATCAGAGGATAACTTGAGAGAGAGAGTTATAAAACTTTTGTTAGATTGATGTGCCAACAACGTATTTCGGAACTCCTTGAGACTAACTAAAAAATAAAATCTTTTTCCTCCTTGGCGAAGCTCTGTTTCCTAGAAAAGGGCACTACTTTAAAACAGGGCAGCAGACTAATCTGCTGATGAAACAAGGACTAGTCAAAATCGATGGGGAAGTTTTTATCTACTGTGATTGTGCTTAAAATAGTATTAACGTCTGGCTTACTTTTGTTGCAGAAAAGCATTTTGTCTTCCATTAAGCACACTGAGCTCCCCACAGAGACACAGTTTAGACGAGACCACATTTAATGATCTGCATCTGTCATTTTTGTGACAGGAACCGATCCATAATTAAGACTGCGATATGAAAAGCACAAAATAAACAATCGCTATTCCCACTTTAACTGAAACTCGGTGTGGCTGCAGGCTCTGGATGACCCCATTCGATCAGTCAAGCATGTTAGTGACCCTTTCTGACACATCTACGGAAGTATTTTTATGTCTCAAGCACCTCAATGGGAGACAATAGAGATTCTAAGTTAGCGTACAAACTGCGTTTGTCTCAACATCACGATTACCGAACCTGCCAATGGACCCGAGTCGTGTTTTCTCACGCCCTGTTCATCAGACAGGGCTCTTCGTTCGATGACACGTCCGAAATTTTAGTCCCAGTTTCGGCATTCTTCCAAGTGGCGAGATTGATAGTGAGCTCTTTCTAGTGATCGTGGGTCATTCAGGTTTAGCCGATTCAAAGCTGGTTTCATGTAGTGATGTGTTTAACGCCACTTTGTCTTATTTTCTCTCTCTGAAGACATGTTGAAACCGCAGGGTTCATCGCTTTTGCAACATTTTCTTCACCCAGTTTGTCTACTCACACAATAAGGGAGAAACATAACTTAAGAAACAAGCTTCAAGTTTCATTTTAGTCTAATCTTTTACGTGAGCGGAAGAGATTAAAAGACAAATCTATCTGCAGCAACCAAACTTTCCATTCACTGACCAGTGGATGACAGTTATAATTGCAAAAGCTTCTTGGGTTTAACCACATCATTGTACATGGTTACGTTAAAACTACACATGTGGAATTTGAATAAGTATTTAAGTAGGATTTGTTTGTTGTCCAATAAACATATAGCAATTTGTGTAGTCCTAGTACAGTGGGATGAGGAGCCAGATGAACCTCGTGGACGTCGGACTTGAACTGCAGTACATTGTCATTCAAGTAGTACGCGAAGGTGATTCTGCAGAATAGAAGGGATGAATGTGGAAGAGAAATCAGTTAGATTTTGAAGCTGATTGTGAATGGCTTAGAAGTTTGGGGATCGGTATCCTCTTGGCACCAGCAGGTTGTATTTTATTTCCACAAGTGGGAGCACAACTGCCAGATTAAAAAAATAATCGTAACAGTATAAACAAGCCCTTCCATCTTCATTCAAATCAATCACCACTTTGGCTAAAGTACGCTAAATGTTAATATATCTTCTTGTTACGTGTTTCTTTAAGATTTTGCGTTTTTGGTTTATTAAATTCGTGGAAGGGCTGCATTTTAGTTTATCAATCAAACACTATTGGCCACCGGCTGCCGACCTCTGGTTTACAAAACCAAAAACTTATTGGCGGAAAACTAAGTCTGTCATTCGCAGTAAGAGACTTGGATTTCTATCTAAGTGGTTCATCTGTATGACAACACACACCTCCAACTTGCTGAACCCACAGAAACCTTCTGAAGGACTTCAAGCAAATTACAGCTCTGACTTGGGTCAGTCAGCCATCAAAGACTGATTTTCATCGCAAGAAATAAACTTCTATTACAAAGACTTAAATAGTGGCGCAGAGACTAAACCCTGAAATTATTGACTGACCTCTTTGATGCAGTCATCTTAAGAATGAAAACATGAGGTGGGTGTCCATGTGGTAACCACTGATAACAGAATTTCTGAAGAGTCATGAAATACACTTTCGCTTACATTAACGTCATCATAGAGGTGACAGGCACCGGGAAGTGACAAGGTCTCAAGTGGCACCCTTACGAATAAAACTCTCCTCGTAGGTATTACACTGGATAGAATCACTGTCTTCCCACATCGGGTGGAAAAGGCCCGGGTTCAAATCCCATTAATGACCTGAGAAACTATCATGGGCTTTTTTGATCTCCGTGATCGAGTTAGTCGATCTGAGGAGAGGACAGTAAGGTTTTCTTTATCTGTAAACTCTGGTTTTTCATCTAATAAAAGAGAAAACCGATCAGATAACACAACCTTCTCAGTAGCACAGTTGGTATGATCACAACCCTCCCCACACCGGGTGGAAAGACCGAATCCCGTCGATGACGAGAGGAATTTTTATGGGTCTTTTTCACAACGCGGCTGAGTTAGTCGATCTCAGGTGTGAGGGTAGCATTTTTTTTTTCTCTCGGAAACTCGGGCTTTTCGTCCAGCAAACAGAAAATCGACCTCAGAGCACACACAATTTACAGACAACCTAGGAGGATCATCGTCTTAATCGCCGATGCTCCTAAAATCCAATAACAACAAGCACACATGGGTGGATGAGGATGTTTTCGGATAACTCTTAATATGACAGTTTTAAATTTTTTTACAAATGAAACTGATGATGGAGTTTAGGCACATTATTTCCCCGAAAAGTTTGTAGTCTCCCAGCCAGAAGTGTTCTGTTGAGGTTTTTGTAATCCAGATCGTTAGTTGTGGAGGTTCAAATTCGTTCTTGTGGATAAGAAATGCTTTTTGGCTTGTCAAGGAAGGAATATGTCTTGTATTTTGTCCAAATTAACTGATTCTTGTTGTTAACAGAGTGGTCTCTTCTGTTGAAGCCGTCTTCGCACTAAGCAGGAAACATTGATTTTATCTGCTGTGCTTGCAAAAATAAAGCATACGAAAAAAAACAGGAGCCGATTTTTCTTTAAGCTTTCCACAAAGAGTTTGCAAACCAACTGCAAGAAGTTATAAATTGTTTACCAGAAAAGCAACAGCTTTATATCCCCTAGAGATGTCATATCTGGCTCATGCACTTTGTTCAGGATGATGGAGATGCGTTAGAAGTGACGTAACATGAGGCCCAATCACTGTACTGAAATTTGATTTCATTGAAACTGTATCTAACGTCCAGTTGAAGAACCGGACCGGGAGTCTCAATTCCAACACTCATTCTCAATTCTTCTTCCATACATCTTTCATGCCCTTATTTCTTTCAGTTGTTGTTGTAGGGTTTTAGGAGCATCAACGACTAAGGCTGTATTGCTTGGTGAATACTGTCTGTAAACCACGAAGTACTGGAGGGAACACTACTCCAATTATTCTGGGATTTTCAGCTGGCATAACATGTAAATCGGCCCATGAAGTTTGGATATTTCTTAGGCGCATTGGCATCTATGGCCATAAGGCACGTTATGTATGGTAGGTATGTATGCTATTCCTTTACATGTCGAGAATCAGAAAATTAGTTTTTGACTAACTAAAGGAGGTGGTATACATTGATCATTTTGAGAAAAGTAAAAATGTTTGAGACATTTATTTATTTATTTTTTTTTTTTTGCCCAAAAGTGAAATAAGTGTTAGAGAGTCTTCTGTTGTGACTGGAGTGAAAAGATTCTGGCATTGTATTGCAAAAATTTGTGCATTCCACAATGCCCATGAAGAACTAGTCATTCAATGAGCCTTAAGTCTACTCTAGGAAGAACAGGAACGCCCTCAGAAATATGGCTTTCCAATTCGTTTAGATGAACGGACCAAAATTAATAATGAAACTTACATGTCCTGACATGCCAAAAAGCGGAACAGAAAGCGTTAGAAATGGCATTTAAGGATGTCAAAAATACTGCCACCATAATTTTGATAATGTAGTGTACATTCCATTTCGATGAACTTAGTGAAATATCAATTTTAAATTTGAATATTTTGATCACATTAAAGCTTATTTTATCAGATGCTCTGCGATGTAGAGAAACGTGGAAAAGTACAGTAAAAATATACAAACGGGGGACTATAGAGCATTCGGGGGCTATAATTCCTTTACAAAATCGATTACCAAAAACTGACATGTTTCTTTTCCATGGGGCACTTTCATAAAGTATGAAGTTTTGATGTATCAGTCTGTACCATATTGATCGGGGTTTCAGAAATTGTTTAACATAAGAGAACAAAATCCATAGGATAGAGTTCCTTTAAATGAATTGCAAAGCACACCAAGATGTATCTCAGAGGGAAGAGAAATAATAGAAGGATAGGGTTGGTTTCATTTTAAGTTGATTTTCTTTAAACTTAACGAGCTAAGATCACCCTTCGGGATGAAATTCATTTGTTTGCATTTATATTTTATTTTGCCTCAGAAAGCTAGGCTACACTGGAGAATACAATATGCTGATGCTTTAAAAACAGACAAAGAATGCAGACAGAAAAATGAGAATGTTAAGAAAATTAACTGCAAATATTTCCAGAGTAATTTTCACCAAGATAAGAGTCAACTTCCGTTCACGGTTGTGTCCATTTAATCCGTCACTAGTCATCGTCGTCATAGTAACGGGTATTTACGCAGCAGTCGGGAAATGTACGTCACACCCGCTGCGAGGAAACCCAAAGGAGGGGCGTCTTTTTCTTGCTTATCCCCGTCTCGGCAGGTATTTCTGAAGTTCGAACCAATGGTTGTCTTGGCTAAGGACACGTTAGTGTTAACACCCCACCCCACCACACTTCAGTCGCTGAATATCCAATCGACCTTTCATTGGAGCTCAGCGGGAAGTTAAAGATCACATTTTCTTTGAGGTCTTCACAAATATTTAACTACTTTGTATGTGGAAACAAGGCCGGAAGTTGACAGAGAGAGATTGTTTAACCAACGCACAGCTGGAATTACTTTCAAGCATGCCACGGGTACTTTCTAGAGGACACGGCGAATACTCTTTTTGTCTTCATCTTCTGTTTTTCCTTATCACCGACTAGCAACTGATGATCTAAGCTTTCGAAAGCTAACGTGTCTATTTATCTCATCAATCCATCGGTTTTTTTAGGAATCCAACACTTTCTTCTTGTGTGTGTACTCAGATTCGAACATCTGTTAGGTGTTTGCACTGCTGAATAAATTTAGCTATCAATGCCCGCATACAAATCTTACATCGACGCATAGTGTTTTCTGTTCTGCCCATTCTAATTTAGCTCTTTTGTCCTGCCTACGCACCTTTCTATCTCTCGCAGCACTATTGTGCTCGTAAACACCCACCTTGATTAGCGTTGTGCAAAAAAGGTGACGCAGTTTTTGGATGAGGTCAATGCACACAACTGTCCTTGGAGTCAAGCACAAATACCCACCTGCGTCCTTCACATGCCAATCAGAGGAGGGTTGATTCATTGTTTACAGAATATTGCGATGATCGACGTAGGTTATCTGCAATTTGAAGTAGGTATGGTTTTATACTATAGATTGAGCCTTGAAATTCGCGAGTGTCATTCAGGTTTAATTCTGTTTCGTATTGTTTACTTCTCGAATATAATAAAACCAAAAACTACGCTGTGTCAAATAGATCCACCATCAACTCCCCTTCCCTTTTTTAATTTTTTATCTTGAGCCAAACATCTACAATCGCCTACTGTTTTATGTCACTAAGTTGCTTCTATTAACTTACCTTCCCGAACTGGAAAGGTGAAACCAGTGCAAACATCTGTTTTCAATGGAAGCAGAATAAAAAAAAGGATCTCACTTACTTATAAATGAAGAAAACGAGTAAGAAACCCACGGGGCAGTACAAAAATAACATACGAGTGTCCTTCAAAGAGTTCATACTTTGATTATTGACCAATAATTGCACGTACAGTAACATCATGTTTAGAAATTTACTTGTTTTAATAAACAAGGTAATAAAGTTTGTCCCATATTTAGTCCCAATGGCGGGCATCGATCAGGAGTATCTCCATTCCTCTTTCTTCATTGCATTTACCAGTTAAACTATAGAAGACCTGACGTATTGGTCCCGTCCAATATTCCAGTTTATTTTAAAGGTATTCGATTTGTCTGGATTCTGGGCCTGACTAGTCCAGAGTTCAGACTTGGTTGAACTTCGTTTTCCTCAAATTTTGGTTTTTATATTACCCTCCGGGATTGAATATTATTATGCTAGAACATGAAGGGATTCGTTTCTGTAGAATTGCCAGGGAGTGACTAAGATGTCGGTGTATGGCTTCGCATTTATGATTTTTGGCAGTACAACCAACAGTCAGAGAGCGAACCACGAGAAACAGTCCCAGACCATGACCTTACAATACTATGTAGATGATATCCCCAGGCATTCTCCACTCGACCAGCTGTGTAGCACGACAAGTTTCTATATGGGACCTGTTTCTACTGTTTCATGGTCCAAGAACAATGGGTCTGGCACCACTGTCAACGCCGTCTAGTGTTCATTAGTGTGGTATAGGGTTTGCAAACAGCAGATCTGCCACGAAAACTCATGCTGTGCAGCCCCCTATTGAACGACGGACGCATTAAAAAAATAATAATAATACACACCACCTGTGGATATCTGGAGTTCCAAAGTAACGTTTTACGTCATTAGGTTCTCTTTCTTTTGGGATCGTTAATTCCTATCCTGTAGTATGTTGGGTTATCTGACTGTTTTCGCACATCTAAGTCGCCCACTTTTCCAATCTTTTCACTACGAGTGACTTTGCATAATTCCTTTAAAAATAGTCCCATTTCTCTCCTTCCATAATTGGGAGGAAAGTGGGGGGAGCATTTTTTTCGGAGTTTGAGAATGGAGCGACTTAGTAAGAAAAATTTCTCCTTGGTTTTGTACCAAGGACCTATAAAATCATGTTAGGCCCTACCTTTGATAATGGCAGGTAATGCGAATTTCAAAATCAAATGGTATCTGTTGATGTTTTCATTTTTTTCACGGAAGGTGTCAATGAGCACAGTGTTTTAGCTAACAGAATGAATTAATGAAAACTGAATAGATCAGAGTTCAGTAGGTAGCGAACAATCCAACGCTGGCCTTGCAGCTACCACAATAGTTACGATCGCTGTCTTCGTACACCGTCGTGGAAAAGGTTTGGATTTGAAGCCTGATGGAGGAAATTTTGTTGACTTTATTCACAACGCGACTCAGTTAGCCGATCTCGGGCTGAAAACTCAAGTTTTCATCCCGCAAAACAGATCAGTCGATTGCAGAATGCGTGCAGTTTACGGACAGAATATACCAAGGCCTCGTGAGCTTAGTTGTCTGGGCGTAAACTGAAAGCTATCAACCTAATGCTATATTTGAGAATTCGTTTTGACCCCACAGGAGAGACAGAGAGAGAGATGTCATGCCATTAAAATTGCAGTCTTTGTAAACGTTTATTACTCCATAAACAGTGATTGTGCCACGGGAGATTGCGTTGACAGTTATGCGTTTCTACGAAGCCGAGACTTTTCGATCAATAAACCGAGAGGCCGATAACTTGTGCCCTAATAATGAGCAGGGGCACCAAACCAAACAAGGAAATGCTGGCTTTAAACTAGAACGCCAGATAAAGTAATATTTGTTTTGCTCACTCGCATCAAAACGGAGATTCTATTTGCGTGTAGAGAAGCCATTAAGGCGAAGCAGGGACCACAATTACTTCGACTAACGGCAACTTAAAATTCACTCCTTGCACTTTAATTTCTCGTACAGCGATGTTTACTGGGCAACCGTAGCGTAATATTCAATTTACGATCGATTTTACTCCACGTTTACTCCCTTCTTTCCATATTCCAAGTAGGAAAATGCGGGCACCAGCGCCATCTGCCATCGTACGATATTTCCAGCCGAAATTGCACAAAGTACATACCAGGGAGACTGCCTATAGCCTCGTTCCAAAAAACAATGAGGAAATCGCAACACCGGCAACATCTATACCCTTCTCTTCCTCCTCTTCTCCCTCCCATCCCCCCAGCGCAATCTACCCCACAAACGCGTGATTCGTCCCACTCCGTCATTTTTGCGAAGGACATCGGTGGAACTCCTGGTTTTGGTAACACGAAAGTGTCCGTAAAACTAGGCCAATCGCTTAGCACAACCTGACGTGACGGTGCCAGGCTGCGAGGGATACGATGTGCCACGGAGAACGACTTTAACTGAAGCTAGCCTTGGTGACTTCGAAATGCGCTTCTACAAAGCCCCGCAAAGGGAGGAAATGAAACCACAAAACGAGAAACTGCCGGTTCATAGAAGGACAGACGGGTTAAGAAGTCGAGGGGAGGAATACGCGGGGGTGTGGGAAATGGTTTCAAAAGAAACAAATGAAATATTACTCTCGAAGGAGTAGTAGAATAAGTTCAGACTACTTACGTCTTCTAAAAACTTGAAGTCCGTGCGTGGTTTAATTAGGCAAATATGTTTTAGAAATGATTGGGAATATCAA
The DNA here is from genome assembly GCF_048544385.1 of Mastigoproctus giganteus. Lineage (NCBI taxonomy): Eukaryota > Metazoa > Arthropoda > Arachnida > Uropygi > Thelyphonidae > Mastigoproctus > Mastigoproctus giganteus. The sequence goes on along the minus strand of NC_143585.1, from coordinate 80,141,559 downwards.
ATTTCGGGATTTATTATGGAATATAAAATCTTTGAGAATTAAATTGGAAGTCAAATTTCGGGAATCATTTTGGAAGTCAAATTATGGGAATTTTTGGTAATTCGAAATTTCAGAAATAAAAAGTGAAACCAAATTTTAGAAATTAAATGGAAAATCGGGATGGATAAAATTTATTATTAGATTATTATGATATTCCATAATAAATCCCAAATTTCGAGATTATGGAATATCAAATTTTTGGGAATTAAATGGGAAGTCAAAAAATTGAGAATAAATGGGAAATCAAATTTCGGGATTTATTATGGAATACCAAATTTTTGACAATTAAATGGGATGTCAAAAAATTGAGATTAAATGGGAAGTCAATTAAAAAAATTCAGATTAAATGGGAAGTCAAATTTCGAGTATCATTTAGGAAATCAAATTTCGGGAATTTCCCTTATTTCCAAAATCGAAATTTTGGAAATAAGGGAAACTAAATTTTAGAAATTAAATGGAAAATCAAATTTTGGCAATTAAAATCGGAGATTAAGTTATTATCAATTAGCCAAAGGAACCAAAATTTTGGAAATTACTTGTAAAAAGTAAATATTTTTACTTAAGTGCAGTCAAATTTGAAAGATTTACTTTTGGGGAGAAACTGATTAGAAAAACACGTTTCGGAAAACTGAATTTGATTTCCTCAATTATACAATAGTAAACTTAGAGTCACCCTCTTTCTCGCTCTTTCCTCACACAAATGCATGACTTAATAATATGACAGAACTGTGCCGGATCATTCTTTACAGTGCTCTTGTGACTAACCCACAGTAGCCTCCATCAGGATAATTTGTTATCCAGGAAAGTAACCCCCCATCACAGAACGGCTGTTTATAACACTTCCCATTGCAATCTCCATCTAATGAGATATTAGGATTCGTTTTTTTCCTTCTCTTAGACTGCTGTTGTACGAGTTCATGGCTCGATCCACGTAAGCAATGAATATGTAGGTTAGTACATATTTATTAACCTGGAAATTCGGTTCCCTACGTTTCTAATTTTTACAATGCGAATGGTGGACAGATTTTTCGTAATCGCACATGCGCAGAAAGCTGCCTCATACGCATTTTGTGCGAGTAATATTTATAGTAGTATAAAATGGATTAACGAATACTAAACTTAATTTTATTAACTATTAATTATTAAAAATAGTTATTAAGTTAGTTATAAATATAACCATTAGTTAAGATAAACTAAATTAAAGAACGCTAAAATTATAACTATATATTAACTCCTAACATTTATCAGCACATATTTCCCAAAATACCTATGTATTAATATGGTAATAAATGTTTTTGAAAACTCAACTATATTCAAAGATATTTAAGAATGCGTGTTATAAGTAACTAAAAAAACTTTGGATTAAAAAAAGAAAAACTGTCATCTTAGGGCCGCCCAAGAATTACCTCATCTATCGTGTGTATTATGTCACTGCATTGTGTGTGTTCTCTGGTCAGTTTGCCTGTAAAGATTTTCGATAAGCCAACTCGATTCTGATAGTATTTTCAAGCTTCCCTCCTTCTCCAGATAGGCTGGGGAGAAGCTAAGCTTGAGAGAAAAACGGTATTTTCCCTTTCAGAAAACAGATTTTTCATCCTGAAATCTGGCTAGACATAATTAGACACGAAAGATCCTCGAGTGACACATCAGTCTCAAATATTGAATAAAGTTGCTTCTCTCCTAACCATTAATCCAATATCAAAGTTAATTTTTATTTTTAACTACATTTTTATTAAGGAAAACAAATTTTAAAATAAGCATCTTATAGTAAGAAATATTAAAAATGGCTTTTGATTACGTATATTTATAAAGAATGAAATGTTTTAAGAAAAGGAATAAAGAAATAAGCGAATAGATAGTTTCAACTTAATACCATAAAAAATGGGCGCTGTCTGTTCCAAGACCAATGCTCATTGTCCATGAAGTGCCATATTGTGAACATAAAGGATAAAAGTGTGATATCTATCGCATCCTATGTAGGAACTGGTACAACGTACAGATTCTTGCCACTTCCTTTGACTCCCTTTATTTATTTATTATTATTTTTTTTTCCTCTCCGGATACGGACCGGTACGGAAATGCAAGTAACATCGTCGTTGTCAGTTTGCTGTTCTTGTAACTCTGCCATTATCAGAATTATTATTAAACACACCACTTTCTGTCCTATGGATCACTTTATTCGTGAAACATTTGACGAAAATTTAATAAAGTGATGAACAATACTATATATGACAAAGTTTAACTCTGACACTTTTAGGTACATCTGATTTTTTTGTTTTTCATTTTGTATTTACATCAACCAATGTTGACATAAATAATGAACTTTGATTGTTCTTTCCCTCTGCTTTCTAGTGTATTCTATAAAAGTATCTGCATGTTTCCATCGTTTTATAACGATCGATAACTTGGTCATCCTCGTTGTATTTACATTTAAAGCTCGCTCAATGGAGTTCTAGTTAAACTGATCTTCTGCACACCAGAACCGAATATACAGACCTTCTTTTCATGGCTAAAATGGGAGTGAGTGAGCTGGAACATTCAATTGTATAGATTTCAGATCGATGCCAAGGATATAGTATGATAATGATAGATTACGAGTGTTGGAAAAACATGTTTTCCTTTCGAAATCAATAACAGATGTTAATAAATTCGCTATTGGCCTTGATCGACTCTTTGTTGACAGTTTGGAGAAGAAATATTTTTGAATCAACAACTGGGTATATCTCGGTGACCTTCCGGCAAATTCTATAAATGTATCAGTGGTTTTATCTTCTCTAAAATCGTATGATTTTACTGGGGCCACTTCCTGTTTTTAATATATATAAATACTACTTTAGTAGTTGGTTGTCAGACAAATAAAGATCTATTTATTTATTAATTTTTGTCTATTGATTTTTGTTTGTGTTCTTCAACAATAGTGTACTACTACTATGAGCTTTGTAAATACCCCACTCCTACACTGGTCCTCTCAGGAGTGTCCTGGTTATTTGGTCTCGCAACTCTACAACAAATATCAATTATTTTTTTAATACTAAGATGGTGATATAATAACGTTGGGAGCATACCGAGGATTCGCATTCTAATACTCAATTAGTTCTTCTGTTTGTGAATTGGCAACGCATACCCGCAGGAAAACCTTACAACTACTTTAAGTGAATGCGTAAATTAACATAAGAATATTTTCTTGCTTTCCCTTTACTTTTATCCTCCATATATTTTTAAGACGTCAAGACGTATTGTGAAGATGGAATTAGAATATTCTTCATCTGCAAACTCATCTCCAAGTTTCAAGTTCGGTTATGCCTCGGTAAATATTCACATTTCTGTTGCTCAATAGGCCTCTTGCAGATGTCTCGAGAAACACGAGAGGAGGAGCACCTAACACGAAACCCCCGAAGTATCATGCTACCTGGCTGTCATTAAAATCAAGAGATAAATGGCTCCCTCGGGGTAAATTGCCAAGATGGGAATTTTCGTCGGGTCAGAGCGTTAAATCGAAGACTCACGAGTGCAAATGAATCCTTCTGAGAACACACACAGAGTCGCAACCACCAGAGGGCGGGTATCGTGGAATACGGTTTCGGCTTGATCAGTTGTCCTGTAATTCCTCCTGTAAATAGACCCTGAGGTAGAGACGGGATGTACGCGACACTTCGGTTCACGTCTTGCCTCGAGGATCACCAGACTTGCTGGCGTCTGGGTAACCCAAGTCGGCCGACAACCCGGGAGATGTGATCCATGCCTAAACACGTCGCATCGTGTGTCTTAACGGAGGCGACACGCCTGTGTCTGAAGCACGATCACCTTGAATTATTAAATGTACAGCCAGTCTTCATGCCTGCATTAGAGCGAGCCGGCCCAAAAAAAGAGATTTTGGAATGGTGTTGTGCGATTTATTTATGTTTCAAACACCAGAGTTACGTTTGTACGTAGCTTAAAAATGGATTTGGGTCATCACGATTTGTAGTCTTCACCTAATCAGGACTACAGTACTGGGAAGTAGTATTAATCCAGAAAACATTAAGTATCTGTTTCCATCTGAAAACCAGTTGAAAATAGATGTAAAAAGCTGGATGCAGTTGCTGCACAACGGCGTTAGCAAAAATTTGATTCGAAGATTACGTTAATTGATGACGTTTTCTCCCCTAAATTTCAGGGATGTGGTAGGGAATTCAATATTTTTAACATTTCTGACGTAAAAATTAAAGAAAATGGTACCCCTTGACATGATACAGGAAAGGTAGACTGGCTGATAAAAATCAATCTGTAATTTATTTTAACAATAACTATCCAGCACTGAACAGAACAGAGCTGATGTTTCGAGATTGGTTGTATGGTCTCTTTTTCTAGTATATCAAAGCTGGCTGGTGTCCAAATAAATTACCATTGCTAATAGATGCGCAGTAACTTTTATCATCTTGTTTACGGAAAGCAAACCTCTGTGAAGCAATTTCATGGACTCGAATAGAATAAAATCTGCGTGTCGTCTTTTCATCCAAGAAGATTATCGTATTAAATGCTGGGAACAATTAACTTATCTCTAGAACGAATTCACACTTTTTACCAGTACTGTACTCATTTTTAGGTAATTTTAGGAGACATTTTGGCTATCCTCAGAGTTGACTGGCTTTCATAATATCTAAAACTCAATAATACAATCGTTTCTGTATTGAATCAAATTTGGTCTAGATCACCCTATTTTAAACAGACAGCTTATTATAATTGAAATCATTTCTTACATTTCATTTACTTTACCAAACATATGATTATTACCTAGATTATATCAGAATTTGTTAGCCCTCAACGCACTTACTGACATTAAAATATAATCTTGTCCCATCTTACGTGTTCCTTAATGATGTATTTGTAAACTTAGACGTAATTTATTCCTTAATTGTAAAGAATAAATCATCCGAAACCTAATATGTTTTTATTGGGTTTTAGAGACTTAGGCTCAGAGAGACTTACACTATGTTGTGCCATGCAAATTGTAAATCGTATTATGGCTGTAAATTGAGTGTGTTTTGTGGTCGGTTTGCCTGTTTCAATAGACGAAAGACCGTGCTAACCTCTCCTCAGACCAACTAACTCAGCTACTTTTTGAAAACGACCCATAAAAATTCTTGAATTCGGTCTTTTACATCCGTTGTTGGGAGAACGATGATTATATCCACCATAATAAAGTGGTTCCAGGACATCAAAAAGTAAATCAACATTACAACGTGATGTCTTCGACCTGCGGCTCAATGTCCATTAAAAAGGTCTTGTTAGAGTGTGCTAACTGGTTACTTTTGCATAACAAGAGCTCGTTAGCATTGAAATTTGAAAAAAATAACGATTGCAACGGTAGTTTAACCCTTTCAACCATCGGATATACCACAACATGATTCTTCTTCTTTCTTAAAATAATATTTCGAAATCAGTTGAGCTCTTACGTTACGATAAAAGGAAAGTTTTTAATACAGCCAATTTTCCACGAGGATTGTCCATGTTTGAAGCTTTCTGTATGGAATGCAATATTCCGTGCACTAACCTCGAGGTTATCGTCTATTACTTAAAATCATACATCACGTCCATCATCTATCTTTCTACATTCCTGAAATATGTTCAACTTTTTCCAGTGTTTGTTCCCAACTAATGAAACGCTGTGAAGAAAAACTCTTGGGATCAAAGTTAACCCATCTATCCTCTTCGGGGGGGGGATTCAGCACGCGCTACGTGTCTGTGTGTCTCTTTGTATACGCTTAAAGAACACTTGACCAATCATACAGTACGTGTTATCTCCAATTTCAATACAGTTGTGCGAGAGTCTGTCTAAAGAAACCTTATCGTTAGAAACCATATCAGGAAAGAGAGAGACAATCTAAAGAGCCGAAAACAGCGTTCAGAAACTTTTCCCACAGATACTGCCTCGTGCTCAACACGCAAAAAGGAAGACCAGATTAGAAAAGAATCTAATTAACGACGGGAGGTTCATTAAATGTCTTCTAATGATGGCTTCTTATAGCTTAAGAAATTTCCCCGTTTCCTACACGCAATGGTCCACGGTTATTTGCACAAGCGAAAGTTATAAAAAGAAAAGAAATACAGCTCTTGCCACGAAGCAGTTTAATCACTTTGATAATGAAGATGCAGTCTCTGTTTGCCGGGAGAAATGCAGCTGCTATAAACAGAAAGGAAAACAGAATTACACTGACGCGAGGGATTTTCTCTTTTGAGATTCTAAGGAACATTTGTTTCCGATTTACTAAACTTTGTGCCCACCGAAAAGGACAAATGCAAGTCTGGGGTATCTCTGAAATCATCTACTATTTACCCAAGTAGATCTAATGGCCTCAGTTTCCTTGCTGCTTATCGGAAAACAGCCCGTGGCAGCCGAACTAAGACAAAACTGTCATGATTGCTATCGTGTTAAATGTGCAAAACTTTTTATTTAGTATTATTTTAAAACTTGGTTGCTAAGTGACTAGTTTGCACTAGCTTGGGGAACCTACCTGATCAGCTGACAAGGACTTATTGAGCAGTTGTAAGTGTGATGGAGATTTCTTATTTATGTTCTAGAAAGTAGCACAGTGGACATAATCACAGTGTTCTCCACATCGGGTGGAAAAGGGCTCTGGGTTGAATCACGTCAATTACGCGAGGAATTTTCATTGTCCTTTTTCACACTGTGGCTGAGTTAGTCAGTCTTAGGCGAGGGTTGCGTAATGTTTTCCTCCCGGAAACTCAGATTTTCCGTCCAGTAAACAGGGAAATCGACCATAGAATACAAGCAGTTTATGGACACAACATATTATGATGCCTTATAGCCTCAGTTGCTTTGGCGCTTAATTTTTATTTAAATTTTTTAAAAATAAAAATCAAACGTCATTTTTCTTAGAAAGTGATTAGCAGAGCTTCATTAGTTCCTTACCAAGCTAACGCCTGCCTGGGCGGGCAGCACAGTGGTTATAATCACCGACCTCCCAATACTGGGTGGAAAAGACTCGGGTTCGAATTCGGTCATTGACGCGAGGAACTTGTGGACTTTCGCTCCGTGGCTGAGTGTCGGTTCAGACCAGGATATTAAGATTCGACCCACACCGGAAACTTGGGTTTTTCGTCCAGCAAAATAGGCAAGCCGACCATCCTTCTGCAACCATCTTCCTCAATTACTGTAGACATGGAAATGTATCTGTCGATATGGTGTGTTTGCCACATACTGAATGCTACTTGTAGTTCTTCCCGGAGAATAAGAGATCAAAATACAAAGTCCCTTTTAAAAGCTTCCATAAAACCACCAAGAACTTCTTAGAGTTCTTGAGAAATGTCGTTGGCTGTTGAACATATCGTTTCTAGTATTATCTTCCAAATTCAATATTATTTTCTGCAGACTGCACGCTGTTCTTGTACTTGGTGATCTGGAACAGAATAAGAAAGAAACGTAAATTCAGTGGGTTGCGTTTCTTTTTGAACACGCTAGAAACAAATAGGAATGCATCTAAGTATTTGAAGTCCCTAAATGGTACAACATATAAAAGGGAACGCTACCTAAAAAGGAATCTTTACTTTACTGAGTAAAACTAAATATCTGACGTATACTGCAACACAGATTCAATAAAAGTCAGTGGCACAGTTCTTTTGTGTAAATTACATTGGATCAACAAAAGCCCTCAAGATCTCTTCTCTTACAAGAAGCCATCTGCATGAGTAGAAGAAGTTCCACAATCGTGTCCCAGTTAGTGAAAAAAAATTTTTCAAAAATTACTGACAGATGTAGATACATCACGGTAGAGGGAAAGAGGTGGGTTGGGGTGGGAAAGAATGATAAAGAAAGAGAGAAAAACAGAGAGATGACCTGGACGTGTCACTGATTTTCTCTGTATAATAAAAGCCACGTGGCTTGTTGCTACGTGTGTAAGTAAAGGCGAAAGATAGCGGTATCTTTATGAAACTGCTAGAATGATTCAAGGTCCAGTTGGCCAAGGTTATGCTAATATACTGATTCCAGTTTCCAGACACAACTGACACTCCAAACACGTGTCTACAAATCACCTGTGTGCAACTATTTGCTTTCTCACTATTAGCCCACTCGAACTCGGTGTTTGGATGATCGCTGGTTCGAGACCCACCGAACCCTAAAAAAAAAAAAAAAAGAGTGATTGATCAATGTCGTTATTCGGGCTACAAAGAATAGCCTGTAGACAGTATTGCAGCAACGAATTGCGGCGAGTGGGGCAAGAAGTGATTACGACATCCCACCCTGAGGCTAGGCGCGAGCATTTGGACAGTACAATGTGTGCAAATAACATTACAGAGGAAATTGGATGTACAGCCTGTCCATTCGTAAGTTAATGCCCACGAGATATTCGGGTTATCAGGGGACAGATGCTAACAGCTGAATGTCTCTGCTTCCTCCATTTTGTCTTTCTTTCTTTTTATCTCTATTTTTGTCTATTTTTTTGAATAGGTTTTTTTTTACAATTTGTCCTGGACCCAGTTCCATACATTGCTGCACGATACTTGAATGACGTTTTAAATGATATTCTGTCTAACAAAACGTATAACCGGAATGATTTTGTCTTCTACAGTCTAATAAACTTAAAGGGGATACAGTTAATTAGGACACTACTGAAAGTTAATTGTAGATATACGATCGAAGTTTATTTATTACTGATAAACATCAGATTTTATTATACAACAACATCCGCTAGTTCATTGCAAGATTTTAAGAGGGAAGGAGTGTCAGTAAAAGGGCACATAGCGTGACACGAACAAATAGAGAAATAAAAGCGTGTCATTAGAATTTATGCGATAAAAATTCGGACAAATACATAAACAGAATCCTAGCCTCGAAGTCAGGACATCGAAGTTGATTTACCTGAGAGAAATTATAAGGTGTTTGCCTGACTATCTGGTCCTTGTGTTTCTTGCCCAGCAGGATTTAACTGCTTAGATAATGAATGGCCTTAATGCACACAGTAGAACACATTGTCTTTGCAATGAGTTGCTCTGGTATTGCACTACTTTCAAACAGATGGCCTAGCCAAAATTGGCCACTTAATTAATTAATTGACCATTAAAAAAAAAGATGAGACACTGCTGTGACAGAATGCTTCAGAACTAGCTGGTATCTCATAAATTAATCTTTCTGGATAGAAGTTTAAAAGTAGTGCAATACCAGGGAAACTCGTTGCAAAGGTTTGTTCTACTGTGAGCATTAAGACTATTATATTACCCAAACAAACAGCACTTGACTAAAAGTGAGAGACAAACTCCGGACAAGAAATAATTTACTGAGCATGCTTTCCGGATCAAGATGGGGAGCTAATGCCCTTCTTTAAGAACTTCCGGTCTTGGACTTTGCTATTCCGTTGCAGATTATTGCTGACCAGTTTGGCAAAATCCTGCCCACACAAACCTCATTGACACCCAACTAAATCAAACTATGAGAAACATCACTGGCACAATGATGTCTAACAAAACTGAGTGGTTTCCAATTCTTTCGACATTGCCCCTCCCCATCTCCGAAGACAGGAAAAGACAGTTAAACAGCTGCGTCATATCCAAGCCAGGACAGAGCTACCTCTGCATGATGAAATCTGGAAAATACCTCTACAACGACTGAACAGCAGGCACCCGATCTGGAATGATCCTTCACTATTTGAACAGGATACCCCAACCCATGTTACTTGGCAGCAAGAATGGGATCTTAATTCTAATCAGATCCCCAACTCTAATCTTATAGACAGAGTGGGCAAACCTGTAGCAGGATTTGACCTTTTCAGGGATTTATGGAAGAAAATAAACCGCTTTAGAAGCGATTGTGTTATATGTGCCAAATCATCACATAGATGGGGGCTTCAAGGATTCTTCCCTCTGTGCTTGTGGAACTGTAGAAGACGCTTCACATATATTATCTGGCTGCACCTCCCGACAGGGCCTCTCTGGAGGAATCACTGCTCTGCATAATTGTACAAATGAGACATTAGAATGGCTTGATTCACTTTAAATTTTTGGACTAGTTCAATTCCTATTTTTAATTAGTATCTTTTAATTAATTCTTATTATTTAGTTTTCCTGTTGTATTTACTATTTATCTTGGATATTAATAATTATTGACTAATTACAATTACTGACTTTGGTTAATTACAACCTATAAATATTATTTCATTTTGGTAAACTTTGCGCACACATCTTTGTACTCAATGCATTCGAAATAAATAAATAAATAAATTACCCAAGCAGTTTGAATCTTGGCCATAAACACACACACGTAAGGACACAGTAGTCCTGCAAACGTTTTATAATTACAGAGTCCTGTCACGTTTGGTGTTTATCAATAGGATGACCTCTCCATTTTCTGTAGGATTTCAAGTATCTAAAAGAAACAGAAAAATGACTACGTGCATAATGCGCTGGCCTCAAATAAGAGTCAGAAATAGTGTCAATCGCCATTAACCCTTCACCCCATGTAAACGTTCCTGCTTTTTCGGATGGCTGATTCCGAAATAAAAGTGGAAAGCTGTTATTACTGCGAGGCCGACTTTGTTTTATTATTTCTTATTGGTTGCTGAACCCAGCAATATCCATTAGTCACGTTTTTCTAGTTTCGTTCAATGGCGTGTGAAAAGTTATCATTTTATCTTTGGGGATAATTGTTACCGTAAGAACAATCCCACCGAGATGGAAAAGAAATAAATCTGTCAATATTCTGACATCTCTTGTTTATTCTCTGAGAAAAGAAGTCCACAATCAGGTTGAATTGCCAGATTAAGCGATCAAGGGACTAGAAATAAACACATCGTTTCTCGCAATGGTGTCAACATTGATCTGAGTAGAAACTATTTTTAATGAGAAAAATCGCCAGGCTTAGCTTTACAAAAATATGGTATGAACCAAACCGGTTGCAAGATAAACGCTCTTTGGGCGTTGACATGTCGCAAAGCGGAGGTAATAGTGCCGGAGGAAAGTGCTTCACTCATAAATTATAAGTGCGGTCCCATCTTTCCTGCTTTTCCCATAAATGATACACACGCACACAACAACAAAAAACACTCAATACAACGACTGGAACTTTACTTGGTAACCAGAACCGGGTAGGACTCAACAGACACTGATACCACAGCTAGACAGTCATGATTACGCCCATTTCGTTTTGGTATTATTATTCCTGGCGATAATTCCGAGTTGGAAACAATAAATTCTTTCTTGACTCTGCACTACAATGAGGGACATCCACTTTCTTCGCGTGTCATAACGATTTCGCTAATTTTTGTATCACGATCAACTCGTGCATAAGTATCGTTATATACTCAAGCGCCATCTGTGATCAGCCTGTTATTATATAAATGTAGTAGGAAGTGAATCGTGTCTCATGTTTCTACTGCTATTAACCTCATATTCAAGATATTAAAGAAACTCCAAAACCTAAATGTTCCAGGTATGTAGCATGTAGGTTTTGGACACACACACACGGTCATATATATGTGTGTGTGTGTGTGCGTGGTATTTCTAAATGCTCTAACAGTAACGTCTCTGTACTAAATTTTTCATCTTATTGGGTTTTTTTTACATAAGTAATGGCAATTGCTTTGTCCAGAGCACTTTTTCTACATCCGGGTTCTAAAGGCAATTTTAACAGTTCAAAATTTTACGTTGTTTTATTACCATCATTATACTGCGTGCTTGAATCCCTGAAGGAATTGTCTCCTCAGAAATGGACGCAAACACCCAAGACATGATTTTAACATCATGAAATTCTAAAGATTCTTCTTTTTCTTAGCCTTTCTGATTATCCTCTCCTAGATGGCAATGGAAACCTGTTTTACTGCCTCTCTGACACCACCCTCCACAGTCAGCTGCACAAATGATCCCAAGCAGCTACCTGTAATGCTTTTCTTTGTTTTTTTTCATGGATTGGGTGCTTGGAGGACTTACGCATGCAATGGTTAATGCGCATGTCACGACCCGGTGTACTTTAAGAATGATCTGACTCTTTGTTAGGAAACTGGAGTATTCTCAGTGGGGAAGGGAAGGAGGAATAAGTTGATTCTTTAAGAGCTCACGACGAACACTTCACATTTGAAGAATGTTTCAACGTAAATTGTCATTGCACAAGGACGCCAGCTGATTCATTATTTGTACAAGTAAGTAGTTATTTTCCAGTACACTGGAAGTGTAGGCTGGAACTGTTTCCTTCAGAGAATATACAAAATGGCAACACCCATGGCCTCATACAATATACTAACGCGCCCATAGCCTCTGTTGCCTTGGAAACACCGAGGCCACGAGGTGTCAATATATCGTGTTGGAGGTAAACTCCAGTTTCTGGAACAAAAAACCAGCAGCCGTTACCTGAAATCATCTAACTTGGCCATGGTGCGAAAAAGGCAAATAAAAGTTCTCTTTGTAGAAACGGGAGGACATCTATAAAGTTCTAGGAGCAAGGAGGAGAGGGAGGACAAGGAAATTTTTCTTGTTTGTAGAAGTGTACTGACGTTAGAGGAGATATTCTTGAAAGATATTAATTTACCTTACCAATATTATTTTCCATGGATAAGCTACAAAACTTATTATCGCTCCTCGTATACAAATTCTATCCAAAAAAGCAATTCCAGTTTTAATTGAGTATATTTACTGAAATGCGTATCACACATCGATGCAGTTGGTGTTTTCAAACAGTATTCTTGCGAGAATGGAATTCATAAGAACCTTACCAAGTGGTTAGAGCTCGAGTGTGAACTTCCTTCACCTCCCAACAGGGGAGGGGAAAGAAGTCCACGTTTAAAAAAATAATTATTCCACCATAAATACGAGAAGGTAGAATCATTTTGGATATTCTTTCCTTATTTCGAAATAAACTTTTGTTACAGAATCATTGATAATGTTCAACGGGTCTTTCCCCACACTTGTTTATGATACAGGATGTTCAAATAAAGATAATCTTTGATTCGTTTGGTTGTAAGTTAAGTCATCTTAACTTACAACTTGAAGAAACAACATTAAGAATTGGACGCTTAAGTCTGTAATACTTATTTGTTCATAAATTCTTTTTAAGTTCTAATAATTAAATTATAATTAATTTTTTAATTGTATACAGTATTTTTAATCCAAGCATGACCTGCTTTCTTTCGATATTAATTTCTGTTTCTACAATTAAAGTATGCTATTAATTATATTAATTACATTGTTTGTAATCTTAAGTTAGCTCTTTTTCAAATATTCATTATATAATTAAATGAGCAGTCTACTAATACAAAATAAATAGAAATTTTTGTTGTAAGATTAAGTTTGTTTCTAATATGATAAAAAATAAATAAATATAAAATCTTAATTTTTCTTTATAGATTTATCTCATACGGACGATACCAACAATATTGTACTAATATTAACCTTGAAAAAAACCGAACAAACTTTTGTGGTCATCAGGTAAAATTGGAGAATTTTTATTTTTTGGAAAGACCCTGTATATAAGAAATAATTCTATATAAAAGACAACAACAGTACTCCAAGGTACAAGAAATAATAATGCACCACTAAATTTAAGCGAAGATAAAAAGCTCAGTTGAACTTTCATCTAGGTTTTGAGCATCAGCGCAAAGAAGGTTTCCCCATACATCTGTTTGGAAAATTCGACTTTCCATCAAACAGTTCGATGGAAGACATAATACCGTTCGATGGAAAACCATGCAATTTGGTTGATTTCGTCGGCCTCAGGACCCATAAAAATTCCTCACGTCATTGACGGGATTCGAACTCCGGTCTTTTCCACACGATGTGAGTAGGAGTGTGATTATATAAGCTGTGCTACTGCGAGGGCCTCCGTGACAAAGCAGTGCTGTCACAATTGCGATGTTTTTGGAAAGGTCTGGGTTCAAATCCAATTAGAGACAGGAGGAGTGCATAAATATTTTTTAAACTGAGGTTGTTATCCTGTCTCTAGCTGAGAAGGTAGGGTGCCCATGAATCGGGAAACTACCCTCTCGGGATATGAATTGGAGCACCACTACGATTGGAGTTTTGGACTGCTTTCAGTTGCGTTAAGGAAACTCAGACCACAAGCATCAATGTAATATATCTGAAAACGATGTACGTTCCAAGGCCATTTGTTTATTTGCAAAGTACATTGTGGAATGCATAATCCGCGACGTCGTACAAGTTCTGCAGACGACTAATTCTATCGGATTGTGCAGATGGGTCTAATGAATTTTTTCCCAATCGAATATATTTGTGCGAAGGTTCTGGGCTTTTTCTTCTAAATTAAATCCGCTTTTACTTCAAGAATTGCGTGTCTCCAAGGCTTTTCAGACAATTTACCCCGTCTCCATTATTCCAGTCATGGATTTCTTTGTGTCACTCTCCTGTTTTCGTTGTTCGCTGCCACGTGGAAGTCCTGTTTGAGGTTTACTAAGTCTAATAACGTGGAAGGGCCATTAACTGTATGCAGTACAGTCACCTGTGAAGCCAATGGGTTTCTCATTTTATTCTAGCTGCACCACTGTGGGCTAAAATGTCAGTGCTTTAAACGGAAGACAAAAAGCAGAGAGAGAGAGAGAGAGAGAGAGAGAGAGAGAAATAACGCAACTTTTAAAAGGCGACATGGCCCCATTTTGAAATTCAAAAATGGAACAACGTATACAAAGGAATCTTTTGGTTGCATTTCAAAGCATTTTGTTACCGATACTTTTTAGTTGTAAACCTGTCCTTGTTGAAAAATAAATGGCACACTATTTTTCACTCGAAACGAGTTTTGATTTTTTTTTTGAATTCCTATCAACATTTTTCAGAAGCTTTGTATGTCCTAAGAATCAACTATAAAAAATGACCATTCTGTTCATAGATTAAAAAAAAAAAAAAAAAAAACATTTTAAAAGCTGGTTTCTTAGAGGAAGGGCTGATTTAAGATTGTAGCCAGCTTCTTTGGAACAAACTAGGTATGGTTTAGTGAAGAACTTCTAATATCATATCATGCAACAAATTAATCAACAACTACAGCGTGTATTGGCTCAGTGAGAGGAATATTTTTTCCAGTGACGACACGCAGAAAATACACAAGGTAAAGACGTTCGAAAACTACTGGTGGAAGAAACTGCAATATCCCCCTGCAGTATAAAAGCGCAGACAGAAGAAGGCGGCTTGGATACTGTTGATATAAATATCCAATTAACTCCATAGCAACGAGCGTCTTCACCTTCTATATTTGTTTCACCATCATGGAATACGTGCATTACATTCATCCAAATGATAAACATTATAAAGTTGCAGTAAATAATCTGGTTCATATTGAAGAAGACTTCTCCATGGGACCAGCTGAAACAATAGCTCTCAGGAACTGCTCTGAAACTATCATTATCGCAAATGAGGTTGTAGTCTCACATAGGGCCTGTCTCTGTGTGAGAAGATAGGGTGCCCATGAGTCGAGAAACCTACCTTCTCGGGATATATGAGTTGGCGTATCGTGAAATAGCGCACCATGACCAAAATAATGCTTGTGTTACCTTTGTTAAAGTTTGCACGAGTACATAATGACGCATGCGCGGTTGCCTAACCAACGTACGTTTTCTGTTACACAGCAGCAGCTCTCTCTGTGTGCCTGTCTGAACTCTTTAGATTAGTATAGGGAGGTGGGACCTTTTACCTGCACGGGGAAGTTCGTGTGGTGGAACGGGTCGCATTTCCTGGTTACTGACCCGAAGTGTTTGTGCAAAGGGGGGAATCTGCAAGCACCGCAGCTGTTCGAAACTTGTCAAGCAGCCACAAGTCTCCTACTGTGTCAATGTTCTCACTATCACACGCACTCACCCGTTAGGCTTACCTCAACCATTACAAGAAGGGATGGTGGTTCTCGTATTCGCTCACAAATACACCTATTGAAGGACTGTTGTTGGCCGGTGAATGCTTGAAAAACGGTTGAAAGCCTAAAAGTAATACAACACACAGGAAGCCCATTTAAGGGTGGATTTTTTTTTGCTCCTTCTAGACGTGGTCGTTTTGTTTGTTTCATAAAAACCTTATTTGTAGTAAAGATAAAAATAAAATGAAATAAACTCAAAAAACAACTTGCATACAGGATAAATGACTTTAAATGGTGCATTCGAGTTTCGGACAATGACACGCTCCTTATCTAATCGGATCAGTACTACATACACAGATATTCGCACACGCACGCGCGAATTGCTGATTAACAAACCCTTCATTGCTTTATCCAATTTGACCCTGAAAAGAACAGCTCATTGAACATTGCTGATGTGAATGGTACTACAACACGCTGCTCCTCAGAGACCTAGATTGCTTTTTTTTTTTTAATTAGTATCTCTTGTTCATACCCCTTTATAGCCCCAAGGACAGGGAGGGTTCATTTTTATTCTTAATCATACATATTCCATTTACGTTATATTCATTACACATTACTACGGTTGCCACTTTTGAAAACATTTCTTATTTCTTCTCGATGTATTTTTACAATACTTGCCAAGTAGCAAATCAGAGTTCCTTGATTCTCGGAGTTTAAAGTTACCCTTGAAGCAGCCCTGAGCACTAGAAGGATTAATATTAAGCGCGTTAAATATGTCTGTTTAGGATTATTTTTTGGAGTCATTTTTCGATGGAAAAACGACGCTCTCCTGGACGGACTAACTCACTAGGTTGACGAAAAAGGGCCCATAAAAATTCCTCCTATCATTCATGGAATATGAATTCGAACCTTTTCCACTTGCTGTGGAAAAATAATAATTACATCCACTATGCTACAGGATGGTGTGCACATAGATCGATACATAAGGAACCTCCACTTCCTTATGTATCGATCTCTACATTATGGATCGATCTGCATACACTGATTGGTCACTTTATTAGGCCAGCGAGTAGGATCTCCTGTAGCCCTCAGAGCAGTCTGATTTCGTCGTGACATGAACTAAACGTCGTGCTCAAAGCATGCTACAAGGACGCCGGTCTACGTTGATTCAACTGTAATTGAATAGTTGCAGATCTGTAACTTTGAAGAGTTCGTTGCACCTCATCCGACAGGTGCTCAACTGGATTACGACCTTGTGAACGGAGAAGCCACTTTGATGTTCCTGGAACCAGTTCTGTACAATTCTGGCCTTGTGATATGGTGCATGATCCGTTGGAAGCTCAAATTCGCTAATGTATTCACTGCAGCCACAAAGTGATGCGCCTTGTGGGTTTATTTGGAAGCAATTTCCAAACGATGTTCCGCTAATATTAAGAGGCCAATGTGCACCACGAAAATACTCACCACACCATTAAGTTGACACAAACCGCCTGCATTGCGGACACCTGGCAGAATGGAGGGGGGTATTTGGACTCATGCTGTTTTCTCCATGTTCTGTCTCCCAACAGCGTGAAACAACAGGAATCGAGATTCGTGAGATCAGGCAACATTTTTTTTAACCACCGCTGTCTAGTGTTGGTGTTCCTGAACCCACTGTAACCGTACCCTCTTGATTTTTACTGACAGCAACGAACCCAGATCGGTCGTCCGCTGCGATACCACATCGATGATAATGTGCGACGAGCTGTGTGTTCTGACGTGCCTCTTTGGTTATCGCTGTTGTGCTGGGTTGTTATTTCACTTACTGAAGTCTTTCCATTACTCTGCACAAGTCTAATCAGCCTCTGTTGGCTTTTCGCATCAACAAGACGCATTACGTTGCATTCATCACACATTACTATGTATACTACTTTTGAAAATACCATGTCAATGTATTTTAAAATATAGTACTTACTATGTTCTAAAAAATTTCATTTCTTGGAGTTCAGATTTACAAGTACACCCGATACAATCGTGATACACTAGAGACAGTCCTACGTTAAAGCTCCAGCACCGTTACAGTTTTCGAGATACTATTTCGTACCGACTACCATGCCACCTTCAAAGTCACTTAAATCGCCAATTCTTGCAAGAATTGCACAACACAGCATTCCTACGTATCTACCACGTGCTTCATATCGCATGGTACGAACACGCGATGGCTGAAAAAATGCTCTGTTTTATGAAAACGGCCAGTCACTGTACATCTTTCTGGGGAGGAGGGAGCTTGATTAAGCGCCCAGGCAGCTAAAGTAACAAAGTGTCCCAATACCATACCTGTAGATTACGCGCGTTCTATGTTCAGTTTTTGAAGGGCGAAAATCTGAAATTTCGGGAGCTAAACTCATGCAGCCTTCACCCTAAACCGACTAATTCAGCTGCAGAGGGAATGAAGCAAATAAAAATTTCTTCCGTGTGTGGGGGGAGAGGGGTGGGAGTTTATTGGCTTTTGTATGATTTTTGGCGCATGGTCTCTGGGGAGACGCCTAGCGGCACGTCCACACCCACCAGAAAATGTTCACCAGCTGAGATGGCGCTGATGAACATTTTCTATGTATCAACAACATTGTTCTATGTATGGACAAGCGGTGCAAAGCCTCCATCGACATTAGGAGTGGCCATATCTCCTACTCAGGACCACCTCTTTGCAATTTTGTGCGTTTTGTATGCAATAAAGAGTTCTTCCCTTTGATCCATCTTTGGCAGTGATGCATCTGTATCATGGCAGCCAGTGCTATGTTTCCATTTTTGAATAAAGTCCCTCTGTACCGTTTTGTTTCGTTGTTGTGTCGGTGTTGTTTCTTCATCATTTCTGTACCTTACAGGGTTCCTTTGGTATGCTTTTCCCATATCCAGGCCACTCCTATGAGAAGCTACAGGTGAAAACCTGACAGGTCCTTAAATTTTGCACACTAGTACAGTATATGTCGGTAAATTGTATGTGTTCTGTGATTTGCTGTTTTATGGTCGATTTGCTGTTTTATGAACGAAAAACCCCAGTTTCTGGGAAAAACCATGCTGTCCTCGCTTGAAACCGACTAACTCAGCCACATTCTGAAAGGAAAAAAAAAACCATAAGAATTCTTGGTGTCACTGACAGGAATCGAACCCAGTTCTTTTCCTCCTGGTGTGGGAAGGGCGGTGATTATACTATGTCACCCACGAGGGTTCATGAACAGTTTTCAAACTCACCAGAAACGGTCCTTTTAATGAAACATGCTTAATATATCATCGTTTTCGTGCACATGTCTGAATCGGACCATAAATTCCAGCGAACAGATTGCAAGGAGATCATGGATATTTCTTGCTCTGTAGTTATTTTTAAAGGATAAGTTAGCCATGTTCCGTTTTTCATCCAGCCAAACCGACCATTGAATATACTTAATTCACGGGCACACTATACTGACACCTCATAACCTTAGTTGCTTAGACGAGAATAAAAACAACGAACAACAATGGGCATTGGTAATGAATGTTAATACTAATCCATGTGCCAGTACTTGCAATCACACGGATTACTATTAGCAAGGCCAAATGATGCCAGGATGCTGGCTTTTTCTGCAGCTGCCAAAAATAACAATATTATATAATAAAATAAAAAAAAAACAGAATTTTCAAACGATAAAATATTCGCAATAACCGTCTAATTCTGCTTTGTACTTAATGGGAGATAACGTACTCCAGTATTCGACAACGCGCTGCCCATCGATGAATTTCATGAGATCTAGTCTCTCTGAGATTTATATTTGTGTCCACTAGTTTGTGCCTCACTCACGACGAAGAACATGACTTTCCTCATTCATCTTATTCAACCTTTTCGGTGCCTTCTACACCTTAATCAGATCTCCCCGTAGGTGTCTAGTTGTCAATTCTGCAGTCTAAGCTATTTTCCACGTGTGCATCGATTTGCACTCATCAACTAATCTGGTCGCCCTTCTCGAATTCTCTCCAGAAATTCTATATTCCCCGCCCCTTTTTTTTAAGGCGCGGTCTCTAGATCTGAATACAACATGGTCTTGTATAGAGGGATAATAACGTCTTTCTCTCTACTAGTACTTATAAATCATTAATAGGACACTATGAACCTTCTTGGGTGAGGATTGTCAAATAATAAGACCTTGGTGGAAATTATTCTTCAGTGCACTCTGTTTCTAAGAATTTTCCTTAAAAGGCAAAGACGTTATCTGCTGTATAAAAGCCTTGCTATCTTGCTGGAACCAAAAAGATATCGAAATTAACTCTGTTCCCTGAGAACGAAAAAAAAAAAAAAAACTGTGGTAGGTTTCAACTCTTGTTTAACAGTTAAAAATTTTCCACTGGTCCACAGACATCAAAATGTAATAACATCGGCCACATTCAGTAATGAGTCTTAGTTCCTTCCTCTTGACTGGCGCTTTGATCTTAACTGATATACCTGTCTGCTGGAATCATAAACATATCAAGTAGTTTAAAGAGGCACACTCTCAGGTTGAACCACGAACTACTGTCTGGGCAGACAGGTTATTAGACGCATATCTTTAATGAAAACGTGACTGTGAAAATCCTGGAAGATTTTTTATTTACGTTAATCAAAGAACTCGCACTAATAGAAAGAATGTAGTTGTCGTTTTAGCACCCTACATAATTTTCTTTATCTCTTAACAATATCAATGGTCGAGCATGTTCCCATTAAAATTAATGAATAAACAAATTTCAATTATTTTCCCTCACTTCTCATTAGTTCAGTTGGACAAGTGTGCTAATAAAGCAAAGGTCGTGTGTTTGATCCCCATATGGGCCAGCTTTATTCTCTCTTTCTTCCTTTTCCTTCTCTTATTCTTGACTCTATGGCTGTGAAGGATGTTGTCTAGTGTGTACTGTTGTACATAATTATTTTTGCTTACGAAAAGCAAAATTATTTATGACAATGTTCAGGGTAGATTTGTCACAATCCTGCTTTATATGATATTTCCTGTTTATTCCACCGTTTATTTCTGATAAATAGGAAGGAATATTTCTATTTCGAGATATTTCAATTTTATAGACAAATCGGTTTCAATGAAGAGGAATTTATACTCATTCTGTCTTTTAAGTGCCGAATAATCACCACAGCTTTGTCTATCGTATCCAAAAGCGTGCCAAAGGCGAGTGCCTCTTTCTTCTTATGGTTTTGTGCCTTGGGCTATTTAAATTAAATATTAACTTGTCACGTGGTACGTTGTATTCGAGAGCAAAAAACCCATTCACTTTGAATAGCTGGAGACGACAGTAGACACTTCCTGTGCACGCGTACACGTATCCTCTAATGTGTATGCTTTGTATAGGTAGTGAGAGTTTTAAAAGTAATCTTTATTGCATGATTATAAGAAGCAAATCGGTCTCGTCACAGTTAGAAACCAGGAGTTCTCTCGTGCTGGTGCTCATTCACTACCCTATATTTTATGGCTCCATTTTAAGCAAGTCTAACTCTTCTTATACGTGCGTAGACTATAAGAGGAGTAGAAGTTAAACAACTCCAAGTCCTCTTACAGTCTACACGTATATGTATTTCTTTTTGAATAAGTCAAAATACGTAATTATTTATAATTTTTTCCAAGACTTAAGCAAAGACACTACAGAACCTATATTGAGAATTTAGGTTCCAGTAGCATCAGGTACTGGTATTGTACTTATTGGTACTGGTACTGAAGAGATTATTATACAATGTTTGGTTAGGGGTGGGTTAGTTTTGCGTGTAGGGGAGGCCAGTTATGAATATGCACAGATTAATGGGGGTATAAAATTGGAGACGTACATCTGAAATGATAGTCCAGAACTGCTTCTCCCATTTCAAATGGTGTGAGAAGCAATTCTAAGGAATCGTACTGCATCACGTCAACTGGCGAAAAATTTGTTCTTTCTTCTTTTTCCATAAAACCAGAGGCAGTAAGACCCCGTATAATATACGTGTATTCTGGGTCGAGTTGACTATTTTGCTGGATGAAAAACCAGAGCGTTGAGGAGCAATAAGCTACGCGGCCAAACTTATAATCGAAATCTGTCCGGTCATATGTTCCAGATGTAGGTAACCCTAAGCAGAATGCTGGCAAGTTACAGAATGTAGTAGGGTTAAAAACTCAGAAATTTTGACACAGCTGCCGAAAGACGCAGTGCCTGTAAGCATCCTCATTCCAGCATCTACGCATACTGGAATATTTACGACTACACGTACTCATTGATTTCCTGGCCAGAAGCGCT
Source organism: Mastigoproctus giganteus (assembly GCF_048544385.1). Lineage (NCBI taxonomy): Eukaryota > Metazoa > Arthropoda > Arachnida > Uropygi > Thelyphonidae > Mastigoproctus > Mastigoproctus giganteus. The sequence continues at coordinate 80,119,490 of NC_143585.1, read as the reverse complement.
CAGTCTGTTTATGGACTGAAAAATATAGACATGCGCTCTTCGTCAGAATCACTACTACCTCATCCGACTTCCGCTACCTACTCCCCTCAATGGGGAAGTGAAATGGGTTAATATGGACGATCATTTATGTAGTTATCTTGGAACTCTTTGTCTTGAGCCCATTCTTGGAACTTTCTGGTGACCTCTGGATTATAATCCGAATTTACAGTCATAACCCAGACTTAAAGATATGTACGATACTAGAATTCTGTTTTAGCTGTCGCGTCTGAGTGCGTTTCATTTTGCCCTTGTACAAACACAGGCGGCTTCGTTTATTAGCAATCATTCCCAATCCCCCATTAACGCGCAATACCTCGATGACGTCATGTTCATATTTACGTCAACGCTCTGTATGTATTAAATTGTAGTCCTTCTCATTAACCCAAATAGAGCTATTGAATGCGCGCTGGTATTGCCAAAGCACTTATTGTTGTTTAGTGACCGAGTGATTTTCTTTAAAAACGCACGTTTCGTAACCCTACCTCATTTGTAGGTGGATGTTTAGTCGAGTACGTGACACCAGGAAAAGGATTAAAACATTTTTTGTTTTGTGTGTTCGGCACGTGTCATTAACCGTTTTCTATTAACCTCGTATCCTCAAACGTAGACCGATTAATCTGTGAAGTTTGTTCCAAATGCATTACTCATAGCATTGATGACTTGAATTTCCACAAAGACACCAGTTACGTGTTCCCTCATTGTCACTCGTCGTGTTCATGACGAATTCTTTAGTAAATATTTCTCCACATCTTGCTTCTTTCTCTTTTAATAACCATTAACTACATTAATTGTTTAACTTTTAAAAATAAATAAATACGTGGACGACTAATCCAATCTCTAGTGAAATTCCTTAAAAGTTTCTCTGATTGGAGATGGGGGATCGATAGTCTTTTAAGATGGTGGCAAGTGTCGAAACTACTACTGTGCCATGAAAGAAGAACAAATACAACTAAATAGATATTTTTTTCAGTTTATATTCGGGATGTCCATATAGGGAGAGGATGGAACTTGAATTTCAGTGACACTGTGTAGAAATTTTGAACAAGCGACTTGCAGATGTCGTTACCATTTAACTATTCGTAGAAAGAAACGAATTAGTTTAATGGGATGACTTGATTCGAATGATTTTTTTTTTTTTTTTTTACATTTGTTATAACCATATAAAAGTCTTTCCTGTACTGAAGAGACCTTTAGAAATTCATAAACAAAACTGAACCCTTCACATACCACTCTTACTACCTACGAATTTACAAAATTCGTTAAAATACTCTTTGGGCAAAATTACCTTACAAACGTTGTCCAGTATGATACTATCATATATAAATTAAATCTCAAATCACAGTAATTTGAACAAAGAAACGTCAGCTACATTCAACCTGTCTATAATTACTCAAATCACAATGGCTAAATTATAGTATTTCAACTTTTCTTTTATAAATTTCAATTTCTATATCATACCAACTAAGAAATGCTGTTCAAGGTTTAGACCTAAATGGATGTCAGATGAACTGATGAGATTTGTAGCAGAAAATAAAAATGCATGGGATGCATATAAATTATCGGGTGATAGAGAAGCATATGATATATATAAATTATTCGGTAATCAAGACGACACCAAGGAGTTTAGGCAAGCTAAAGCAGATTATGAGAAGTCTCTAGCAAAGAATGCAGAGAGCAGCAGCAAAGTTTTCTATGCTTATATTAACAGTAGAAGGAAGGGGTTGAATTATATTGGGCCACTTGATATCAATGGATTAACTGTTGATGACCTTGTTCAGGTTGCTGATAAATTAAATAGGTATTTTGCATCTACATTCACACGTGAGGAATTCTGTAGGGAAGAGGGTGCCAGAAGTTTATCAAATTCTTACGGGGAGCTAAATGATTTTGTGGTAACTGAAAGGAAAGTGGAAGAGAAATTGTTGAAGTTAAACATAAAAAAGGCTCTTAGGTGGATGGAATCTATATAATTATATTAAGGGAGGCAGCAAAGAAGGTAAGCAAACTCTTAGCAATAATTATGAGAGCATCCTTGGATTTAGGAGAGGTCCCTGTGGACTGGAGATCTGCAAATATATCTCCCAATTCACAAAGGGAGATCAAAGGGTGACATGAGTAATTACAGACCTTTTAGCTTAATATCTGTTCCCGAGAAAATGATGGAGTCAGTGGTTAAAGAAGTAATGCAGG